>NW_027590492.1:0-301314 GCF_964213995.1 Mustelus asterias
GGGGGAGAGGGAAAGGGGGGTGTGGGGTGTGAGGGAAAGGGGGGGTGTGGGGTGTGAGGGAAAGTGGGGTGTGTGGGGAGAGGAAAGAGGGGGGGGAGAGGGAAAGGGGGGGTGTGCGGGGAGAGGGAAAGGGGGGTGTGGGGTGAGAGGGAAAGGGGGGTGTGGTGAGGAAGGGAAACGGGGGTGTGGGGGGAGAATGGGAAAGGGGGGTGTGGGGGGAGAGGCAAAGGGCGGTGTGGGAGAGAGGGAAAGGGGGGTGTGGGGGGAGAGGGGGAAAGGGGGGTGTGGGGGGGAGAGGGAAAGGGGGGTGTGGGGTGTGAGGGAAAGGGGGGTGTGGGGGGGAGAGGGAAAGGGGGTGTGGGGGGAGAGGGGAAAGGGGGGTGTGGGGGAGAGGGAAAGGGGGTGTGTGGGGGGGAGAGGGAAAGGGGGGGTGGGGGGAGAGGGAAAGTGGGGTGTGGCGGGAGAATGGGGAAAGGGGGGTGTGGGGGGAGAGGGAAAGGGGGGTGTGGGGGGATAGGGAAAGGGGGGTGTGGGGGGAGAATGGGGAAAGGGATTGTGAGGGGAGAGGGAAAGGGGGCTGTGGGGGGGAGAGGGAAAGGGGGGGTGTGGGGGGAGAGGGGAAAGGGGGGTGTGGGGAGAGGGGAAAGGTGGGTGTGGGGGGAGAGGGGGAAAGGGGGGTGTGGGGGCAGAATTGGGAAAGGGGGGTGGCGGGGAGAGGGAAAGGGGGGTGGGGGGAGAGGAAAGGGGGGGTGTGGGGGGAGAGGGAAAGGGGGGTGTGGGGGGAGAATGGGGAAAGGGGGGTGTGGGGGGGAGAGGGAACGGGGGGTTGCGGGAGAATGGGGAAAGGGGGTGTGGGGGGGAGAGGGAATGGGGGGTGTGGGGGGAGAGGAAAAGGGGGGTGTGGGGGGAGAGGAAGAGGGTGTGGGGGGGAGTGGAAAGGGGGGGTGCGGGGAGAGGGAAAGGGGGGTGTGGGGGGGAGAGGGAAAGGGGGTGTGGGGGGGGAGAGAAAGGGGGGGTGTGGGGGAGAATGGGGGAAAGTGGGGGTGGGGGGGAGAGGGAATGGGGGGTGTGGGGGTGGGAGGGAAAGGGGGGTGTGGGGTGAGAGGAAAGGGGGGTGTGGGGGGGAGAGGAAAGGGGGGTGTGGGGTGTGAAGGAAAGTGGGTGTGGGGGTGAGAGGCATCGGGGTGTGTGGGTGGGGGGAGGGGAAAGGGGGGTGTGGGGGTGAGAGGGAAAGGGTGGTTGTGGGGGGAGAGGGAAAGGGGGTAGTGGGGGGAGAGGGAAAGGGGGGTGTGGGGGGAGAGGGAAAGGGGGGTGTGGGGGGAGAGGGAAAGGGGGGTGTGGGGGGAGAGGGAAAGGGGGGTGTGGGGGTGATTCCTCATCTGATGTGTTTTCCAGGATTAATTCAGACTGGACGGGTTTCCCAATTCGACCCAAAGTGGACAAGATAGAATCTGCAATCCCTTCCTGCACCCAATTATCAGAGCCCACCCCGGATTGAACACCTCTCTGACTGGACAGCTGGTGGAGTTGGAAGTCAATTCAGGATTTTTCTATTTAACTTCCCCTCTCCAGATTTCCTCCCCATTCTGACTCTCCCCGCAGCTTTTCTGCTTCTAATTTACAGATTATATCCTCTGTCCTTCTCTTTTTTCCTTTCTTCCTCTCCCTCTCTCTTTGCCTTCTCCTTTGCTTCCCTATCTATCTCTTCCTAAACTCTTCTTCTCTCCGACCAGCTTTATTCCCTCTATCTGGATTTCTCTCTTATCCAGTGCGTTTCCATTCTTCATTCTCATTATAACTTTACCCCATATCTCCCTATCGCTCTCCAATTGTTCTCTCTCTCCTCCTGTTTCTCCCCATATCTCTCTATCTCACCCCAGTATTGCTCTCTCCATCTCGCTTTCTCCCCATTCCTGTTCACCTCCCTCTAGAATCTCTCCCTCTCCCTTTCCAGCTTTCTTTGTGGGGATTTTAAGCACAGCATGATCCCATGGGCAGCACTGTGACCATATCCAGAGAGGACAAAGTGGGGGTGGGGGGAGACATGTCATTCCCCCAGCCTCGCGCTTGGTGTAATCCTCCACCCAGCTCCATGTGAATTCTGAGTTTGGATACATATCCCCTCAGTGACAGAAAGAGATAAACTCCCCTCTTTAAACTGGGGACAAGCTGTGTCCATTCCTTTGGTAGACTTTGTAAAATGAGCCTCCCAGTAGTTATTTATGAATAAATGAATCGATCTATTGATTGATTTGTGTAAATAAGGAATCTCAGGGCTCTGACTGAGGCTATTCTCCAGAGACAGGAAGCTGGGCACTGACTCCTAACTGGAGACCCCCAGATAAGGTGGTTCTTCCCACCCCCTCACAGCAATATTGTTTGTGGTTATTGGCAGTGTGGCTCAGAAATATTGCATCGCTCCTTTCAACACAGTGCACATGAAAGAGAGGGAAAGAAGCAGAGATATGGACAGAAATAGGAAGTTAGAAGGAGGGATGGAGTAAGAGGTGGTGAGTGTGGTTGCAAAGACCTGGCCCTAGATAAGAACATCCATCTTTACAATGAGAGAGCGAGACAGTGGCAGGAGGAGAAAAGAGAAGGAGGGAGTGGAGCAGAGACAGAGGGAGGCCCGAGGGGAGTGGAAGGTCAAAGCAGAGGTGGTGATGGAGGGACAGCATTTGAGAAAGAGGGACAGGATGTGAGAGTCTCCAGTGTGTGGTCACTCGCTGCAGCTCCACTCAAACCCTGTCAGATAGTCTGGGAGGATTTAAAAAGTGTCCTGAAGGAATCAGCAGCCGCTTCCCAAACTGAAAGAGGGAGTTGAGCGGCTTCTAGAGACTGAGAGGGGACAGGGGGTGGGCAGGATGGAGCAGGGCTGGCAATTTAATTCAGGTTTAGAAGATTCTCTCTGTGGAACTCTCTCTCTCTCCATTTCAATGTTTCTGTCTGATTGGAAGAAATGGAGGGAAGGAAAGAGTGAGAGAGAATGAGGAGAACCAAGAATGAGAGATTATAGAATAATAGAATCATACAGAGCAGAAGAGGCCCTTCGGCCCATCGAGTCTGCACTGTCACATTAGAAATACCTGAAATCCCACCTAACCCCATCTGTCAGCACTTGGCCCAGAGCCCTGAATGTTATGTTGTGCCAAGTGCTCATCCAGATACCTTTTAAAGGATGTGAGGCAACCCACCTCCACCACCCTCCCAGGCAGCGCATCCCAGACCGTCAACACCCTCTGGGGAAAAACATATTTCCTCACACCTCCCCCCCCCCCCAAACCTCCTGACCCTCACCATGAATCTATGTCCCCTCGTGACTGACCCTTCAGATATGGGAACAGTTGCTCCTTATCCACTCTGTCCATGGCCCTCATAATCTTGTCTACCTCGATCAGGTCGCCCCTCAGTCTTCTCTGCTAAAACGTTAATAACCCAAGCCACGCAACATCTTTTCATAACGGTGATCTTCCATCCAAGGCAGCATCTTGGTGAATCTCCTCTGTACCCCCATCCAGCGCAAACACATCCTTCCTCCCATGTGGCGATCAGAACTGCACACAGTACTCCAGCTGGGGCCTCACCAAAGATCAAGACAATTCCAACATTACTTCCCTGCTTTTGTCATCTATGCCTCGATTGATAAAGGCAAGTGTCCCATATGCCATTTTCACGACCTTACTAACATGCCCTTCTGCTTTCAAAGATCTGTGGTCAAATACGCCAAGGTCACATTCTACCATAGATCTTCCTATAGTCCGAACATTCATTGAGTACTTCCTTGTCAAATTACTCCTTCCAAAGTGTATCAGCTCACACTTTTCAGGGTTACATTCCATTAAACGGTGCAAAACACACTCCACACTGCGAACTGCACCTTGTGCGATTTTGCTGCCAAACTTGCTTTAAAAGTTGTCTCAGTGTTAAGAGAGAGTTTCATCTTTCCAGGGAAGTGAAGGGAATTCTCCAGACTTGGGACAATGCACACACACAGAGTGGAAGGTGTGTGGGATTTTTGTTGGGTGTTTTGGGGGAAGGGGCTCACAGCAGGTGTGAGGATGAATATAAAAAAGCTTTAACTTGAACAATGGGACTGAGGGAGTTCATGATCACTTTCTGCAGAGGACTGAGGGGACATTCAGCCAATATCACATTGCTGTCTGTGGGATCTTACTGTGCGACTAATATTGCAGCCTCAGTTTTTACATTAAAACAAGAAACACACACACAGAAAACTATTATCATAAACTCTGAACTGAATTTTGAAACTGCCTCTGTGCTTTGGATCTTCCTGTGCACAAGTTGCATCAGAAATCTCTAAATTAACAGCAGTGAGGTCAGATTAACAATTAATCTCATCACTGTAAATAATTCTTGATGGCCTGGAATGAAAGTTCTTTAACTAGAAGCGGGTGTAATTGTGGCATAAAAAATGTGTCTGAAGCAGAGAGATAAATGTGAGGGTGAAATGAAATGCACAGGGTTCTATTTGAATGCAGTTTGCTGTGGTGGTGATTGTCGGAGCTCTCGCTCTATGTCTGGTGTTGGGAAGCTGAGTTTGTGAAGTGTGGTTACTTTAAAAGCTGGTTTTGTCTCCTTCCAAACCAGGCAGCATCCTGGTAAATCTCCTCTGCACTCCCTCCAATGCTTCCATATCCTTCCCATATTGAGGCGACCAGAACTGCACACAATATTCCAAATATGGTCTCACCAAGGTCCTGTATAGTTGCAGCATAACCCCATGGCTCTTAAACTCAAACCCCCTGTTAATAAACGCTAACACACAACAGGCCTTCTTCACAGCTCTATCCACTTGAGTGGCAACCTTCAGAGATCTGTGGATATGAACCCCAAGATCTCTCTGTTCCTCCACATTCCTCAGAACCCTACCTTTGACCCTATAATCCGCATTCAAATTTGTCGCCCCAAAATGAATCACCTCGCACTTATCCATGTGAAATTCCATCTGCCATTTTTCGGCCCATCTCTGTATCCTATCAATGTCTCTTTGCAGCCTACAACAGCCCTCCACCTCATCCACTACTCCAGCAATCTTGGTGTCATCAGCAAATATACTGATCCAACCTTCAGCCCCCTCCTCCAAGTCATTGATAAAAATCGCAAATAGCAGAGGACCCAGCACTGATCCCTGTGGTACACCGCTGGTAACTGGTCTCCAGTCTGAAAATTTTCCATCTACCACCACCCTCTGTCTTCTATGTGACAGCCAGTTACTTATCCAATCGGCCAAATTTCCTTCTATCCCACACCTCAACGATCGCCAAAGGTTTTCCAAGCCACAAAATCTAGTTGCATACATTTTTGCGAGTGAATAAATTATGTTTTTTGTTTCTGTCAATGCATGTCCTGGTGTTTATTAGAACAACATTCCAGTAGAATCTTATTTTAATCACAATGCTACTTCTTTTACTGTAGTTCCCTGTTGGTTAAATGATTAAATTGTTCATTGTTCATTTAAAGTGAGTATCAGGTATTTCTGTTCGTTAACCACTGAATGTTAATGAAGAATAGTTCAGACCTTCCCACACACCTTTCACATATCACAAAGCAAGGTATTCCTCTTTGGGGAATTCGGCGTGGCTTGTTAAAAGGGCATCAACCTCTGTCTCATTTCACTGTCTCTCTATCCGTGTCTCTGTCTCTCCATTCTGTGGCTTGTGAGGGAGGAAGTGAGAGAGTTGGGGGACAGGCTGAGGAAGGGCTGATGTTACGGAGCGAGAGAGAAACGGGAGGATCAGGTTAAAAAGGGGGAGAGATAGCTGAACATTGTGGAGTTGGGATGGAGGGAAAATGTCACAGTATTTGGGGGTAGAGGGTTTCCTGTGTGCAGTAACTGCTGATGTCCCTGTCACATCTTTCCAGAAAGCGTGATGTTCAAACACTCCAGTCCTGAGACAGTCTGTTTTGAAATGTATCCTGAGGAAATGAACAGCTTCTTCCCAGTTGAGGTTTTAGCCACTTACTGACTGGGCTGGGCAGTGTGGAAACATTGCTGCCCGTGGGATCGTGCTGTGCATCAATGACCTGCAGCATAGACAGAACTGCAAATGGTAACCACACAACTTAAAAGGCAAATTAGCTCAGTGATGATAAAGCACATGGGAGGGTGGAGGGGATAAAAAACAAACCCCTGGCCTTGGTAAAGACTTGTTCTCAATCCCTGTGTCCTGTTTGTGTTTTTAGACAGGGTGGTGGGGTTTGGAGGATTATTAATTTTTGGGCGGAATGGGAAGGGAAGGTGGTTGAATATCTCGGTCTCTCTCATTACAACCCTTCCTCTCTCTGTCCATCCATTCGCTTCAATGTTGCATCTTGTAATGAATGTAAAATCAAATCCCATTGTGATTTGTGGTCTTTTTAATGCCGTGGGGTGTATGAGGGGTGTGCGGGCGGGACAGAGTTTGGGGAACAGTGGGGTGTGTGAGGGGTGTGCGGGCGGGACAGAGGGTGGGGAACAGTGGGGTGTGTGAGGGGTGTGCGGGCGGGACAGAGGGTGGGGAACAGTGGGGTGTGTGAGGGGTGTGCGGGCGGGACAGAGGGTGGGGAACAGTGGGGTGTGTGAGGGGTGTGCGGGCGGGACAGAGGGTGGGGAACAGTGGGGTGTGTGAGGGGTGTGCGGGCGGGACAGAGGGTGGGGAAAAGTGGGGTGTGTGAGGGGAGTGCGGGCGGGACAGAGGGTGGGGAACAGTGGGGTGTGTGAGGGGTGTGCGGGCGGGACAGAGGGTGGGGAACAGTGGGGTGTGTGAGGGGTGTGCGGGCGGGACAGAGGGTGGGGAACAGTGGGGTGTGTGAGGGGAGTGCGGGCGGGACAGAGGGTGGGGAACAGTGGGGTGTGTGAGGGGAGTGCGGGTGGGACAGAGGGTGGGGAACAGTGGGGTGTATGAGGGGTGTGCGGGCAGGACAGGGGGTGGGGAAAAGTGGTTCTCTTTTCCTCTCGTCCCTTCCATCCGTGTGTGGGGCGTTTTGGGGCTCTAAAGGACAGTTCTGTTTCCCTGGGATGGGGAGAATCCTGTTTTGTCCCCAAGGGTTAATGCATCCTCTGTGACTAGGCCTCAATTCAAGGCCTAATCTCAGGGCCCTCAGGATGCCTTTTCCATTCGCTTCATTCCGAAATGTTTCTGTGTTTAATTGGATGATATCACTGGTTAAATAAACCTGCAGCAGGCAATTTAATTCATTTCACTCAGGATGTAATTATCGCTTTTCCAACTCTCTCACCCAACGTTCTCATTAGATTTTATTACAGTGAGGGAGAGAGGTGGAAAATAGGGAGGGTGCAAAACAGAGAGGGAGAAAGAAGCCCGAGAGGCAGGGAGAGGTGAGAAAATAAATTGCCGCTCTGTGGGTGTTGGAGGGGAATGTGTTTATGGGGTCCTCATCTCCACCATTCATTTTTATCGTGGCTAATTATCAAATGTAATTACTTGATTTCCCCCTTCCCCCCCGCCCCCCCAATTCCATGATCACTTTAGCCCCGAGAGCTATATCTAATTTCTTCTTGAATTCACAAAACGCCTGTGAATTCCACACATTCACCACCCTCTGACTGAAGAAATTTCTCCTCACCTCAGTTCTAAAAAGATTTGCCCCTTATCCTCAAAGTATGACAGCCAGTTCAGGGCACCCCACCATCGGTGAGATTCTTTCTGAATCGACCTTGTCTAATCTTGTTAGAATGTTATAAGTTTCTATGAGATCCCCTCATTGTTCTGAACTCCAGTGAATATAATCCTAACCGACTTAGTCTCTCCTTATATGACAGACCTGTCATCCCAGGAATCAGCCTGGAAAACCGTTACTGGACATCTTCTATAGCAAGGGCATCCTTCCTCTGGTAAGGACATCAAAACTGTAGAAAATAAACTTTTGGAGTGGCCTCTCCAATACTTTTCCCAACTGCAGCAAGTAATCCTTATCCCGGTAAAGAAAACCTCTCGCTATGAAAACCAGCAGACCATTTGGCTTCATTACTGCCTGCTGTACCTGCCTGGTTCCGTGCAGTGAATGATGCATGATGACACCAAGGTTTTGATGAGTATCCACTTCACTCAATTTACACCCATTCAATAATAACTTGTCTTCCTAATATTCCTACCAGAGTCGATATCCTCACAGTGATCCACATTAAACTGCATCTGCCATGTGTATGACCACACCCTCAGCCTGTCCAAATCACACTGAATATTCTCTGCATCCTCCTCACAGTTCACCCTCCCACCCAGCTTTGTACCATCTGCAGATTTGGAGATGATGCATTCAGTAACCCTTCTGGAAGACTAAATAAACCCGATCCACTGGTTCCCCTCGGTCAACTCTACCGGTTCCACCCTCAAACAATTCCAATATATTCCAATCATGATTTCCCTTTAGTAACTCCATGCTGCCTTTGTCTGATTATGGCACTGCCTTCCAAATGCCGAGTTATCAAATCCTTGCAATTTGACTCTTGCAACTTCCCCAGCACCGACGTTAGGCTCACTGGTCTATAGTTCACTGTTTTCTCTCTCCAGTCCTGTCTGAATACCGGGCTTGCATTAGCTACCCTCCAATCTGTAGGAACCAGCCCAGAGTCCAATAAAATTGCAAAGGAACCACCATTGGATCTGCTATTCCCAGGAAGACTTCCTTAAGTACTCTGGGATGAAGATTATCAGGACCTGGAGATTTATCCACCTTCAATCCCATCATTTTCCCCAAAAGCATTTCTCTGCAAATTCAAATTTCCTTCAGCTTCTCTCTAAAACTTGTTCCTCTCAGAACTTTTGGCACATTATTCATGTCTTCCTTTCAGAAGATCGAAGCAATCTTCAATTTAATTCCTCAGCTATTACTTTGTTCCCCGTTATGGGATCTCCCATTTCTGACTGCAAAGGTCCTAGTTTGTCAATCTGTTTCTCTTTACATACCGATAGATATTTTTTGAAGTCAGTTGTCATGTTCCATGGTAGATTACTTTCATATTCTATTTTTCTTCCCTTAATCAATCCCTTGCTCCTCCCAAAAGGTTGGATTGGTAAACAGTGATTGTGTTACTGAGGGTGAATCTGTGATGATGTGTTTTGGCTTTTCACCAATTCACACCTACAATAGTGTTTTAAATCTGGCTGCTCCCACATTACATTGTGATTGTGGGATCTTGCTGTGCAGGATGACCAGCAGCATTTCTGAAATGACACAGGAACATTTTATTTTCCTCAGAAACCCTCTAACCCTCCTGCTGCTGACCTTACTCTGCACACCTTGGACATTGACCCCTCTGCTCAGGGGAAGAAGTTTCTTCTTAACTATCCTATCTTTGTCCCTCATAATTTTGAACATCTCAATGATGTCCGCACTCCGCCTTCACTGTTCTGTGGAAAGCAACCCCAGCCTAACCAGCCTGTCCTCACTGCAGAAACACTGCTGCCCAGGCAACATCCTGGTGAATCTCCTTTGCGTTCCTTCCAGAGCAATCACATCCTCCGTCTAGTGAGGCCCCCAGAACTCCTCACAGTCCTCGAGCTGAAGACAAATGAGTGTTTCATACATCTCCATCATCACCTCCCTGCTCCTATCTTCGATACATCAGCTAATAAAGACAATTGTCATGTCTGCCTTCTTAAGCAGCTGATCATCAGAAGTTACCCACTGGAACGGAAAACAACAGAAGGTTTATGTTCTTTCTTGAGTTTAAACAGAAATTAAATTTTAAAAAATCCAAAGAGCAGTTGTCCAGTCACAACCTCAACGTAAAAAAATAAATGAACTAACTTCAAAAGAGTAAAAAAATACATCAAGTAACACAGGCTGTGATAAAGAGCATTCAGCACATGTTCCAAAATTAAGATCATCTTGACAGATTTCATTGAATAATTTTCACAATTATCAGGAATGATCTGGTCGATGTCCGACACATGGCGTTTCTAGATACCTTCAGTAAGTTAACAGACTTCAGTAAACTCAGAGCAAGTGGAGTTAGAGGACCAGCAGCAGAATGACTAGAAGCTGGTTACAAAGACACAACACAGGCAGTGGGAGTTAAAGGGATTTACTCTGACTGCTGGAAGGTGGGAAGTGGTTTTCCACAAGGATCAGCGCTGGGATCACTGTCCATCACCATTTACATCAAAACTATGGAATAGGGAAGCAAAATTATAGTTCCAAAATTTACCAACCAATCCAAACTGAGAATGAGAATGAGCAGAGTGGAAGAATACAACTCAACACAATAACACATTAATAATAAATTATAAACTTGCAAATTGGGTATTGGAATTGGAAATTAATTTCACCACAGCTCAGTGTCAGGTTCTTCATTCTGATCAGAACAATATGTTTCCCAATCACTCTGTAGAAATCAAGTATCTGAATGTTTTCGAGGAGTTCAGGGCTTCAGGTGATCAGATTCACAAATCGCTTTCAGAAGCAACACAGTTTAGACAGAACCACAACAACCCAGAAAAAAAACCATTGGAGTTCATTTATAGATTAATGGAAATGTGAACAATTCACAAAATGTTTGACAATCCCTGAATACTGCACGGTTTGTAATTGGTTTGTTTAAATATCAGGAAGTCGCTGAAACCTCTTTCTTTTCAATCCAAAGCCGAGGTATGGAGAAATTTCACATCATCCACTGACCACCAAACAAAGCCAAACTCTTCCTGTTTTCAACATATTCCAAAGATAAAAGACTGAGGCAGCTCCACAGAATGGACATCTCACTCACCAAATTAAAATAGGATATATTTAACATTGAAACAACTTATTTCATTGCAATTCTTTTCCGAAACACAATACAATTCTACTTGGACAGGTGGTGCCAGATATTAATGGAGACTTCGATCAGATATTCCACTCAGGTGAAAGAACCACAATCAGTACAATTTTACACTGACAAATATACCCTGCAATACTTGTTCACTGGTGTCAGGTATTCCACTCCGGTTAGTGACCCACACTCAAATTTCCATTGTATTCTTACTCCCACTGAACATTATTTCAGAGAGATCACCTTCACTGAGGTCCAATCTTACAATAGATAAGATTGAGTAGTTCACTCCTCAATACATTAACTTCATTGAGTAGTGAGCCCGTGAATAACATACAGAGGCTCATTGTCAGTTGATGAAAAGGATTAAAAACACAGAGAGACTTCAAGCCATTTGATTTAAGTAAATTACATCGTTGACCTGGTGTCTTTATAACAGTGACCACGAGATCAGCATGGAGCATTTTCACTCAGAGTTTAGAATCAGAGAGCCGTTCACACACAGATTTACACAACCTCACTGGTTAGAGTCACTCACCGGGAACACCAATAATGGCGATGATTGGGTAGAATATTTTCTCAGCTTTCTCAACTGGATACAGCATCTTCAGTGTGAAGTGATGTGTCCCTTCGAGCTGCTGGCAGTCTCTCTGACTTTAACATCTGATGTTATATATTCCCAAAGCCTTTAATTTATACACTGTAAAGTCACCTTAGGGACATTGTGGCAGAAACCTGGTTTGAAGTTTTTTTTAAATATATGAACAAACAGATTACGACATTGAGTTCAGTGATGGAAAATATTTATTTTTAGTATTGACTTCTTTCCAAACACTGGATTTTGTTGATCACATTTATCAACTAATAACAAGTGGAAAGATGCTGTCCACTCAAACACCATCAGTCCCACCTCTAGATCTGAGATAGATTCAGTGATATCTG
Organism: Mustelus asterias; assembly: GCF_964213995.1. Classification (NCBI taxonomy): domain Eukaryota; kingdom Metazoa; phylum Chordata; class Chondrichthyes; order Carcharhiniformes; family Triakidae; genus Mustelus; species Mustelus asterias. The sequence goes on from NW_027590492.1 coordinate 11,714, forward strand.
TTAGTGGACTGTGACATTTCAGTAATTGAGTCCCAATTGTTACCGTGTCTCTCTGTGTGATCTTTAACTGTGGACATTCTGTGATGTGATTTAAGTGGGTTAGAGTTTAGCATCAATTGCAAAATTCTGTTGATCAATAATTTGCAACTGTTTAGTCTGCAAAGAAATGTGTTTTAATCCCGAAATCTACTGCAGCTTCTCAAACTGAGAAAATATTCAGAAACAATGGGACATCTCAGAAAATTCAGGCCCTGCAGCAGATACAATCACATCACCTCTTAGAGCAGTAAAATAACAGATTTAACTGTGACCAGCAATGCACAGGCTCCAAATGACACTGGACCCACATCTGATACAGTGTTCAGAAACGTGCCCAGATGTGGAAGGAGAGAGATGAACACGAGAGAGAGGGACGGCTTGTGGGATGGGCTGAATCTAGAAAGGGTGCGAGGCTGGGAAAATGAATGGATAAGAGTGAGAGAGGAAGACTCTGAGCGAGTGAAAGTGAAACAGAGGAAGACAGAAGGATAGATGGGGCGGGAGTGAGGGCGTGATGATGGGGGAAGCAGTTATTGTGAGAGGAATGGTGTTTATAACAGTAACTTAACTGCGAGAGAAGTCAGCTCCGCTGGCTATGAGGAGAGGTTGAATAAATCAGGATTGTTTTCACTGGAAAGATTAAGGCTGAGGGGAGACCTGATAGAGGTCTACAAAATTGTGGGAGGCACAGACAGGATGGATAGTCAGAGGGTTTTCTCCGAGGGTGGAAGGTTCAGTTACAAGGAGGCACAGGTTCAAGATGGCAGGATGAAATATTAAGGGAGATGTGCGGGGGATGTTTTCCACAAGGAGAGTGTCGGTGCCTGGAATGTGCTGCCAGGGGAGGTGGTGGAATCAGGCACATTAGCAACTTTTAAGAGGCATCTGGATTGATGCATTAATAGGAGGTAAGAGGGATACTGACCGAGTAAGCGCAGCAGGTTTTATTTTAAAATAGGGCACCATGATCAGGACAGGTTTGGAGAGGGTCGAAGGGCCTATTCCTGTGCTGTCCATTTCTTTGCCTTTGTTCTTTGAGCGTCTGCATCAGGAAAGACACAACTGGGGTAAGAGAGAGTGAGACAAATCAGACCACAAGACTGTGCTCCTGCGACAGGCTGACACACAAAGGCTAAAGCGGGATGATCCATTCAATAATGTCATGCAATGTTGGTCTGAGGAATCGAAAGATCTCCTACGTGACTGCTTAGAGTCAGGGGACTGGTCAGTATTTAAAAACTCCACGAACAACCTGAGCGAGTACGCCACTACAGTAACTGACATCATTAGGAAGTGTGTAGGAGACTCTGTGCCCAAGAAGATATTGCGTGTGTTTCCCAACCGGAAACCATGGATGATCAGGGATATCCACTGCTTTCTGAAGTCCAGGTCTGAGGCATTCAAGTTAGACGACCCTGACCTCTACAAGACAGCCAGAGATGATCTACACAGATCCATCAAAGATGCAAAAATACAGTTTCAGACCAACCTAGTGCCCCATGATAGCCAGACGGACCCCCACCGGCTATGCCAAGGTCTGCAAGACATAGAAGGCTACAAGATGAAGGTGTGTAAAATCGCTGGCTTCACCAAACCCATTTCTAATCAGTTCAATGCACACTGTGTCCGTGTTGAGCATGAGGTCAGCATGAGCATGCCCTCCACCCCAGAAGCCTCGGATGCAGCTGTATCTGAGGTCACAATTGCAGATGTCAGAACAGCCGACTCGAAAGTCAACCCATGGACAGCGACTGGCCCGGATGAGGTACAAGGATGAACACTCACACACTGCGCGGATCAGCTGGCGGGGGTATTTATAATCATCTTCAGCTTTCTTTACAACAATCGGAGTTCCCTATCTGCTTCAAGAAGACGACCATCATCCCAGTACCAAAGAAAAGCCAAGCAGCGTGCCTTAATGGTGACGTTCTGCTGGCTCTGACATCCATCCATCGAAGTGGAAAGGGTCGAGAGCTTCATGTTTTTAGGTGTCCAGATCACTATCAGACATGTCCTGGTTCCCCCGTGCCAACAATATAGTTAGGAAAGCCCACCAACGCCTCTACTTTCTCAGAAGACTAAGGACATTTGGAATGTCAGCTATGATTCTCACCAACGTTTACAGATGAACCATAGAAAGCATTCTTTCGGGCTGTATCACAGCTTGGTATGACTCCTGCTCTGCCCAAGACTGCAAGAAACTACAAAAGGTCATGAATGTAGCCCAATCCATCACTCAAACCAGCCACCCATCCACTGACTCTGTCTACACTTCCCGCTGCCTCGGCAAAGCAGCCACCATAATTCAGGACCCCACGCACCCCGGACATTCTCTCTACCACTTTCTTCATCAGGAAAAATATACAAAATTCTGATCTCACGTACCAACCGACACAAGAACAGCTTCTTCCCTGCTGCCATCGGACTTTTGAATGGACTTAACTTGCATCAAGTTGATCTTTCTCGGCACCCTAGCTATGACTGTAACATTACATTCTGCACTCTTACGTTTCCTTAGAACATAGAACATAGAAAAGCGACAGCACAAACAGGCCCTTCGGCCCACAAGTTGCGCCGAACGATTTCCTTACCTTCTAGGCTCATCTATAACCCTCTATCTCACTAACCTCCATGAACCTATCCAAAAGCCTCTTAAAAGAATCAATCGAATCCGCTTCCACCACCACTACCGGCAGTCGATTCCACGCACCCACCACCCTCTGAGTGAAAGACTTACCCCTAACATCTCCTCTGTACCTACGCCCAGCACCCTAAACCTGTGGCCTCTCGTGACAACCATTTCAGCCCTGGGTAAAAGCCTCTGAGAATCCACTCTGTCAATACCTCTCAACATCTTATACACCTCTATCTGGTCACCTCTCATCCTTCGCCTCTCCAAGGAGAATAGACCTAGCTCTCTCAAACTATCCTCATAAGGCAGACCACTTAATCCCAGCAACATCCTTGTAAATCTCCTCTGCACCCGTTCTATGGCTTCCACATCCTTTCTGTAATGATGTGACCAGAACTGGGCACAGTACTCCAGGTGGGGTCTGACCAGGATCCTATACAGCTGCAGCATTATCTCTCGATTTCGGAACTCAATTCCTCTATTGATGAAGGCCAGTATTCCATACGCCTTCTTAACCACTGCCTCTACCTGCGAAGCTGCTTTGAGCGTCCTATGACCCCGGACCCCAAGATCCCTCTGTTCTTCCACACTGCCAAGCGTCTTACCCTCAATATTATATTCTTCCATCCTATTTGACCTGCCAAAATGAACCATCACACACTTATCTGGGTTGAAGTCCATCTGCCACTTCTCCACCCACTCTTGCATCTTATCTATGTCTCGTTGCAACTGCTGACATCCCTCTGCACTATCCACAACACCTCCAAATTTTGTGTCATCAGCAAACCTGCCAACCCATCCTTCCACTTCTTCATCCAGGTCATTTATAAAAATCACAAAGAGCAAGGGTCCCAGAGCAGATCCCTGGGGCACCCCACTGATGAGCGACCTCCACTCTGAAAAAGACCCAACCACAACCACTCTTTGCCTTCTGTGGGCAAGCCAGTTCTGAATCCACAAAGCAACGTCCCCTTCTATCCCATGCCCCTTCACTTTCTCCATAACCCTTGCATGGGGCACCTTATCAAACGCCTTACTGAAATCCACATAAACCACATCTACCCCTCTTCCCCATCTAAGAGTCTAGTCACATCTTCAAAAAACTCAATCAGACTCGTAAGGCATGATCTGCCTCGGGCAAAGCCGTGCTGGCTACTTCTGATCATACTATTCCTTTCCAAATGTTCATAAATCCTGCCTCTCAGGATCTTCTCCATCAACGTACCTACCACTGAGGTTGGACTCTCCGGTCTATAATTTCCTGGGGTATCTCTTTTCCCTTTCTTGAATAACGGAACCACATCCGCCATCCTCCAATCCTCCGGAACCTCTCCTGTCTCCATTGACGTCGCAAAGAGAATTGCCAGAGGATCAGCAATCTCTTCCCTCGCCTCCCACCGTAACCTGGGGTACCTCCCATCCGGTCCCGGCGCTTTATCTAACTTGGTGCTTTTCAACAGCTCCAACACATCCTCTTTCCTAATGCCCACATGCTCAATCTTCTCAGTCCACTGCAAGTCTGCACTGCAACTACCAAGATCCTTTTCCACTGTGAATACTGAAGCAAAGTATTGATTGAGTGCCTCTGCTATTTCAACCGGTTCAATACAGAGTCCGTATCCTTCCATTCCCATCCTATCCATATACTTGTCTAGTTGCCCCTTAAATGCCGCTATTGTACCTGCTCCCACCCCCTCCCCGGGCAGCGCGTTCCAGACATTCACCACCCTCTGTGTAAAAAACCTGCATCGCACATCTCCTCTAAACTTTCCCCCACACACCTTAAACCTGTGTCATATGATGACAAGTACCCGACGGGATTTAGAATAAAGATATGAGATGTGTGTCAGTCAGTGTTTGAGACAGTTTGTGTTACACTTTTGCTGTGTTGTCCTTAATCGATGTTGTAATGTGGAGGTTACAAGGACTAAGCAGCGAGAGTGAGGTGAGTGGTGCATTGGTTTGTCTGTGGATAATAAGAATGAAGTCGGTGATGCACCTGGTGGGTAATGACAGTGGGACTGAGGTCAGGCATCTACCTGGATATATATTGATAATAAAATGAATTTAGTGATGTAATTGTGTCGGTAGTGATAAGCAGATTGGTGTTGAGGTTTGGGGGCTGGGAGTGAGGGGTTGTGTGGAATGAGCGATTGCATACAGAATGCACCTCACTCTACACTGTGTTTATACATCTCTCTCAGGTCAGATACAGCACCAATTAGACACAGGATTCTACCCCTGCACTCATCCATCAAACATTCACTTGGAAGGACAGTCGTGGGGGTGGGCGAAGGGGGGCAGGGGGAGGACAAGCGTACGTCCCTGCAGGAGATCATTCAGCCCCTCGAGCCTGGTCATCCAGTCCATAAGATCATGGCTCATTTGATGTGTCTCTCATCTCGTAACCCTGAGGGCATTGGCTCACAGGGCGTGTGTGGAAGCAGAGTGTGAGCTATAAGGGCTTTGGCTCACAGGGCTTCGGGGCACAGAGCGAGCAGGGGTGAGGTTAATTCATTTTTGCTGTTTCTACCTGGTACTGGCAAGGTATCTAGAAGGGATGGGTGTGTAGGCAGTGCTATGTTCCTCTTGCACTATGTTTGAGGTGAGGGACGACGACAGTGTCCCTGCTGATTACACCTGTGGGAAGTGCACCCATCTGCAGCTCCTCCAAAACCGTGTTAGGGAACTGGAGCTGGAGTTGGATGAATTTAGGATTATTAGGGACGCAGAGGTGGCCACAGACAGAAGGTTTAGGGATACAGTTACTCCGAGGAATGAAAATAGATGGGTGACGGTGAGAGGGGCTGGGAGGAAGCAGTCCGTGCAGGGATCCCCTGTGGTCGTTCCCCTTAGCAACAAGTATTCCGCTTTGGATACGGTTGAGGGGGATGACATACCAGTGGTGAGCCGCAGTGAGAGGATCTCCAGCACTGTGTCCATCTCTGTGGCTCGGGAGGGTAAGGGGCAGAGCGGGAGGGCAATAGTTAATGGGGACTCGTTAGTTAGAGGGATTGATAGGAGGTTCTGCGGCAGCAAAAGAGACTCACGGATGGTATGTTGCCTACCGGATGCCAAGGTCCATGACGTCTCAGACCGTGTTTTCCGGAATCTTAAGGGGGAGGGGAAACAGTCACAAGTCGTGGTACAAATTGGTACCAACAACATAGGTAAGAGAAGGAACGGGGATTTAAAACAGGAATTTCGGGAGCTGGGCTGGAAGCTGAGAGCCAAGAGAAAACATGTGGTCATCTCTGGTACATTACCGGTGCCACTTGATAGCGAGTTGAGGAACAGGGAGAGAGTGCAGTGGAACATGTGGTTACAGGGATGGTGTAGGAGGGAGGGTTTCAGATACGTGGATAATTGGAACACATTCTGGGGAAGGTGGGACCTGTACAAACAGGACGGGGTGCACCTGAACCAGAGGGGCACCAATATCCTTGGAGGGAAATTTGATACGGCTCTTCAGGGGGGTTTAAACTAATTTGTCAGGGGAGTGGGAAAAGGAGTTGTCGTCCAGAAGTCAGTGTTGAGGGTGGTGAGGTATTGGGGAAAGTATCAGGGTCAAGGGTGGGTACCGGTAGACAGGAAGGTGGGTTGAAGTGTGTCTACTTCAATGCAAGGAGCATCCGGAACAAGGTGGATGAACTTGGGGCGTGGATTGCTACTTGGGACTACGATGTTGTGGCCATTACGGAGACGTGGGTAGAACAAGGACATGAATGGTTGTGGGACGTTCCGGGTTATAGATGTTTCAGTAAGTGTAGGGAAGCTGGTAAAAGAGGTGGAGGAGTGGCATTGTTAATCAAGGATAGTTTAACGGCTGCGGAAAGGCAGTTCGAGGGGGATCTGCACACTGAGGTAATATGGGTTGAAGTTAGAAATAGGAAAGGAGCGGTCACGTTGTTAGGAGTTTCCTATAGGCCCCCAAATAGTAATAGAGATGTGGAGGAAGAAATTGCTAAGCAGATTGTGGATATGTGTGGGGTTCACAGGGTAGTTGTCATGGGGGACTTTAACTTTCCAAATATTGATTGGAACCTTTGTAGGTCAAATAGTTCAGATGGGGCAGTTTTTGTGCAGTGTGTGCAGGAGGGTTTCCTGACACAATATGTGGACAGGCCGACAAGAGGTGAGGCCACATTGGATTTGGTAATGGGAAATGAACCGGTCCAAGTGTTAGATTTGGTTGTGGGAGAATACTTTGGAGATAGTGACCACAATTCGGTGTCTTTTGTTATTGCAATGGAGAGGGATAGGGCCGTATGGCAGGGCAAGGTTTACAATTGGGGGAGAGGTAATTATGATGCGATTAGGCAAGAATTAGGGGGCATAAGTTGGGAACAGAAACTGTCAGGGAAAGGCACGGATGAAAAGTGGAACTTTTCCTGGGAGAGGATGTTCGAGGGTACGTCCGCGTCTGGCATGTGGGAGTCTTTTAAGGAACTATTGATAAGGCTGCAGGATAGGCATGTGCCTGTAAAAAGGAAAGATAGGAAAGGTAGGATTCGAGAGCCGTGGATTACCAGGGAAATTGAGGATCTGATTAAAATGAAAAGGGAGGCATACGTTAAGTCCAGGCAACTGAAAACAGATGGAGCTCTGGAGGAATACAGAGAGAGTAGGAAAGAACTAAAACGGGAAGTTAGAAGGGCAAAAAGAGGTCACGAGATGTTCTTGGCAGGCAGGATTAAGGAGAATCCTAAGGCATTCTATTCATACGTTAGGAACAAAAGAGTTGTCAGGGAGAAAATCGGACCTCTCAGGGACAAAGGAGGGGAATTATGCTTAGAACCCAAGGGAATAGGGGAGATCCTAAATGAATACTTTGCATCGGCATTCACGAAGGAGAGGGGCGAGTTAACCGGGAGTGTCTCGGAGGGAGGTGTTGACCCGTTAGAGAAAATCTCCATTACAAGAGAGGAAGTGTTAGGTTTTTTAGGGAACATTAAAACTGACAAAGCCCCAGGGCCTGATGGCATCTATCCTCAACTGCTCAGGGAGACGAGAGATGAAATTGCTGGGCCTCTGACGGAAATCTTTGTCGCTTCTTTGGACACGGGTGAGGTCTCTGAGGATTGGAGGATAGCGAATGTGGTCCCGTTGTTTAAGAAGGGTAGCAGGGATAACCCAGGAAATTATAGGCCGGTAAGCTTGACGTCCGTGGTAGGAGAGGATTCTTAGAGACAGGATGTATGTGCATTTAGAACGGAACAATCTCATTAGTGACAGACAGCATGGTTTTGTAAGAGGGAAGTCGTGCCTTACAAATTTGGTGGAGTTTTTTGAGGAAGTGACAAAAACGGTTGACGAAGGAAGGGCCGTGGATGTCGTCTATATGGATTTCAGTAAGGCATTTGACAAAGTCCCACATGGCAGGTTGGTTAAGAAGGTTAAGGCTCATGGGATACAAGGAGAAGTGGCTAGATGGGTGGAGAACTGGCTTGGCCGTAGGAGACAGAGGGTAGTGGTCGAAGGGTCTTTTTCCGGCTGGAGGTCTGTGACCAGTGGTGTTCCGCAGGGCTCTGTACTGGGGCCTCTGCTATTTGTGATATACATAAATGATTTGGAAGAAGGTGTAACTGGTGTAATCAGCAAGTTTGCGGATGACACAAAGATGGCTGGAATTGCGGATAGCGAAGAGCATTGTCGGGCAATACAGCAGGATACAGATAGGCTGGAAAATTGGGCGGAGAGGTGGCAGATGGAGTTTAATCCGGATAAATGCGAAGTGATGCATTTTGGAAGAAATAATGTAGGGAGGAGTTATACAATAAATGGCAGAGTCATCAGGGGAGTATAGAAACACAGAGGGACCTAGGTGTGCAAGTCTACAAATCCTTGAAGGTGGCAACACAGGTGGAGAAGGTGGTGAAGAAGGCATATGGTATGCTTGCGTTTATAGGACGGGGTATCGAGTATAAAAGCTGGAGTCTGATGATGCAGCTGTATAGAACACTGGTTAGGCCACATTTGGAGTACTGCGTCCAGTTCTGGTCGCCGCACTACCAGAAGGACGTGGAGGCGTTAGAGAGAGTGCGGAGAAGGTTTACCAGGATGTTGCCTGGTATGGAGGGTCTTAGCTATGAGGAGAGATTGGGTAGACTGGGGTTGTTCTCCTTGGAAAGACGGAGAATGAGGGGAGATCTAATAGAGGTGTACAAGATTATGAAGGGTATAGATAGGGTGAACAGTGGGAAGCTTTTTCCCAGGTCAGAGGTGACGGGCTGAAGGTGAGAGGGGCGAAGTATAACTCAGATATCAGAGGGACGTTTTTTACACAGAGGGTGGTGGGGGCCTGGAATGCGCTGCCAAGTAGGGTGGTGGAGGCAGGCACGCTGACATCGTTTAAGACTTACCTGGATAGTCACATGAGCAGCCTGGGAATGGAGGGATACAAACGATTGGCCTAGTTGGACCAAGGAGCGGCACAGGCTTGGAGGGCCGAAGGGCCTGTTTCCTGTGCTGTACTGTTCTTTGTTCATTGTTCTTTGTTCTTTTTCAAGGAACATATACTGGGTTTCCATGATAGGTATGTCCCTGTCAGGCAGGGAGGAAATGGCCGAGTGAGGGAACCATGGTTCACGAAAGAGGTGGGATGTCTTGTGAAAAGGAAGAGGGAAGCTTATGTAGGGATGAGGAAACAAGGTTCAGTTGGCTCGATTGAGGGTTACAAGTTAGCAAGGAATGAGCTGAAAAAGGGGCTTAGGAGAGCTAGGAGGGGACATGAGAAGTCTTTGGCGAGTCGGATCAAGGAAAACCCTAAGGCTTTTTACTCTTATGTGAGCAATAAAAGAATGACCAGGGTGAGGTTAGCGCCGGTCAAGGATAGTCGTGGGATCTTGTTTATGGAGTAAGTAGAGATAGGAGTGGTGATGAATGAATACTTTTCGTCAGTGTTCACCTCGGAGAGGGGCCATGTTTTTGAGGAAGAGAAGGTGTTACAGGCTAATAGGCTGGAGGAAATAGATGTTCGGAGGGAGGATGTCCTGGCAGTTTTGAATAAACTGAAGGTCGATAAGTCCCCTTGGCCTGATGAAATATATCCTAGGATTCTTTGGGAGGCACGGGATGAGATTGTAGAGCCTTTCGCTTTGATCTTTGGGTCCTCGTTGTCCACGGGGATGGTGCCAGAGGACTGGAGAGTGGTGAATGTTGTTCCTCTGTTTAAGAAAGGGAATAGGAATGACCCTGGTAATTATAGACCGGTTAGTCTTACTTCGGTGGTTGGTAAATTGATGGAAAAGGTCCTTAGGGATGGGATTTACGACCACTTAGAAAGATGCGGATTAATCCGGGGTAGTCAGCACGGATTCGTGAAGGGCAAGTCGTGCCTCACAAATTTGATTGAATTTTTTGAGGAGGTAACTAAGTGTGTTGATGAAGGTAGTGCAGTTGACGTCATATACATGGATTTTAGTAAGGCGTTTGATAAGGTCCCCCATGGTCGGCTTATGATGACAGTGAGGAGGTGTGGGATAGAGGGAAAGTTGGCCGATTGGATAGGTAACTGGCTGTCTGATCGAAGACAGAGGGTGGTGGTGGATGGAAAATTTTCGGATTGGAGGCAGGTTGCTAGCAGAGTGCCACAGGGATCAGTGCTTTGTCCTCTGCTCTTTGTGATTATTATGAATGACTTGGAGGGGGCTGAAGGGTGGATCAGTAAATTTGCTGATGACACCAAGATTGGTGGAGTCGCGGATGAGATGGACGGCTGTTGTAGGCTGCAAATAGACATAGATAGAATGCAAAGCTCGGCTGAAAAATGGCAAATGGAGTTTAACCCTGATAAATGTCAGGTGATTCATTTTGGTAGGACTAATTTATATGTGGATTACAGGGTCAAAGGTAGGGTTCTGAAGACTGTGGAGGAACAGAGAGATCTTGGGGTCCATATCCACAGATCTCAAAAGGTTGCCACTCAAGTGAAGAAGGCCGATAGTGTGTTAGCTTTTATTAACAGGGGGCTGGAGTTTAAGAGCCGTGGGGTTATGCTGTAACTGTACAGGACCTTGATGAGACCACATTTGGAATATTGTGTGCAGTTCTGGTCACCTCACGAAAAGAAGGATGGGGAACCGCTGGAAAAAGTGCAAAGGAGATTTACCAGGATGCTGCCTGGTTTGGAGGGTAGGTCTTATGAGGAAAGGTTGAGGGAGCACGGGCTGTTCTCTCTGGAGCTGAGGAGGTTGAGGGGAGACTTAATATAGGTTTATAAAATGATGAAGGGGATAGATAGAGTGAACGTTCAAAGACTATTTCCTCGGGTGGATGGAGCTATTTCAAGGGGGCATAACTATAGGGTCCATGGTGGGAGATATAGGAAGGATATCAGAGGTAGGTTCTTAACGCAGAGAGTGGTTGGGGTGTGGAATGGACTGCCTGCAGAGATAGTGGAGTCAGACACTTTAGGGACATTTAAGCGGTTATTGGATAGGCACATGGAGCACACCAGGATGATAGGGAGTGGGATCGCTTGATCTTGGTTTCAGATAAAGCTCGGCACAACATCGTGGGCTGAAGGGCCTGTTCTGTGCTGTACTGTTCTAGGTTCTATGTTCTATTTACAGTGATCCTTGAGGATTGTGTTACTGTTTACAGTGATCCTTGGGGATTGTAACACTATTTAGAGTGATCCTTGGGGATTGTGTTACTGTATAGATTGATCCTTGGGGATTGTGTCACTATTTAGAGTGATCCTTGGGGATTGTGTCACTATTAAGAACATAGAACATGGAACAGTACAGCACAGAACAGGCCCTTCGGCCCACGATGTTGTGCCGAGCTTTATCTGAAACCAAGATCAAGCTATCCCACTCCCTATCATCCTGGTGTGCTCCATGTGCCTATCCAATAACCGCTTAAATGTTCCTAAAGTGTCTGACTCCACTATCACTGCAGGCAGTCCATTCCACACCCCAACCACTCACTGCGTAAAGAACCTACCTCTGATATCCTTCCTATATCTCCCACCACGAACCCTATAGTTAGGCCCCCTTGTAATAGCTCCATCCACCCGAGGAAATAGTCTTTGAACGTTCACTCTATCTATCCCCTTCATCATTTTATCAACCTCTATTAAGTCTCCCCTCAGCCACCTCCGCTCCAGAGAGAACAGCCCTACTCCCGCAACCTTTCCTCATAAGACCTACCCTCCAAACCAGGCTGCATCCTGGTAAGTCTCCTCTGCACTCTTTCCAGCGCTTCCACATCCTTCTTATAGTGAGGTGACCAGAACTGCACACAATATTCCAAATGTGGTCTCACCAAGGTCCTGTACAGATGCAGCATAACCCCATGGCTCTTAAACTCCAACCCCCTGTTAATAAAAGGTAACACACTCGAGGCGTTCTTCACAGCTCTCTCCACATGAGTGGCAACTTTTAGAGATCTGTGGATATGGACCCCACGATCTGTCTGTTCCTCCACAGTCTTCAGAACACTACCTTTGACCCTGTAATCCACATTTAAATTTGTCCTAAAAAAATGAATCACCTCACATTTATCAGGGTTAAACTCCATTTGCCATTTTTCAGCCCAGCTCTGCATCCTATCTATGTCTCTTTGCAGCCTACAACAGCCCTCCACCTCATCCACTACTCCACCAATCTTGGTGTCACCAGCAAATTTAGTGATCCACCCTTCAGCCCCCTCCTCTAAGTCATTGATAAAAATCACAAAGAGCAGAGGGCCAAGCACTGACCCCTGCGGCACTCCGCTAGCAACCTGCCTCCAATCCGAAATTATTCCATCCACCATCACCCTCTGTCTTCGATCAGGCAGCCAGTTATCTATCCAATCGGCCAACTTTCCCTCTATCCCACACCTCCTTACTTTCTTCATAAACCTCCCATGGGGGACCATATCAAACGCCTTACTAAAATCCATGCATATGACATCAACTGCCCGAACTTCATCAACAAAATTAGATACCTCCTAAAAAATTTTTATCAAATTAGTGAGGCACGACTTGACTCTGTCACGATTTAGAGTGATCCTTGGGGATTGTGTCACTGTTTAGAGTGATCCTTGGGGATTGTGTCACTATTTAAAGTGATCCTTGGGGATTATGTCACTATTTAGAATGTTACTTGTGGATTGTGTCACTATTTAGAGTGATCCTTGGGGATTGTGTCACTATTTAGAATGATACTTGTGGATTGTGTCACTATTTAGAGTGACCCTTGGGAATTGTGCCACTATTTGGAGTGATCCTTGGGGATTGTGTCACTATTTAGAGTGATCCTTGGGGATTGTGTCACTATTTAGAGTGATCCTTGGGGATTGTGTCACTACTTAGAGTGATCCTTGGGGATTGTGTCACTATTTAGAATGTTACTTGTGGATTGTGTCACGATTTAGAGTGACCCTTGGGAATTGTGTCACTATTTGGAGTGATCCTTGTGGATTGTGCCACTATTTAGAGTGACCCTTGGGGATTGTGTCACTATTTAGAGTGATCCATGGGGATTGTGTCGTTATTTAGAGTGATCCTTGGGGATTGTGTCACTATTTAGAGTGATCCTTGGGAATTGTGTCACTATTTGGAGTGATCCTTGGGGATTGTGCCACTATTTAGAGTGATCATTGGAGTTTGTGTCACAATTTGGATGTGGTCCTTGAGGGTTGTGTCAATTTTTAGAGTGATTCCTGGGTATTGTGTCACTATTTAGAGTGATCCTTGGGGATTATATCACTATTTAGAGTGACCCTTGGGAATTGTGTCACTATTTAGAGTGTTCCTTGCGGATTGTGTCACTATTTAGAGTGATCCTTGGGGATTGTGTCACTATTGAAAGTGATCCTTGGGGATTGTGTCACTGTTTAGAGTGATCCTTGGGGATTGTGTCACTATTTAAAGTGATCCTTGGGGATTATGTCACTATTTAGAATGTTACTTGTGGATTGTGTCACTATTTAGAGTGATCCTTGGGGATTGTGTCACTATTTAGAATGAGACTTGTGGATTGTGTCACTATTTAGAGTGACCCTTGGGAATTGTGTCACTATTTGGAGTGATCCTTGGGGATTGTGTCACTATTTAGAGTGATCCTTGGGGATTGTGTCACTATTTAGAGTGATCCATGGGGATTGTGTCGTTATTTAGAGTGATCCTTGGGGATTGTGTCACTATTTAGAGTGATCCTTGGGAATTGTGTCACTATTTGGAGTGATCCTTGGGGATTGTGCCACTATTTAGAGTGATCATTGGAGTTTGTGTCACAATTTGGATGTGGTCCTTGAGGGTTGTGTCAATTTTTAGAGTGATTCCTGGGTATTGTGTCACTATTTAGAGTGATCCTTGGGGATTATATCACTATTTAGAGTGACCCTTGGGAATTGTGTCACTATTTAGAGTGTTCCTTGGGGATTGTGTCACTATTTAGAGTTATCCTTGGGGATTGTGTCACTCTTTAGAGTGATCCTTGGGGATTGTGTCTCTATTTAGAATGATCCTTGGGGATTGTGTAACTGTTTAGAGTGATCCTTGGGTTTTGTGTCACTATTTAGAGTGATCCTTGCGGATTGTGTCACTATTTAGAGTGATCCTTGGGGATTGTGTCACTATTGAAAGTGATCCTTGGGGATTGTGTCACTATTTAGAGTGATCCTTGGGGATTGTGTCATTATTTAGAGTGAGCCTTGGGGATTGTGTCACTATTGAAAGTGATCCTTGGGGATTGTGTCACTATTTAGAGTGATCCTTGGGGATTGTGTCACTATTGAGAGTGATCCTTGGGGATTGTGTCACTATTGAGAGTGATCCTTGGGGATTGTGTCAGTATTTAGAATGATCCTTGGGGATTGTATCAGTATTTAGAGTCATCGTTGGGGATTGTGTCACTATTTAGAGTGATCCTTGGGGATTGTGGCACTATTTCGAGTGATCCTTGGGGATTGTGTCACTATTTAGAGTGATCCCTGGGGTTTGTGTCACTATTTAGAGTGATCCTTGGGGATTGTGTCACTATTAAGAACATAGAACATGGAACAGTACAGCACAGAACAGGCCCTTCGGCCCACGATGTTGTGCCGAGCTTTATCTGAAACCAAGATCAAGCTATCCCACTCCCTATCATCCTGGTGTGCTCCATGTGCCTATCCAATAACCGCTTAAATGTTCCTAAAGTGTCTGACTCCACTATCACTGCAGGCAGTCCATTCCACACCCCAACCACTCACTGCGTAAAGAACCTACCTCTGATATCCTTCCTATATCTCCCACCACGAACCCTATAGTTAGGCTCCCTTGTAATAGCTCCATCCACCCGAGGAAATAGTCTTTGAACGTTCACTCTATCTATCCCCTTCATCATTTTATCAACCTCTATTAAGTCTCCCCTCAGCCACCTCCGCTCCAGAGAGAACAGCCCTTGCTCCCGCAAACCTTTCCTCATAAGACCTACCCTCCAAACCAGGCTGCATCCTGGTAAGTCTCCTCTGCACTCTTTCCAGCGCTTCCACATCCTTCTTATAGTGAGGTGACCAGAACTGCACACAATATTCCAAATGTGGTCTCACCAAGGTCCTGTACAGATGCAGCATAACCCCATGGCTCTTAAACTCCAACCCCCTGTTAATAAAAGGTAACACACTCGAGGCGTTCTTCACAGCTCTCTCCACTTGAGTGGCAACTTTTAGAGATCTGTGGATATGGACCCCACGATCTGTCTGTTCCTCCACAGTCTTCAGAACCCTACCTTTGACCCTGTAATACACATTTAAATTTGTCCTACCAAAATGAATCACCTCATATTTATCAGGGTTAAACTCCATTTGCCATTTTTCAGCCTAGCTCTGCATCCTTAGAAATCATAGAAATCATAGAAACCCTACAGTGCAGAAGGAGGCCATTCGGCCCATCGAGTCTGCACCGACCACAATCCCACCCAGGCCCTACGCCCACATATTTACCCGCTAATCCCTCTAACCTACGCATCCCAGGATTCTAAGGGGCAATTTTTAACCTGGCCAATCAACCTAACCTGCACATCTTTGGACTGTGGGAGGAAACCGGAGCACCCGGAGGAAACCCACGCAGACATGAGGAGAATGTGCAAACTCCACACAGACAGTGACCCGAGCCGGGAATCGAACCCAGGACCCTGGAGCTGTGAAGCAGCAGTGCTAGCCACTGTGCTACCGTGCCGCCCAAATCCTATCTATGTCTCTTTGCAGCCTACAACAGCCCTCCACCTCATCCACTACTCCACCAATCTTGGTGTCACCAGCAAATTTAGTGATCCACCCTTCAGCCCCCTCCTCTAAGTCATTGATAAAAATCACAAAGTGCAGAGGACCAAACACTGATCCCTGCGGCACTCCGCGAGCAACCTGCCTCCAATCCGAAAATTTTCCATCCACCATCACCCTCTGTCTTCGATCAGACAGCCAGTTACCTATCCAATCGGCCAACTTTCCCTCTATTCCACACCTCCTTACTTTCTTCATAAACCTCCCATGGGGGACCTTATCAAACGACTTACTAAAATCCATGCATATGACATCAACTGCCCGAACTTCATCAACAAAATTAGATACCTCCTAAATTTTTAAAATCAAATTAGTGAGGCACGACTTGACTCTGTCACGATTTAGAGTGATCCTTCGGGATTGTGTCACTATTTAGAGTGATCCTTGGGGATTGTGTCACTATTTAAAGTGATCCTTGGGGATTGTGTCACTATTTAGAATGATACTCGTGGATTGTGTCACTATTAAGAGTGACCCTTGGGAATTGTGTCACTATTTGGAGTGATCCTTGGGGATTGTGTCACTATTTAGAGTGATCCTTGGGGATTGTGTCACTATTTAGAATGATACTTGTGGATTGTGTCACTATTTAGAGTGACCCTTGGGAATTGTGTCACTATTTGGAGTGATCCTTGTGGATTGTGTCACTATTTAGAGTGATCCTTGGGGATTGTGTTACTATTTAGAGTGATCCTTGGGGATTGTGTCACTACTTAGAATGATACTTGTGGATTGTGTCACTATTTAGAGTGACCCTTGGGAATTGTGTCACTATTTGGAGTGATCCTTGTGGATTGTGCCACTATTTAGAGTGACCCTTGGGAATTGTGTCACTATTTGGAGTGATCCTTGTGGATTGTGTCACTATTTAGAGTGATCCTTGGGGATTGTGTTACTATTTAGAGTGATCCTTGGGGATTGTGTCACTACTTAGAATGATACTTGTGGATTGTGTCACTATTTAGAGTGACCCTTGGGAATTGTGTCACTATTTGGAGTGATCCTTGGGGATTGTGTCACTATTTAGAGTGATCCTTGGGGATTGTATCACTATTTAGAGTGACCCTTTGGAATTGTGTCACTACTTAGAGTGTTCCTTGGGGATTGTGTCAGTATTTAGAGTGATCCTTGGGGATTGTGTCAATCTTTAGAGTGATCCTTGGGGATTGTGTCTCTATTCAGTGTGATCCTTGGGGTTTCTGTCACTATTTAGAATGATCCTTGGGGATTGTGTAACTATTTAGAGTGATCCTTGGGTTTTGTGTCACTATTTAGAGTGATCCTTGCGCATTGTGTCACTATTTAGAGTGATCCTTGGGGATTGTGTCATTATTGAAAATGATCCTTGGGGATTGTGTCACTATTTAGAGTGATCCTTGGGGATTGTGTCACTATTTAGAGTGAGCCTTGGGGATTGTGTCACTATTGAAAGTGATCCTTGGGGATTGTGTCACTATTTAGAGTGATCCTTGGGGATTGTGTCACTATTGAGAGTGGTCCATGGGGATTCTGTCGTTATTTAGAGTGATCCTTGGGGATTGTGTCACTATTTAGAGTGACCCTTGGGAATTGTGTCACTATTTGGAGTGATCCTTGGGGATTGTGTCACTATTTAGAGTGATCATTGGGGTTTGTGTCACAATTTGGATGTCGTCCTTGAGGGTTGTGTCAATTTTTAGAGTGATTCTTGGGTATTGTGTCACTATTTAGAGTGATCCTTGGGGATTGTGTCAGTATTGAGAGTGATCCTTGGGGATTGTGTCTCTATTTAGAGTGATCCTTGGGGATTCTGTCACTATATAGAGTGATCCTTGGGGTTTGTGTCACAATTTGGATGTGGCCCTTGAGGGTTGTGTCAATTTTTAGATTGATTCCTGGGTATTGTGTCACTATTTAGAGTGACCCTTGGGAATTGTATCACTATTTAGAGTGACCCTTGGGAATTGTGTCACTATTTAGAGTGTTCCTTGGGGATTGTGTCAGTATTTAGAGTGATCCTTGGGGATTGTGTCACTCTTTAGAGTGATCCTTGGGGATTGTGTCTCTATTCAGTGTGATCCTTGGGGATTCTGTCACTATTTAGAGTGATCCTTGCGGATTGTGTCACTATTTAGAGTGATCCTTGGGGATTGTGTCACTATTGAAAGTGATCCTTGGGGATTGTGTCACTATTTAGAGTGATCCTTGGGGATTGTGTCACTATTTAGAGTGAGCCTTGGGGATTGTGTCACTATTGAAAGTGATCCTTGGGAATTGTGTCACTATTCAGAGTGATCCATGGGGATTGTGTCACTATTGAGAGTGATCCTTCTGGATTGGGTCACTATTGAGAGTGATCCTTGGGGATTGTGTCAGTATTTAGAATGATCCTTGGGGATTGTGTCACTATTTAGAGTCATCCTTGCGGATTGTGTCACAATTTAGAGTGATCCTTGGGGATTGTGGCACTATTTAGAGTGATCCTTGGGGATTGTGTCACTATTTAGAGTGATCCTTGGGGTTTGTGTCTCTATTTAGAGTGATCCTTAGGGATTGTGTCACTATTTAGAGTGATCCATGGGGATTGTGTCACTATTTAGAGTGATCCATGGGGATTGTGTCACTATTTAGAGTCATCATTGGGGATTGTGTCACTATTTAGAGTGATCCTTGGGGATTGTGGCACTATTTAGAGTGATCCTTGGGGATTGTGTCACTATTTAGAGTGATCCTTGGCGTTTGTGTCTCTATTTAGAGTGATCCTTAGGAATTGTGTCACTATTTAGAGTGATCCTTGGGGATTCTGTCACTATTTAGAGTGATCCTTGGGGATTGTGTCACTATTAAGAACAGAGAACATGGAACAGTACAGCACAGAACAGGCCCCTCGGCCCACAATGTTGTGCCGAGCTTTATCTGAAACCAAGATCAAGCTATCCCACTCCCTATCATCCTGGTGTGCTCCATGTGCCTATGCAATAACCGCTTAAATGTTCCTAAAGTGTCTGACTCCACTATCTCTGCAGGCAGTCCATTCCACACACCAACCACTCACTGCGTAAAGAACCTACCTCTGATATCCTTCCTATATCTCCCACCACGAACCCTATAGATAGGCCCCCTTGTAATAGCTCCATCCGCCCGAGGAAATAGTCTTTGAACGTTCACTCTATCTATCCCCTTCATCATTTTATCAACCTCTATTAAGTCTCCCCTCAGCCACCTCCGCTCCAGAGAGAACAGCCCTAGCTCCCGCAACCTTTCCTCATAAGACCTACCCTCCAAACCAGGCTGCATCCTGGTAAGTCTCCTCTGCACTCCTTCCACCGCTTCCACATCCTTCTTATAGTGAGGTGACCAGAACTGCACACAATATTCCAAATGTGGTCTCACCAATGTCCTGTACAGTTGCAGCATAACCCCATGGCTCTTAAACTCCAACCCCCTGTTAATAAAAGGTAACACACTCGAGGCGTTCTTCACAGCTCTCTCCACTTGTGTGGCAACTTTTAGAGATCTGTGGATATGGACCCCACGGTCTGTCTGTTCCTTCACAGTCTTCAGAACCCTACCTTTGATCCTGTAATCCACATTTAAATTTGTCCTACCAAAATGAATCACCTCATATTTATCAGGGTTAAACTCCATTTGCCATTTTTCAGCCCAGCTCTGCATCCTTAGAAATCATAGAAATCATAGAAACCCTACAGTGCAGAAGGAGGCCATTCGGCCCATCGAGTCTGCACCGACCACAATCCCACCCAGGCCCTACCCCCACATATTTACCCGCTAATCCCTCTAACCTACGCATCCCTGGACTCTAAGGGGCAATTTTTAACCTGGCCAATCAACCTAACCTGCACATCTTTGGACTGTGGGAGGAAACCGGAGCACCCGGAGGAAACCCACGCAGACATGAGGAGAATGTGCAAACTCCACACAGACAGTGACCCGAGCCGGGAATCGAACCCAGGACCCTGGAGCTGTGAAGCAGCAGTGCTAACCACTGTGCTACCGTGCCGCCCAAATCATATCTATGTCTCTTTGCAGCCTACAACAGCCCTCCACCTCATCCACTACTCCACCAATCTTGGTGTCACCAGCAAATTTAGTGATCCACCCTTCAGCCCCCTCCTCTATGTCATTGATAAAAATCACAAAGAGCAGAGGACCAAGCACTGATCCCTGCGGCACTCCGCTAGCAACCTGCCTCCAATCCGAAAATTTTCCATCCACCATCACCCTCTGTCTTCGATCAGACAGCCAGTTACCTATCCAATCGGCCAACTTTCCCTCTATCCCACACCTCCTTACTTTCTTCATAAACCTCCCATGGGGGACCTTATCAAACGACTTACTAAAATCCATGCATATGACATCAACTGCACGAACTTCATCAACAAAATTAGAGACCTCCTAAAATTTTTTTATCAAATTAGTGAGGCACGACTTGACCCTTTCACGATTTAGAGTGATCCTTCGGGATTGCGTCACTATTTAGAATGATACTTGTGGATTGTGTCACTATTAAGAGTGACCCTTGGGAATTGTGTCACTATTTGGAGTGATCCTTGGGGATTGTGTCACTATTTAGAGTGATCCTTCGGGATTGCGTCACTATTTAGAATGATACTTGTGGATTGTGTCACTATTAAGAGTGACCCTTGGGAATTGTGTCACTATTTGGAGTGATCCTTGGGGATTGTGTCACTATTTAGAGTGATCCTTGGGGATTGTGTCGTTATTTAGAGTGATCCTTGGGGATTGTGTCACTATTTAGAGTGACCCTTGGGAATTGTGTCACTATATGGAGTGATCCTTGGGGATTGCGTCACTATTTAGAGTGATCATTGGGGTTTGTGTCACAATTTGGGTGTGGTCCTTGAGGGTTGTGTCAATTTTTAGAGTGATTCTTGGGTATTGTGTCACTATTTAGAGTGATCTTTGGGGATTGTGTCAGTATTGAGAGTGATCCTTGGGGATTGTGTCTCTATTTAGAGTGATCCTTGGGGGTTCTGTTACTATATAGAGTGATCCTTGGGGTTTGTGTCACAATTTGGATGTGGCCCTTGAGGGTTGTGTCAATTTTTAGAGTGATTCCTGGGTATTGTGTCACTATTTAGAGTGACCCTTGGGAATTGTATCACTATTTAGAATGACCCTTGGGAATTGTGTCACTATATAGAGTGTTCCTTGGGGATTGTGTCAGTATTTAGAGTGATCCTTGGGGATTGTGTCACTCTTTAGAGTGATCCTTGGGGATTGTGTCTCTATTCAGTGTGATCCTTGGGGATTCTGTCACTATTTAGAATGATCCTTGGGGATTGTGTAACTATTTAGAGTGATCCTTGGGTTTTGTGTCACTATTTCGAGTGATCCTTGCGGATTGTGTCACTATTTAGAGTGATCCTTGTGCAGAAGGAGGCCATTCGGCCCATCGAGTCTGCACCGACCACAATCCCACCCAGGCCCTACCCCCACATATTTACCCGCTAATCCCTCTAACCTCCGCATCCCAGGACTCTAAGGGGCAATTTTTAACCTGGCCAATCAACCTAACCTGCACATCTTTGGACTGTGGGAGGAAACCGGATCACCCGGAGGAAACCCACGCAGACATGAGGAGAATGTGCAAACTCCACACAGACAGTGACCCGAGCCGGGAACCGAACCCAGGACCCTGGAGCTGTGAAGCAGCAGTGCTAACCACTGTGCTACCGTGCCGCCCAAATCCTATCTATGTCTCTTTGCAGCCTACAACAGCCCTCCACCTCATCCACTCCTCCACCAATCTTGGTCTCACCAGCAAATTTAGTGATCCACCCTTCAGCCCCCTCCTCTAAGTCATTGATAAAAATCACAAAGAGCAGAGGACCAAGCACTGATCCCTGCGGCACTCCGCTAGCAACCTGCCTCCAATCCGAAAATTTTCCATCCACCATCACCCTCTGTCTTCGATCAGACAGCCAGTTACCTATCCAATCGGCCAACTTTCCCTCTATCCCACACCTCCTTACTTTCTTCTTAAACCTCCCATGGGGGACCTTATCAAACAACTTACTAAAATCCATGCATATGACATCAACTGCCCGAACTTCATCAACAAAATTAGATACCTCCTAAAATTTTTTTATCAAATTAGTGAGGCACGACTTGACTCTGTCACGATTTAGAGTGATCTTTGGGGATTGTGTCACTATTTAGAGTGATCCTTGGGAATTGTGTCACTATTTGGAGTGATCCTTGGGAATTGTTTCACTATTTAGAGTGATCCTTGGGGATTGTGTCACGATTTTGAATGATACTTGTGGATTGTGTCACTATTTAGAGTGACCCTTGGGAATTGTGTCACTATTTCGAGTGATCCTTGGGGATTGTGTCACTATTTAGAGTGATCCTTGGGGATTGTGTCACTACTTAGAGTGATCCTTGGGGATTGTGTCACTCTTTAGAATGTTACTTGTGGATTGTGTCACTATTTAGTGTGACCCTTGGGAATTGTGTCACTATTTGGAGTGATCCTTGTGGATTGTGCCACTATTTAGAGTGACCCTTGGGGATTGTGTCACTATTTAGAGTTATCCTTGGGGATTGTGTCACTATTTTGAGTGATCATTGGGGATTGTGTCACTATTTAGAGTGATCCTTCGGGATTGTGTCAGTATTTAGAGTGATCCTTGGGGATTGTGTCACTATTTGGAGTGATCCTTGGGTATTGTGTCACTATTTAGAGTGATCCTTGGGGACTGTGTCACTATTTAGATTAATCATTGGGGATTGTGTCACTATTTAGAGTGATCCTTGGGGATTGTGTCATAATTTAGAGTGGTCCTTGGGGATTGTGTCACTATTTAGAGAGATCCTCGGCGATTGTGTCTCTATTTAGAGTGATCCTTGGGGATTGTGTCATTATTTAGAGTGATCCTTGGCCATTGTGTCACTATTTAGAGTGATCCTGGGGGATTGTGTCACTATTTCGAGTGATCCTTGGGGATTGTGTCAGTATTGAGAGTGATCCTTGGGGATTGTGTCACTATTTGCTGTGGAGAAAGGCAGAGCTGTGACTGGTGACAGGATTTTTGGGGTAAGAATTAGTTTTAAGTACTTTTCCGCGGGTGTTATTTATTTATTTAATTTAGTTTTAAATTTTGGCGCGCAACCGGCAGTGGCCGCGGGGTTTACTGGGAAGGGTCTCTTGAGTTTTTTTTTAGTGCACAGGAGGTTTAAAAGGCAGGTCCCACTATCTAGCGGGCAGCGGAGTGAGACGGAGCTGAGTGAGAACTGAGGGGCTTTGGCTCATCGGGCTTAGGCAGAAAGGGCGAGCAGGGGTGAGTTTCTTATTTTTAAAAAATTTTATTTATAAGTTACTTTTCTCCGGGTACCTTGGTAGAAATAATTTGGAACACAGAGGAATAATCTTCATTCACTTTTTTCCCTGTGTTTAAAAGGGCAATTATGACTGTCAGGCCAGTATGTTGTTCCCAATGTAGGATGTGGGAGGTCCTGAAGGCTCCTAGCCTCCCAGACGACCATATCTGTGCTGGGTGTGTTGAGCTGCGGTTCCTAAGGGACCATGTTAGGGAACTGGAATTGCAGCTCGAGGACCTTCGCCGGGTTAGGGATAGTGAGGAGGTCATTGACAGGAGCTATCGGCAGGTGGTCACACCGGGACCACGGGAGGAGGGTAACTGGGTAACAGTGAGGAAGGAGAAAGCTCGGGTGATGGTGAGCACCCCGGTGGATGTGCCCCTTAATAATAAGTACTCCTGTCTGAGTACTACTGGGGTGGACAGCCCACCTGGGGGAAGCAGCGGTGGCAGTGTCTCTGGAGCTGAGCCTGGCCCAGTAGTGCAAAAGGGTAAGGAAAGGAGGGTAGTGCTAATTGGGGACTCTACGGTGAGAGGGTCAGATAGGCGTTTTTGCGGACACAGACGGGACTCTCGGATGGTGGTTTGCCTCCCTGGTGCAGGGGTCCGGGATGTCTCTGGTCGAGTCCCAGAAATCCTGAAGGGGGAGGGAGAGGAGCCCAAGGTCGTGATGCATATAGGTACTGCTGACATAGGTAGGAAGAGGGAAGGGGTCATGAAAAGAGAATATAGGGAGTTGGGGAGACAGCTGAGAAAGAGGAATGCAAAGGTAGTAATCTCGGGATTGCTGCCTGTGCCGCGGGAGAGTGAGAACAGGAATCGGTGGAGAATTAATGCGTGGCTGAGGGACTGGAGCAAGGGACAAGGATTTGGATACTTGGATCATTGGGACCTCTTTAGGGGCAGGTGTGACCTGTTTAAAAAAGACGGGTGGCACTTGAATCCCAGGGGGACCAATATCCTGGCGGGAAGGTTGGCTAAGGCTACTGGTGAGACTTTAAACTAGAAAGGTTGGGGGGAGGGAATCGAAATGAGGGGACTGAGAGCGAGGAGGTTAGCTCGCAAATAGATAAGGAATGTAGACAGGGTAAGAGGGAGGTTAGACGAGTGAGGGAGAAGGGAAGTGCTCAGGCTGAAGGTCTGAGATGTGTCTATTTTAATGCCAGGAGTGTAGTGAATAAAGTGGATGAGCTTGGAGCGTGGATTGCTGCTTCGAATTGTGATGTGGTGGCCATTACGGAGACTTGGATGTCTCAGGGACAGGACTGGGTGCTTCAGGTGCCGGGTTTTAGATGTTTCAGGAAGGACAGGGAGGGAGGCATGAGAGGGGGGGGAGTGGCACTGTTGATCAGGGATAGTGTCACGGCAGTAGAGAAGGTGGACGCCGTGGAGGGACTGACTACGGAATCTCTGTGGGTGGAGGTTAGGAACAGGAAGGGGTCGGTAACTTTGCTGGGTGTTTTCTATAGGCCGCCCAATAGTAACAGAGATGTTGAGGAGCAGATGGGGAAACAGATCCTGGAGAGATGTAGGAATAACAGAGTTGTCGTGATGGGAGATTTTAATTTCCCAAACATAGATTGGAATATCCCTAGGGCTAGGGGTTTGGATGGAGAGGAGTTTGTTAGGTGTGTCCAGGAGAGTTTCCTGACACAGTATGTGGATAAGCCTACTAGAGGAGAGGCTGTTCGTGATCTGGTGCTGGCTAATGAACCTGGACAGGTGGAGGATCTCTCGGTGGGTGAGCATCTTGGGGATAGCGATCATAATTCTATCTCCTTCACGATAGCATTGGAAAGAGATAGGGTCAGGCAGGCTAGGAAAGTGTTTCTCTGGAGTAAAGGGAAATACAGTGTCATCAGGGAGGAAATTAGACGGGTAAATTGGAAGGAGGCATTCTTGGGGAAAAGTACCGAAGGAAAGTGGAGGATTTTCAAGGAATGTTTGTCTGGAGCTCTGCATGACAACGTTCCGATGAGACAGGGGGGTGTTGGTAGGGTACGGGAACCGTGGTGCACGAAGGTTGTGATGAACCTGGTGAATAAGAAAAGAGAGGCGTACAGAAGGTTCAGAGAGCTAGGAGGTGTTAAGGATTTAGAGGAGTATACGCGATGTAGGAAGGAGCTTAAGAAGGAAATTAGGAGAGCGAGAAGGGGTCATGAGAAGACCTTGGCGGGTAAGATTAAGGAGAATCCCAAGGCTTTCTACAAATATGTCAAGAGTAAAAGGATGAGATGTGAAGGCATAGGACCCTTAAAAGGTGAAGGGGGAAAAGTTTGTGCGGAACCGTAAGAAATGGCGGAGGTGCTTAATGAATACTTTACCTCGGTATTCACGGTGGAAAGGGATCTGGGTGGTTGTACTGCTGGATTGCGGAGGACAGAAAGGATCGAGCATGTGGACATAAAGAAAGAGGATGTGTTGGAACTATTGAATGGCATCAAGGTTGGTAAGTCGCCGGGACCGGATGGGATGTACCCCAGGTTACTGTGGGAGGCGAGGGAGGAGATTGCGGAGCCTTTGGCGATGATCTTTGCATCGTCGATGGAGACGGGAGAGGTTCCGGAGGATTGGAGGATTGCGGATGTGGTCCCTATATTCAAGAAAGGGAACAGGGACAGCCCGGGAAATTACCGACCGGTGAGTCTAACCTCAGTGGTTGGTAAGTTGATGGAGAGGATCCTGAGAGACAGGATTTATGATCATCTAGAGAAGTTTAGTATGATCAAAAGTAGTCAGCACGGCTTTGTCAGGGGCAGGTCGTGCCTTACGAGCCTGGTTGAGTTCTTTGAAAATGTGACCAAGCACATTGACGAAGGAAGAGCGGTGGATGTGGTCTATATGGACTTCAGCAAAGCGTTCGATAAGGTCCCCCATGCAAGACTTCTTGAGAAAGTGAGAGGGCATGGGATCCAAGGGGCTGTTGCCTTGTGGATCCAGAACTGGCTTGCCTGCAGAAGGCAGAGAGTGGCTGTGGAGGGGTCTTTCTCTGCATGGAGGTCAGTGACCAGTGGAGTGCCCCAGGGATCTGTTCTGGGACCCTTGCTGTTTGTCATTTTCATAAATGACCTGGATGAGGAAGTGGAGGGATGGGTTGGTAAGTTTGCTGACGACACCAAGGTAGGTGGTGTTGTGGATAGTTTGGAGGGATGTCAGAAGTTGCAGCGAGACATAGATAGAATGCAAGACTGGGCGGAGAAGTGGCAGATGGACTTCAACCCGGATAAGTGTGTAGTGATCCATTTTGGCAGATCCAATGGGATGGAGCAGCAGTATAAAATGAAGGGTACCATTCTTAGCAGTGTAGAGGATCAGAAGGACCTTGGGGTCCGGGTCCATAGGACTCTTAAATCGGCCTCGCAGGTGGAGGATGCGGTCAAGAAGGCGTATGGCGTACTAGCCTTCATTAATCGAGGGATTGAGTTTAGGAGTCGGGAGATAATGCTGCAGCTTTATAGGACCCTGGTTAGACCCCACTTGGAGTACTGCGCGCAGTTCTGGTCACCTCATTACAGGAAAGATGTTGAAGCCATTGAAAGGGTGCAGAGGAGATTTACAAGGATGTTGCCTGGATTGGGGGGGCATGCCTTATGAGGATAGGTTGAGGGAGCTTGGTCTCTTCTCCCTGGAGAGACGAAGGATGAGAGGTGACCTGATAGAGGTTTACAAGATGTTGAGGGGTCTGGATAGGGTGGACTCTCAGAGGCTATTTCCAAGGGCTGAAATGGTTGCTACGAGAGGACACAGGTTTAAGGTGCTGGGGGGTAGGTACAGGGGGGATGTCAGGGGTAAGTTTTTCACTCAGAGGGTGGTGGGTGAGTGGAATCGGCTGACGTCGGTGGTGGTGGAGGCAAACTCGTTGGGGTCTTTTAAGAGACTTCTGGATGAGTACATGGGATTTAATGGGATTGAGGGCTATAGATAGGCCTAGAGGTGGGGATGTGATCGGCGCAACTTGTGGGCCGAAGGGCCTGTTTGTGCTGTGGCTTTCTATGTTCTATGTTCTATTTAGAGTGATCCTTGGGGATTGTGTCACTATTTAGAGTGATTCTTGTGGATTGTGTCAGTATTTAGAGAGATCCTTGGGGATTGTGTCACTATTTGGAGTGATCCTTGGGGATTGTGTCACTATTTAGAGTTATCCTTGGGGATTGTGTCACTATTTAGAATGATCCTTGGGGATTGTGTCACTATTTAGAGTGATCCTTGGGGATTGTGTCACTATTTAGAGTGATCCTTGGGGATTGTGTCAGTATTTAGAGTTATCCTTGGGGATTGTGTCACTATTTAGAATGATCCTTGGGGATTGTGTCACTATTTAGAGTGATCCTTGGGGATTGTGTCACTATTTAGAGTGATCCTTGGAGATTGTGTCAGTATTTAGAGTGATCCTGGGGGATTGTGTCACTATTTAGTGTGATCCTTGGGGATTGTGTCACTATTGAGAGAGATCCTCAGGGATTGTGTCACTATTTAGAATGATCCTTGGGGATTGTGTCGCTATTGAGAGCGATCCTTGGGGATTGTGCAGTATTTAGAGTGATCCTTGGGGATTGTGTCACTATTTAGAGTGATCCTATTTAGAGTGATTTAGGGCGGCACGGTAGCACAGTGGTTAGCACTGCTGCTTCACAGCTCCAGGGTCCCGGGTTCGATTCCCGGCTCGGGTCACTGTCTGTGTGGAGTTTGCACATTCTCCTCGTGTCTGCGTGGGTTTCCTCCGGGTGCTCAGGTTTCCTCCCACAGTCCAAAGATGTGCGGGTTAGGTTGATTGGCCAGGTTAAAAATTGCCCCTTAGAGTCCTGGGATGTGTAGGTTAGAGGGATTAGCGGGTAATATATGTGGGGGTAGGGCCTGGGTGGGATTGTGGTCGGTGCAGACTCGATGGGCCGAATGGCCTCCTTCTGCACTGTAGGGTTTCTATGATTTCTATTTAGAGTGATCCTTGGGGATTGTGTCACTATTTAGAGTTATCCTTGGGGATTGTGTCACTATTTTGAGTGATCATTGGGTATTGTGTCACTATTTAGAGTGATCCTTCGGGATTGTGTCAGTATTTAGAGTGATCCTTGGGGATTGTGTCACTATTTGGAGTGATCCTTGGGTATTGTGTCACTATTTAGAGTGATCCTTGGGGATTGTGTCACTATTTAGAGTTATCCTTGGGGATTGTGTCACTATTTAGAGTGATCCTTGGGGACTGTGTCACTATTTAGATTAATCATTGGGGATTGTGTCACTATTTAGAGTGATCCTTGGGGATTGTGTCATAATTTAGAGTGGTCCTTGGGGATTGTGTCACTATTTAGAGAGATCCTCGGCGATTGTGTCTCTATTTAGAGTGATCCTTGGGGATTGTGTCATTATTTAGAGTGATCCTTGGCCATTGTGTCACTATTTAGAGTGATCCTGGGGGATTGTGTCACTATTTCGAGTGATCCTTGGGGATTGTGTCAGTATTTAGAGTGATCCTTGTGGATTGTGTCACTATTTAGAGTGATCCTTGGGGATTGTGTCACTATTTAGAGTGATCCTTGGGGATTGTGTCACTATTTAGAGTGATCCTTGGGTATTGCGTCACTATTTAGAGTGATCCTTGGGGATTGTGTCAGTATTTAGAGTGATTCTGGGTAATTGTGTCACTATTTGGAGTGATCCTTGGGGATTGTGTCACTATTTAGAGAGATCCTCGGGGATTGTGTCACTATTTAGAGTGATGCATGGGGATTGTGTCAGTCTTTAGAGTGATCCTTGGGGATTGTGTCACTATTTAGAATGGTCCTTGGGGATTGTGCCTCTATTTAGAGTGATCCTTGGGGTTTGTGGCACTATTTAGAGTTATCCTTGGGGTTTGTGTCACTATTTAGAGTGACCCTTGGGGATTGTGTCATTATTTAGAGTGATCCTTGGCCATTGTGTCACTATTTAGAGTGATTCTTGGGGATTGTGTCACTATTTAGAGTGATCCTTGGGGATTGTGTCACTATTTAGAGTGATCCTTGGGGATTGTGTCACTATTTCGAGTGATCCTTGGGTATTGTGTCAGTATTTAGAGTGATCCTTGTGGATTGTGTCACTATTTAGAGTGATCCTTGCGGATTGTGTCACTATTTAGAGTGATCCTTGGGGATTGTGTCACTATTTAGAGGGATCCTTAGGGATTTTTTCACTATTTAGAGTGATCCTTGTGGATTGTGTCAGTATTTAGAGTGATTCTGGGGAATTGTGTCACTCTTTAGTGTCATCCTTGGGGATTGTGTCACTATTGAGAGAGATCCTCAGGGATTGTGTCAGTATTGAGAGTGATCCTTGTGGATTGTGTCGCTATTGAGAGTGATCCTTGGGGATTGTGTCAGTATTGAGAATGATCCTTGGGGATTGTGTCGCTATTGAGAGTGATCCTTGGGGATTGTGTCACTATTTAGAGTGACCCTTGGGGATTATGTCAGTATTTAGAGTAATCCTTGGGGATTGTGTCAGTATTGAGAGTGATCCTTGGGGATTGTGTCACTATTTAGAGGGATCCTTGGGGACTGTGTCACTATTTAGAGTAATCCTTGGGGATTGTGTCACTATTTAGAGTGATCCTTGGGGATTGTGTCAGTATTTAGAGTGATCCTTGGGGATTGTGTCATTATTTTGAGTGATCCTTGAGGATTGTGTCACTATTTAGAGTGATCCTTGGGGATTGTGCCACTGTTTGGAGTGATCCTTGGGGATTATGTCAGTATTTCGAGTGATCCTTGGGGATTGTGTCACTATTTAGAGTGATCCTTGGCGATTGTGCCACTATTTGGAGTGATCCTTGGGGATTATGTCAGTATTTTGAGTGATCCTTGGGGATTGTGTCACTATTTAGAGAGATCCTTGGGGATTGTGTCACTATTTAGAGTGATCCTTGGGGATTGTGCCACTATTTAGAGAGATCCTTGGGGATTGTGTCATTATTTAGAGTAATCCTTGGGGATTGTGTCACTATTTAGAGAGATCCTTGGGGATTTTGTCATTATTTTGAGTGATCCTTGGTGATTGTGTCACTATTTAGAGTGATCCTTCGGGATTGTATCACTATTTTGATTGATCCTTGGGGATTGTGTCACTATGTAGAGAGGTCCTTGGGGATTGTGTCAGTATTTAGAGTGATCCTTGGGGATTGTGTCACTATTTAGAGTGATCTTTGGGGATTGTGTCACTATTTAGAGTTATCCTTGTCGATTGTGTCTCTATTGAGGGTGATCCTTGGGGAACGTGTCACTATTTAGAGTGATCGTTGGGGATTGTGTCACTATTTAGACTGATCCTTGGGGTTTGTGCCACTATTTAGAGAGATCCTTGGGGATTGTGTCACTATTTAGACTGTTCCTTCGGGTATTGTGTCACTATTTAGAGTGGTCCTTGGGGATTGTGTCACTATTTAGAGTGATCCTTGGGGATTGTGTCACTATTTAGAGTGATCCTTGGGGATTGTGTCACTATTTCGAGTGATCCTTGGGTATTGTGTCAGTATTTAGAGTGAGCCTTGTGGATTGTGTCACGATTTAGAGTGATCCTTGGGGATTGTGTCACTATTTAGAGTGATCCTTGGGGATTGTGTCACTATTTAGAGTGATCCTTGGGGATTATGTCAGTATTTCGAGTGATCCTTGGGGATTGTGTCAGTATTTAGAACAAGAACAAAGAACAATACAGCACAGGAACAGGCCCTCCAAGCCCGCGCCGCTCCCCGATCCAGGATTGAATCCTGAATCCAGGATCCCCGCCCAATTTTCCAGCCTATCTACATACCAATATCCTATCCACCGAGCTGTCCCTCACAGCTACGATGCTTTGTTCATTACAACCTATTAACTCACCCCCACCCCCCCATTCCAGACCATGTGATCTCCAGGGAGAGGCGAAAACCCAGAGTGAAAAACCCCAGGGCCAATATGGGAAAAAAAAATCTGGGAAATTCCTCTCCGACCCCCTGAGGCGATCGAAACGAGTGCAGGAGATCACAATGGCCCTGATCGGAAAATGCTTCCCAACCCTAGTCATTTCCACTTCCACGAACACCATATGAATTCCCTGCCCCCGAGACAGGTTCCCAACTATCCGCAGTCTCACTCTGTACTGGCACCAGCAAGATGATCATAGAATGAAGCCTTGAAACGAGAAACCAGGAGCAATTAGCCCGCGCCGCTCCCTGGTCCACACTAGACCACTCTTTTGTATCCCTCCATTCCCACTCCGTTCATATAGCTGTCTAGATAAGTCTTAAACGTTCCCAGTGTGTCCGCCTCCACCACCTTGCCCGGCAACACATTCCAGGCCCCCACGACCCTCTGTGTGAAATATGTCCTTCTGATATCTGTGTTAAACCTCCCCCCCTTCACCTTGAACCTATGACCCCTCGTGAACGTCACCACCGACCCGGGGAAAACCTTCCCACCGTTCACCCTATCTATGCCTTTCATAATTTTATACACCTCTATTAAGTCTCCCCTCATCCTACGTCTTTCCAAGGAGAACATCCCCAGTTTCCCCAATCTCTCCTCATAACCAAGCCCCTCCATACCAGGCAACATCATGGTAAACCTCCTCTGTACTCTCTCCAAAGCCTCCACGTCCTTCTGGTAGTGTGGCGACCAGAACTGGACGCAGTATTCCAAATGCGGCCGAACCAACGTTCTATACATCTGCAACATCAGACCCCAACTTTTATACTCTATGCCCCGTCCTATAAAGGCAAGCATGCCATATGCCTTCTTCACCACCTTCTCCACCTGTGACGTCACCTTCAAAGATGTGTGGACTTGCACACCCAGGTCCCTCTGCGTCTCTTCACCCTTTATGGTTCTTCCATTTATCGTGTAGCTCCTCCCTACATTATTCCCACCAAAATGCATCACTTCGCATTCATCAGGATTGAACTCCATCTGCCATTTCCTTGCCCAAATTTCCAGCCTATCTGTATCCTTCTGTAGCCTCTGACAATGTTCCTTACTATCTGCAAGTCCTGCCAGTTTTGTGTCGTTCGCAAACTTACTGATCACCCCAGTTACTCCTTCTTCCAGATCATTTATATAAATCACAAACAGCAGAGGTCCGAATACAGAGCCCTGCGGTACACCACTAGTCACAGGCCTCCAGCTGGAAAAAGACCCTTCCACTACCACCCTCTGTCTTCTATGACCAAGCCAGTTCTCCACCCATCTAGCCACCTCCCCCTTTATCCCATGGGATCCAACCTTTTTCACTAGCCTACCATGAGGGACTTTGTCAAATGCTTTACTAAAGTCCATATAGACAACATCCACGGCCCTTCCTTCGTCAACCATTTTGGTCACTTCTTCAAAAAACACCACCAGGTTAGTGAGGCATGACCTCCCTCTCACAAAACCATGTTGACTGTCGTTAATGAGTTTATTCCTTTCTAAATGCGCATAGTTCCTATCTTTAGGAATCTTCTCCAACAACTTCCCCACCACGGACGTCAAGCTCACCGGCCTATAATTACCCGGGTTATCCTTCCTACCCTTCTTGAATAACGGGACCACATTGGCTATCCTCCAATCCTCTGGGACCTCACCTGTGTCCAGTGACGAGACAAAGATTTGCGTCAGAGGCCCAACGATTTCACCTCTCGTCTCCCTGAGCAGCCTTGGATAGATTCCATCAGGCCCTGGGGATTTGTCAGTCTTTATATTCTCTAACAAACCTAACACTTCCTCCTTTGTAATGGAGATTTTCTCCAACGGTTCAACACTCCCCTCCGAGACACGCCCAGTCAACACATCCCTCTCCTTAGTGAATACCGACGCAAAGTATTCATTTAGGATCTCCCCTCCCTCTTTGGGCTCCAAGCATAAGTCCCCACTTTTGTCCCTGAGAGGTCCGATTTTTTCCCGAACAACCCTTTTTTCCCGAACAACCCTTTTACCTCTGGCTCTGATCTTCAGGTCGTCGTTGGCCTCTGGTATAGTACCAGAAGATTGGAGGTTAGCGAATGTTGTCCCATTGTTTAAGAAGGGGAACAGAGACTTCCCCGGGAATTATAGACCGGTGAGTCTCACTTCTGTTGTCGGCAAGATGTTGGAAAAAATTATAAGGGATAGGATTTATAGTTATTTGGAGAGTAATGAATTGATAGGTGATAGTCAGCATGGTTTTGTGGCAGGTAGGTCGTGCCTTACTAACCTTATTGAGTTTTTTGAGAAAGTGACCAAGGAGGTGGATGGGGGCAAGGCAGTGGACGTGGTATATATGGATTTTAGTAAGGCGTTTGATAAGGTTCACCATGGTAGGCTTCTGCAGAAAATGCAGATGTATGGGATTGGGGGTGATCTAGGAAATTGGATCAGGAATTGGCTAGCGGATAGGAAACAGAGGGTGGTGGTTGATAGTAAATATTCATCATGGAGTGCGGTTACAAGTGGTGTACCTCAGGGATCTGTTTTGGGGCCACTGCTGTTTGTAATATTTATTAATGATCTGGATGAGGGTATAGTTGGGTGGATTAGCAAATTTGCTGATGACACCAAAGTCGGTGGTGTGGTAGACAGTGAGGAAGGGTGTCGTAGTTTGCAGGAAGACTTAGACAGGTTGCAAAGTTGGGCCGAGAGGTGGCGGATGGAGTTTAATGCGGAGAAGTGTGAGGTAATTCACTTTGGTAGGAATAACAGATGTGTTGAGTATAGGGCTAACGGGAGGACTTTGAATAGTGTGGAGGAGCAGAGGGATCTAGGTGTATGTGTGCATAGATCCCTGAAAGTTGGGAATCAAGTAGATAAGGTTGTTAAGAAGGCATATGGTGTCTTGGCGTTTATTGGTAGGGGGATTGAATTTAGGAGTCGTAGCGTTATGTTGCAACTGTACACAACTCTGGTGCGGCCGCACTTGGAGTACTGTGTGCAGTTCTGGTCCCCACATTACAGGAAGGATGTGGAGGCTTTGGAGAGGGTGCAGAGGAGGTTTACCAGGATGTTGCCTGGTATGGAGGGGAGATCCTATGAGGAGAGGCTGAGGGATTTGGGATTGTTTTCGCTGGAAAGGCGGCGGCTAAGAGGGGATCTTATTGAAACATATAAGATGATTAGAGGTTTAGATAGGGTGGATAGTGATAGCCTTTTTCCTCTGATGGAGAAATCCAGCACGAGGGGGCATGGCTTTAAATTGAGGGGGGGTAGTTATAGAACCGATGTCAGGGGTAGGTTCTTTACCCAGAGGGTGGTGAGGGATTGGAATGCCCTGCCAGCATCAGTTGTAAATGCGCCTAGTTTGGGGGCGTTTAAGAGATCCGTAGATAGGTTCATGGACGAAAAGAAATTGGTTTAGGTTGGAGGGTCACAGTTTGTTTTTTTTTTAACTGGTCGGTGCAACATCGTGGGCCGAAGGGCCTGTTCTGCGCTGTAATGTTCTATGTTCTATGTTCTATGTTCTATGTTCCTAACGTATGAATAAAATGCCTTGGGATTCTCTTTAATCCTGTCTGCCAAGAACATTTCGTGACCCCTTTTTGCTCTTCTAATTCCCCGTTTGAGTATTTTCCTACTTTCATTATACTCCTCCAGAGCTCCCTCCGTTTTTAGCTGCTTGGACCTAACATACGCCTCTCTTTTCCTTTTGATCAGTCCCTCAATTTCCCTGGTTATCCACGGTTCTCTAATCCTACCCTTCCTATCCTTCTTTTTTACAGGCACATGCTTGTCCTGTAGCCCTAACAACCGTTCCTTAAAAGACTGCCACATACCAGATGTGGATTTACCCTCAAACAGCCTCTCCCAATCAAGAGCTGCCAATTTCTGCCTGATCCCAATAAAGTTAGCCTTCCCCCAATCCAACACCTTACCCTTGGGACACCACTCATCCTTTTCCATCACTATCCTAAAGCTAACAGAATTGTGGTCACTATTTGCCACATGTTCCCCAACCAAAACTTTGAAGACCTGACCGGACTCATTCCCCAGTACCAGGTCCAGTATAGCCCCCTCTCTAGTCGGGCTGTCCACATATTGTTCCAACGAACCCTCCTGTACACATTTTACAAATTCCTCCCCATCCAGAGTCCCTGCCCGCAGCGATTTCCACTCTATACCAGGGAAATTGAAGTCTCCCACTACAACAACCCTATATTTCCTGCACCTATCCAGTATCTCCTGACATATCCATTCTTCCCCTTCCCTTGGGCTTTTGGGGGGCCTGTAGTACACCCCCAACATAGTGACTGCGCCTTTCCTGTTTCTCAGGCGTGTCACTATTTAGAGTGTTCCTTGGGAATTGTGTCACTATTTAGAGTGATCCTAGGGGATTGTGTCACTATTTAGAGTTATCCTTGGGGATTCTGTCACTATTTAGAGTGATCCTTGGGGATTGTGTCACTATTTAGAGTGATCCTTGTGGATTGTGTCACTATTTAGAGTGATCCTTGGGGATTGTGTCACTATTTAGAGTGATCCTTGGGGATTGTGTCACTATTTAGAGTGATCCTTGGGGATTTTGTCACTATTTAGAGTGATCCTTGGGGATTGTGTCACTATTTAGAGTGATCCTTGGGGATTGTGTCACTATTTCGAGTGATCCTTGGGGATTGTGTCAGTATTTAGAGTGATCCTTGGGGATAGTCTCATTATTTTGAGTGATCCTTGAGGATTGTGTCACTATTTAGAGTGATCCTTGGGGATTGTGCACTATTTGGAGTGATCCTTCAGGATTATGTCAGTATTTCGAGTGATCCTTGGGGATTGTGTCACTATTTAGAGTGATCCTTGGGGATTGTGCCACTATTTGGAGTGATCCTTGGGGATTATGTCAGTATTTTGAGTGATCCTTGGGGATTGTGTCACTATTTAGAGAGATCCTTGGGGATTGTGTCATTATTTAGACTGATCCTTGGGGATTGTGTCACTATTTAGAGAGATCCTTGGGGATTGTGTCATTATTTTGAGTGATCCTTGGTGATTGTGTCACTATTTAGAGTGATCCTTGGGGATTGTGTCAGCATTTAGATTGATCCTGGTGGATTCTGTCTCTATTGAGAGTGATCCTTGGGGATTGTGTCACTATTTAGACTGATCCTTGGGGATTGTGCCACTATTTAGAGAGATCCTTGGGGATTGTGTCATTATTTAGTGAGGTCCTTGTGGATTGTGTCTCTCTTTAGAGTGATCCTTGGGGATTGTGTCACCATTTAGGGTGATCGTTGGGGATTGTGAATCGTGTGGAGGTCGTAGAAGGTCTGCAGAGAGATTTGGACAGGCTGAGTGGGTGGGCGAGGATCTGGCAGATGGAGTATAACGTTAACAAATGCGAGGTTATTCACTTTGGAGGAAATAATAGAAAATTGGATTTTTATCCAAATGGAAAAAAATTACAACATGCTACTGTGCAAAGGGACCTGGGGGTCCTTGTGCATGAGATGCAAAAACCCAGTCTGCAGTTGCAAATGGTGATCAAGAAGGCAAATGGGATGTTGGCCTATACCGCAAGGGGATAGAATATAAAAGCAGAGATGTCTTGCTGCATCTGTACAGGGCATTGGTGAGGCCGCAGCTGGAATACTCTGAGCAGTATTGGTCCTCTTATTTGTGGAAGGATATATTGGCCTTGGAGGGAGTGCAGGGAAGGATCACCAGGTTGATACCAGAGACGAGGGGTGTTTATTATGAGGAGAGACGGAGCAGATTGGGTTTGTATTCGTTGAAATTTAGTAGGCTGAGGGGGGTTCTTATAGAGACCTATAAGATAATGAAGGGGCTGGATAGGGTAGAGGTGGAGAGATTCTTTCCACTTGGAAAGGAAACTAGAACTAGAGGGCACATCCTCAAAATAAAGGGGGGTCAGTTTAGGACAGAGTTGAGGAGGAACGTCTTCTCTCAGAGGATGGTGAATCTCTGGAATTCTCTGCCCACTGAAGTGGTGTAGGCTACCTCGTTGAATATGTTTAAATCACGGATAGATGGATTCCTGATCGGCAAGGGAATTAGGGGCTGTAGGGATCAGGCGGGTCGGTGGAACTGATCCACTTCAGATCAGCCATGATCTTATTGAATGGTGGGGCAGGGTCGAGGAACTAGATGGCCTACTCCTGCTCCTATTTCTTATGTTCTTATGTTCTTATGATTGTGTCACTATTTAGAGTGATCCTTGGGGATTGTGTCACTATTTAGAGTGATCCTTGGGGATTGTGTCACTATTTAGAGTGATCCTTGGGGACTGTGTCACTATTTAGAGTGATCCTTGGGGATTGTGTCTCTATTGAGAGTGATCCTTGGGGATTGTGTCACTATTTAGAGTGATCCTTGGGGATTGAGTCACTATTTAGAGTGATCCTTGGGGATTGTGTCACTATTGAGAGTGATCCTTGGGGATTGTGTCTCTATTTATGTGATCCTTGAGGATTGTATCACTATTTAGAGTGAACCTTGGGGTTTGCGTCACTATTTAGAGTGATCCCTTTGTATTGTGTCACTATTTAGAGTGATCCTTGGGGATTGCGTCACTTTTTAGAGTGATCCCTTTGGATTGTGTCACTATTTAGAGTGATCCTTGGAGATTGTGTCACTAATTAGAGTGATCCTTGGGGATTGTGTCTCTATTTAGAGTGATCCTTGGGGATTGTGTCACTATTTAGCGTCATCCTTGAGAATGGTAGGGTTCTGAAGACTGTGGAGGAACAGAGAGATCTTGGGGTCCATATCCACAGATCTCTAAAGGTTGCACTCAAGTGGATAGAGCTGTGAAGAAGGCCTCGAGTGTGTTACCTTTTATTAACAGGGGGTTGGAGTTTAAGAGCCGTGGGGTTATGTTGTAACTATACAGCACCTTGGTGAGACCACATTTCGAATATTGTGTGCAGTTCTGGTCACCTCACTATAAGAAGGATGTGGAAGCGCTGGAAAGAGTGCAGAGGAGACTTACCAGTATGCTGCCTGGTTTGGAGGGTAGGTCTTATGAGGAAAGGTTGAGGGAGCGAGGGCTGTTCTCTCTGGAGCGGAGGAGGCTGAGGGGAGACTTAATAGAGGTTTATAAAATGATGAAGAGGATAGATAGAGTGAATGTCCAAAGACTATTTCCTCGGGTGGATGGAGCTATTACAAGGGGGCATAACTATAGGGTTCGTGGTGGGAGATATAGGAAGGATATCAGAGGTAGGTTCTTTACGCAGAGAGTGGTTGGGGTGTGGAATGGAATGCCTGCAGTGATAGTGGAGTCAGACACTTTTGGAACATTTAAGCGGTTATTGGATAGGCACATGGAGCAAACCAGGATGATAGGGAGTGGGATAGCTTGATCTTGGTTTCACATAAAGCTCGGCACAACATCGTGGGCCGAAGGGCCTGTTCTGAGCTGTACTATTCTATGTTCTATGTCCTATAAAACTCCAATGCCCTCGACAATTGCAGCAAAACATCCCTATTTCTCTCCTCAAATCCTCTCGCTGTGAAGGCCAACATCCCATTTGCCTTTGTTACTGCCTGCTGTGCCTGCTTGCTTACTTTCAGTGACTGATGCATGAGGACACCAAGGTCTCGCTGAGTATCCAGCTCTCAATTTACATCCGTTCCATTAATAACCTGTTTTCTTATTATTGCTGCCAAAGTGGATCACCTCACACTGAGTCACATGATACTGCATCTTCCATGCAGATGCCCACACACACATCCGATCCAAATCACGCTGAAGCATCTCTCCATCCTGCACATTTTAACCTTCCACACCAGTTTATTTTCATACTCTGATTTTTTTCCCTTCTTAATCAATGCCTTTCTTGAATTTGGATAAGGAACCTCAATCACATCCTCCCATAGGTTGGATTTATAAACAGCGACTCTGTAACTGGGGGTGAATCCGTGCTGTTGTGTTTTACCCTTTCATCAATTCACATCTACTCTTTTGTTTTCTATCTGGCTGCTAACACGTTGCGTTTGGCGTGTCTGTGGGATCCTGCTGTGCAGGATGGCCAGCAGGATTTCTGACATGACTCTGGAACGTTAATGTTCCCCTCAAATCCACCCTAAATCCACTGCTCCTGGATATTGACCCCTCTGCTAAGAGGAAAAAGTTTCTTCGTAACTCTCCTATCTTTGTCCCTCATTATTGTGTAACCACAATGAGGTCCACGCTCCACGTTCACTGTTCTGAAGAAAACAACCCCAGCCTCACCATCCTGTCTTCACTGCAGAAACACTCCAGCCCAGGAAACATCCCGGTGAATCCCTCTCCCGTCCCTCGCTGGGAAATCACATCCTTCTTCTAGTGAGGCCACTGGAACTCCTCACTGTCCTCCAGCTGAGGCTCAATGAGGGCTTTATACAGCTCCATCACAACCTCCCTGCTCCTATCTCCTACACCTCGGCTAATAAAGACAACTGTCATGTCTGCCTTCTTAACCATCACAGCATCAGAGGTTAACCACAGGATTGGAAAGCAGCAGATGGTTTCTGTTATTATTGTGTTTAAATCAGGAAAGAAACAACATTCCAAAGATCAATGGTCCAGTCTCAACATCAACAGTCTGAACATGAAGAATTGAACCAACTCCAAAAGAGTCAAACAAATCAAGTAACACAGGCTGTGATAAAGAGAGCTCAGCACATATTCACTGGGAGGTTGAGTTCTTCGTATAAAAGTCCGTTCCCTGGGGGGGTTCGACCTCTTTGTTCGACTGGAACATAAAAAGCCGGCCGCACTCTACAGCGGGCAGCGTCGGGAGCGGGCAGTGGACTGAGTGGGAAGCAGAGTGAGAGCTGGAAGGGCTTTGGCTCGCAGGGCTTAGGCGGAAGCGGGCGACACAGGACAGGTTAAAATTCATTCTGTTACCCTTCAATTTTGAATCCTTGTTCTTTCCCAGTGCACTCTGAGGAAGGGGAAAAAGAGTTCAGTGTTCCATTGGAGCAATTCTTTTTCTTTGTAGCAGTAAGTTATATGGAGGGGATGGAAGTGAAGGCAGTGCAATGTTCCTCCTGCAGAATGTTTGAGGTGAGGGACACCGTCAGTGTCCCTGCTGATTACACCTGTGGGAGGTGCACCCATCTGCAGCTCCTCCAAGACCGCGTTAGGGAGCTGGAGTTGGATGAGCTTAGGGTCATCAGGGAGGCAGAGAGGGCCATAGACACAAGCTTCAGGGATATAGTTGCTCCAGGGAATGAAAATAGATGGGTGACAGTGAGAGGGGCTGGGAGGAAGCAGTCGGTGCGGGGATCCCCTGTGGTCGTTCCCCTTGGCAACAAGTATTCCACTTTGGATACAGGTGAGGAGAGCGACCTACCAGTGGTGAGCCGCAGTGACCAGATCGCCAGCGCTGAGTCCGTCCCTGTGGCTCAGAAGGGAAAGGGGGAGAGCGGTAGAGCTATAGTTATTGGGGACTCGTTTGTTCGAGGGATAGATAGGAGGTTCTGTGGCAACAAGAGTGACTCACGGATGGTATGTTGCCTCCCGGATGCCAGGGTCCGTGACATCTCCAACCGTGTCTTCAGGATTCCAAAGGGGGAGGGGGAACAGTCACAAGTCGTGGTGCACGTCGGCACCAAAGACATAGGTAAGAGAGGGGACGGGGACTTAAAACAGGAATTCAGGGAGCTAGGGTGGAAGCTGAGAGCCAGGACAAAACAGGTTGTCATCTCTGGTATGTTGCCGGTGCCACGGGATAGCGAGTTGAGGAACAGGGAGAGAGTGCAGTTAAACACATGGATGCAGGGATGGTGTAGGAGGGAGGGTTTCAGCTATGTGGATAATTGGAACACTTTCTGGGGAAGGTGGGACCTGTACCAACAGGACGGGGTGCACCTGAACCAGAGGGGCACCAATATCCTGGGAGGGAAATTTGCTACGGCTCTTCGGGGGGGTTTAAACTAATTTTTCAGGGGGATGGGAAAAGGAGTTGTAGTCCAGAGGTCAGTGAGTGCAGTGAGGTACTGGGAAGGGTATCATGGTCAAAGGTGGGTCCAAGCAGACAAGAAGGTGGGTTGAAGTGTGTCTACTTCAATGCAAGGAGCATCCGAAATAAGGTAGGTGAACTTGGGGCGTGGATTGGTACTTGGGACTACGATGTTGTGGCCATTACGGAGACATGGGTAGAACAAGGACAGGAATGGTTGTTGGAAGTTCCGGGGTATAGATGTTTCAGTAAGTGTAGGGTAGCTGGTAAAAGAGGTGGAGGAGTGGCATTGTTAATCAAGGAGAGTGTAACGGCTGCAGAAATGCATTTTGAAGGGGATCTGCCTACAGAGGTAATATGGGCTGAGGTTAGGAATAGGAAAGGAGTGGTCACGTTGTTAGGAGTTTACTATAGGCCCCCAATAGTAATAGAGATGTGGAGCAAGAAATTGCTAAGCAGATTATGGATAGGTGTGGAGGTCACAGGGTAGTTGTCATGGGGGACTTTAACCTTCCAAATATTGATTGGAACCTTTATAGGTCGAATAGTTCGGATGGGGCAGTTTTTGTGCAGTGTGTGCAGGAGGGGTTCCTGACACAATATGTGGATAGGCCGACAAGCGGTGGGGCCACATTGGATTTGGTACTGGGAAATGAACCGGGACAAGTGTTGGTTTGGTTGTGGGAGAGCACTTTGGATATCGTGACCACAATTCGGTGTCTTTTGTTATTGCAATGGAGATGGTGAGGGCCGTACGGAAGGGCATTGTTTACAATTGGGGGAGAGGTAATTATGATGCAATCAGGCGGGAATTAGGAAGCATAGGATGGGAACAAAAATTGTCAGGCAAAGGCACTAATGATAAGTGGAACTTTTTCAAGGAACAAATACTGCGTGTCCTTGATAGGTATGTCCCTGCCAGGCAGAGAGGAAATGGCCGAGTGAGGGAACCATGGTTCACAGAAGAGGTGGAATGTCTTGTCAAGAGGAAGAAGGAAGCGTATGTTAGGTTGAGAAAACAAGGTTCAGTTGGCTCGATGGAGGGTTACAAGTTAGCAAGAAATGAGCTGAAAAAGGGGCTTAGGAGAGCTAGGAGGGGGCATGAGAAGTCCGTGGTGGGTCGGATCAAGGAAAACCCCAAGGCTTTTTACTCTTATGTGAGGAATAAAAGAATGACCAGGGTGAGGTTGGGGCCGGTCAAGGACGGTCGTGGGAATTTGTGCATGGAGTCAGAAGAGATAGGAGAGGTGATGAATGAATACTTTTCTTCGGTGTTCACCAAGGAGAGGGGCCATGTTTTTGAGGAAGAAAGGGTGTCACAGGCTGATAGGCTGGAGGAAGTAGATGTTCGGAGGGAAGATGTACTAGCAATTTTGAATAAACTGAAAGTTGATAAGTCCCCTGGGCCTGATGAAATATATCCTAGGATTCTTTGGGAGGCAAGGGATGAGATAGCAGAGCCTTTGGCATTGATCTTTGGGTCCTCACTGTCCACGGGGGTGGTGCCAGAGGACTGGAGAATGGCGAATGTTGTTCCTCTTTTTTAGAAAGGGAATAGAAATGACCCTGGTAATTATAGACCGGTTAGTCTTACTTGGGTGGTCGGTAAGTTGATGGAAAAGGTCCTTAGGAATAGGATTTACGACCATTTAGAAAGATGCAGCTTAATCCGGGATAGTCAGCATGGATTTGTGAAGGGCAAGTCTTGCCTCACAAATTTGATAGAATTTTTTGAGGAGGTAACTAAGTGTGTTGATGAAGGTAGTGCAGTTGATGTCATATCCAAGGATTTGTGTAAGGCTTTTGATAAAGTCCTCCACGGTCGGCTGATGAAGAAAGTAAGGATGTGTGGGATAGAGGGAAGTTTGGCCGATTGGATAGGTAACTGGCTATCTCACAGAAGACAGAGGGTGGTGGTGGATGGAAAATTTTCGGACTGGAAACCGGTGACCAGCGGAGTGCCACAGGGATCAGTGCTTGGTCCTCTGCTATTTGTAATTTTTATAAATGACTTGGAGGAGGGGGGCTGAAGGGTGGATCAGTAAATTTGCTGATGACACCAAGATTGGTGGAGTAGTGGATGAGTTCTATGTTCTAAGATCATTCTTGACAGATTTAGTTGAATTATTTGAGTAATAATCTGGAATAATCGATGAGATTAATATGATTCATGTCAGACACCTTGAGTTTCTAAATTTCTGAAGTAAGTTAACACTTAACAGAGTGGTGAGTAATCTCAGAGCAAGTGGAGTAAGAGGACAAGCACCAGAGTGGACAACAAGTTGGCTCCAAAGACAGAACACAGTGAATCGGAGTTAATGGGATTTACTCTGATTGCTGCTGTGGCTGAATGGAGTTTTAACTTTTAACATCCTGAAAGATCTTCAATCCAGCAAACCTGGCTTCTTGGTTAAAGTTGTTTTTTTCACTATGTTGAATTTCCTTGTGGTCAGCGGCCTGGAATTTGACAAAGGACAGAAGGTGTCACATTCAACAGCTTGTCCCTGGCAGGGATGAGGTCTGATGTGGAGATGCCGGCGTTGGACTGGGGTAAACACAGTAAGAAGTTTAACAACACCAGGTTAAAGTCCAACAGGGATGAGGTCTGTACAGACTTCTGGGAGACACTCTTCCTCATATGGCCATTGGAATGCAAACAATATGCACTGAGATGATGAGGCCTCAAGTGACCAATGATGCTATTCTGGTTGGATATGTTGGTCCTAATCGAACGATGCAATTGGGGTTCAGATTAATGAATGGGCTGGTTACCAAGGAACGTTTGGAATTTTAACTCTGCTAACACAAATAGCTTGTTCAGAAAGGCAGTGTGAAGAACCCGGGAACCAAGCTCACAAGGAGAGACAACGTCTGGAAGGAGCAGAGAACAAGTGACTGATTCTATTTAACAACAAAATCCTGACCAGGTTTTAATTCCAAGTGGAAATCAACCTTAAGTTAGGTTAAGTAACAGATAATGAGAATTTGGTTTATGTATTGCAAGTATTTGCTGTTGTTTAAGTAGCTATAGAATAAAGGACATTGTGTTTAAGTATTTAAAGTCGACTTTATGTCTTTATTCGCGACAGAGGGTAAAACACACAGGTTTGGACAACACTGGAAGGTGAGAAGTGGTTTTCCACAAGGATCAGCGCTGGGATCAATGTCTTTCACCATTTACATCAACAATATGGGATCAGGAAACACAATTATAACTTCAATATTTATGAAATAATCCAAATTGAGAATGAGAATAACCATCGTGGAAGAATGCAACTAAATACAATAACACAACAATAATAAATTATAAGCATGTAAATTGGATATTCGAATTGGAAATAAATTCCATGAAACTCAGTCATCAGAACATTATGTTTCCGAACCATATAGAAATCAAAAGTGTCTGAATTATTTCCAGGAGTTTAAGGATTCAGGGATCAAATTGACAGAAAGTTCGAGGCAGCAACACAGCTTCAAAGGAACCATATCAATCAGGAAAGAAAATCAGTGGAGTTCATTTCTAGATTCATACAAATGTGGACAACTTACAATTGTTTTTGGAAAAAGCAGAGAATTC
Organism: Mustelus asterias; assembly: GCF_964213995.1. Lineage (NCBI taxonomy): Eukaryota > Metazoa > Chordata > Chondrichthyes > Carcharhiniformes > Triakidae > Mustelus > Mustelus asterias. The sequence continues at coordinate 56,422 of NW_027590492.1, forward strand.
TGCTGGGTTTTTGTGTTGTTTAAATGTCAGGAATTAGCTGACGCTTGTTCCTTTTCAATAGAAGACAGAGCTATCGAGATATTTCACATCATTCACTGACAAAGAAACATTAAAAACTAAAACTAAATCAAACTTCTCCTGTTTTTAAACTCTTCCAAAATCAAAGATGGAGGCAGCTCCATGAGATGGAGATTTCACTCACAATGTACAAGATTTCACTCAACCCAATAGTTTCATTGATCAGTGTGCCCTTGAGTTCCTTACGGAAGTATTTCTATTCATGAAAACGATTAAAATGGATGAGCATAAATTGCAAAATTCCAAGAATCAAAAATCTGGAACTACTTAATTTCCAAAATAATATTCCATCCCTCAATCTACTGCAGCTCAACAACAATGGGACTTCTCAGAAAATTCAGACCCTGCAGCAGATCCAAACACATCACCTCTTAGTGGGAGCGAGGTGATGAGGGAGAGAGGGAGGGGGCCAGGGAGGGAGAGAGGGCGCGAGGGAGGGAGAGAGGGGGCGAGGGTGGGAAGAAAAAGGGCAAGGCTGGGAGAGCCGTGGCGACTAAGGGAGAGTCACAGAATTGAAGAGGTTTACAGCATGGAAACAGGCCTTTCCGACCAACTTGTCCATGCCGCCCTTCTTTTTAAACCCCGAGATCTCTTTGTTCTGTAACTCTCCCCAACGCTCTGCCATTAACTGAATAAGTCCTGCCCTGGTACAATCTACCAAAATGCATCACCTTACATTGATCTAAATTCAACTCCATCTGCGATTTGTCAGCTCACTGGCCCAATTGACCAAGATCCCGTTGCAATCCGAGGTAACCTTCTTCACTGTCCACTCTGCCACCAATCTTGGTGTCATCTGCAAACTTACCAACCATGCCTCCCTATCTTCTCATCTAAATCGTTAATATAAATGACAAATAACAGTGGACCCAGCACCAATCCCCGAGGCACTCCGCTGGTCACAGGCCTCCAGTTTCAAAACCAAACCTTTACAACCACCCTCTGTCTTCTGTCATCAAGCCAATTTTGTTTCCATTTAGCTACCTCAGCCTGGATCCCGTGAGATTTAACATTACTCAACAACTTACCATGAGGTACCTTGTCAAAGGCCTTGCGAAAGTCCATGTAGACAACATCAACTGCACTGCCCTCATCTACCTCCTTGGTTACCCTTTCAAAAAACTCAATCAAATTTGTGAGACATGATTTTCCACTCGCAAAGCCATGCTGACTGTTCCTAATCAGTCCATGCGTCTCTAAATGCCTATAGATCCTGTCTCTCAAAATACCTTCCAAAAACTGACCCACCACAGATGTGAGGCTCACCGGCCTGTAGCACCCAGGCTTTTCCCTGCAGCCCTTTTTAAACAAAGGCACAACATTTGCCACCCTCCAATCTTCAGGCATCTCACATGTGATTATCAATTATTCAAATGTCTCTGCTCGGGGAACCGCATTTTCCTCCCTAGCCTCCCACAACGTCCTGGGATACACTTCATCAGGGAATTTATCTACCTTGATGTGCTTTAAGACTTCCAGCACCTCCTTCTCCGTTATATGTACACTCCTCAAGACTTCACTATTTATTTCCCCAAGTTCCCTCACATCCATACTTTTCTCAAAAGTGAATAATGATGAGGAATATTCATTTAGGATCTCCCCAACTCTTGTGGATCTGCACATAGATGACCCTGTTGATCTTCGTGAGACACAACTCTCTCCCTAGTTACTCTTTTGGTCTTTATGTATTTGTAGAAGCTCTTTGGATTCTCCTTTGACTTGTCTGCCGAAACAATCTTGTGTACCCTTTTTGCCCCCCTGATTTCTCTCAACTCTACTCCTAAACCCCTATTCTCTTCAAGGGATTCACTTGATCCCAGCTGCCTGTGCATGTCATGGTCTCCTTCTTCTTCTTGACCAGGACCTCAAGAACCCCAGTCATCCAGGGTTCCCTACTTCTACCAGCCTTGCCCTTCACTCCAAGAGGAATGTGCTTACCCTGAACCCTGGTTAACACACATTTGAAAGCCTGCCACTTATCAGACACCCCTTTGCCTTCCCGCAGACTCCCCCAATTAACTGTTGAAAGATCCTGCCTGATACCATCAAAATTGGCCTTGCCCCAATTTAGAAGTTTAAACTTTGGGCCAGACCTATCATTCCCCATAGCTATCTTAAAACTAATGGAATTATGGTCACTGGTCCCAAAGTGATCCCTCACTAACACTTCTGTCACCTGCCTTTCCTTATTTCCCAGGGGGTGAGGGAGGGAGAGAGGGAGAGTTGGGGAGAGGGATTGACAGTTGTGGAGACAGGTGTTTGTGGAATCCAGGGGAGTTAACAGAACGCAACTGGGGAGAATACAGGTCAGTTTTAATTTAATCTGAATCAATGAAGTGTTAACAGACTTATGGGCAGTTTTGAAGACAGTCACAATCGATATACAGTCCACAGTGAGATTGGTAACACATCCCTTTTCTCTCTCCACTCCCTCATGTTGTGGGGACTCGCTGCAAGTATTTTACTGGTTTGCATGGCCTTCAGAATTCCTGTAATCGAGGAACACAACCAACAGTGTGTGTGACAGAGAGAGTTTGAGAGATTTAGAGAGAGAAAGAAAGAGAGAGGGAGAGATTGAGAGAGACTCAGAGAGTGGGTGAGAGTTCTGCAGTATTTCATGCTTCTCGCTGGGACGGAGATGGACAAATTGAGCAAGTGAGGAACAGAGAGAGTCACAGAGAGACGGGGAGATATTGACCAATTTAAACATTATTGTGGATTTGCAATGGACCGCAGGCTGTTTGAGATTCAGAAACAAGTATATTAAGCTGGAACATTACGGCAAATTGGCACTTATTAAAACATGAACACAAAAAAACACTCAGACACAGAGAGGCACACACAGACAGAGGCATGCAAACATGTAGGCAGAGACACAAAGAGTGACTGATTAACACTTAGATTTCTAACAATAAATGCCCTGATTCAACTGTCACTGGATGGTGGGGTTAACCCAGCAAACCCACATAGCTGGGTCAGAATCAGAACTCACCTTCTGCACTCACTGAAACACTCCTGTATCACCTGCCTTATTGCAATGGGATGCTGCGTTTGGGAGCAGGACAGGGACATGGGGTGTGGACAACTGCACATATGGAGGATAAGGACGAGGAATCTATCAGAGAATCCACACAAACCAGGGAGAAACAAACAAGGAAACACATGCTGAAACTGAGAGATTGCTGTGTGGAAAGATTTAGAAATTGTTGGGAACATTGACCCAGTGAAATGTTGCCAATGTGATCAGAATAGATATGGTAAAATCTTTCTGCAGCATTAAGGCACGCAGTGTACTGAGTGGAACAATATTGTAGCATTCCAAAATAAACTACATTGGGCTTTGCACTGGCTGAATGCACCTGCTATTGGTCTGTGGTTCTGCAATTTCCTCACTGACAAAAACATGAATACAGTCTGTATAAATGATTCGAGCTTTCAACATGAGGTGCGCTTTGGATGTCAAGGAGAAGATAGGACAGGAGAAGGCAAGGAAGGGAAGCTTCTGTTAGATTCTGAAATCTCCCACACAGCACAAGATAGGCACACAATCACACTCACAGCCACAGACTCACGCTCAGACTGTGCTGCAGGCAAAGATTATGAAGGGAAATTGCCAAAAGCATTTGATGGGGATGGTGTAGAGGAAGCTTTACTCTGCATCTAACCCCGTGCTGTATCTGTCCTGGGAGTGTTTGATGGGGACGGTGTAGAGGAAGCTTTACTCTGCATCTAACCCCGTGATGTACCTGTCCTGGGAGTGTTTGATGGGGACAGTGTAGAGGGAGCTTTACTCTGCATCTAACCCCGTGCTGTACCTGTCCTGGGAGTGTTTGATGGGGACAGTGTAGAGGGAGCTTTACTCTGTATCTCACCCCGTGCTGTATCTGTCCTGGGAGTGTTTGATGGGGACAGTGTCGAGGGAGCTTTACTCTGTATCTAACCCCGTGCTGTATCTGTCCTGGGAGTGTTTGATGGGGGACAGTGTAGAAGCAGCTTTATTCTGTACCTAAACCCATGCTGTACCTGTCCTGGGAGTGTTTGATGGGGATAGTGTAGATGGAGCTTTACTCTGTACCTAACCCCGTGCTGCACCTGTCCTGAGATTGTTTGATGGGGGACAGTGTAGAGGGAGCCTTACTCTGTATCTAACCCCGTGCTGTACCTGTCCTGGGAGTGTTTGGTGGGGGCAGTGTGGATGGAGCTTTACTTTGTACCTAAACGCGTGCTGTACCTCTCCTGAGAATGTTAGATGGGGGACAGTGTAGAGGGAGCCTTACTCTGTATCTAACCCCGTGCTGTACCTGTCCTGGGAGTGTTTGGTGGGGACAGTGTAGAGGGAGCCTTACTCTGTATCTAACCCCGTGCTGTACCTGTCCAGGGTGTGCTTGATGGGGACAGTGTCGAGGGAGCTTTACTCTGCATCAAACCCCGTGCTGTACCTGCCCTGGGAGTGTTTGATGGGGACAGTGTAGAGGGAGCTTTACTCTGTATCTATCCCCATGCTGTAGCTGTCCTGGGAGTATTTGATGGGGGGGCAATGTAGAGGGAGCTTTGCTCTATACCGATCCCCATGCTGTACCTGTCAGGGAATGGTGGCTGATCAAAGAGGGCCTGGTGGACTGAAGTGCATTTGCTTCAATGCGATAAGTTTTGCAGGTAATACAGATGAACTTAGAGCTTGGATTATTATTTGGAACTTTGATGTTGTTGCCATTCCAGAGACTTGGTTAAGGGAAGGACAGGATTGACGATTTGACATTCGCGGATACAGATGCTTAAGGCTGGACAGAGGGGCATGTAAAAGGGGTGGTGGAGTTGCACTACTGGTTAGAACAAATAACAGTACAGCACAGGAAACAGGCCCTTCGGCCCTCCAAGCCTGTGCCGCTCCTTGGTCCAACTAGACCAATCGTTTGTATCCCTCCATTCCCAGGCTGCTCATGTGACTATCCAGGTAAGTCTTAAACGATGTCAGCGTGCCTGCCTCCACCACCCTACTTGGCAGCGCATTCCAGGCCCCCACCACCCTCTGTGTAAAAAACGTCCCTCTGATGTCTGAGTCATACTTCGCCCCTCTCAGCTTGAGCCCGTGACCCCTCGTGATCGTCACCTCCGACCTGGGAAAAAGCTTAAGGGGAATGTCGCAGCTGCAGTGCAGGAGGACAACTCGGAGTGCTCAGACAGCGAAACAATGTGGGAAGAGCTCAGGAATAGGAAGAGTGTAATTACAATGTTGGGAGTTTCCTACACGCCCCCCAAGGGCCTGCGGGAGATAGAGGAACAGATATGGAGGCAGATTTCGGCAAGGTGTAAAAGTAACAGGGTTGTTGTGATGGGTGATTTTAACTTCACCTGTATTACCATGACTCACTTCGTCCTGGGGTAATGGGGCAGAGTTTGTACGGACCATCTAGGAGGGCTTCATCAAACAGTATGTAGATAGTCCAACTAGAGAAGGGGCCATACTGGACCTGCTATTGGGGAATGAGTCCAGCCAGGTGGTCGAGGTTTCAGCAGGGGAGCAGATCAGGAACAGTGACCACAACAGTAAGCTTCAAGGTACTGATGGATAGAGATAAGTGTAGTCCTCAAGTGAAGATGCTAAATTGGAAGAAGTCTAATTACAACAGTGTTTGGCAGGAACTGAAGGATGTAGATTGGGGGCAGATGTTTGAGGGCAAATCAACGTCTGGCATTTCGGGAGATCGAATGTAAGGGGGAGCTATACAATAAATGGCAGAACCATCAGGAGTCTCGACACACAGAGGGACCTGGGTGGACAAGTCCACAGACCCTTAAAGGTGGCAGCACAGGTGGAGAGGGTGGTCAAGAAGATATATGGCATGCTTGCCTTTATTGGACGGGGCATAGAATATAAAAGTTGGCATATGATGTTGCAGCTGTATAGAACGTTGGTTCGGCCACATTTGAAATACTGCGTCCAGTTCTGGTCGCCACACTACCAGAAGGACGTGGAGGCTTTGGAGAGAGTACAGAGAGTACTCGGATGTTGCCTGGTATGGAGGGTCTTACCTATGAGGAGAGATTGGGTAAACTGACGTTGTTCTCCCTGGAAAGACAGAGGATGAGGGGCGACCTAATAGAGGTGAATGAAATTACGAAGGGCATAGATAGGGTGAACAGTGGGAAGCTTTTTCCCAGGTTGGTGGTGACGAACACAAGGGGTCACGGGTTGAAGGTGAGGGGGGCAAGGTTCAACACAGATGTCAGGGGGATATATTTTACACAGAGGGTGGTGGGGGCCTGGAATGCACTGCCAAAAAAAAGCAAGGTGATTGAGGCGGACACGCTGGGATCGTTTAAGACTTATCTCGATAGCCACATGAACAGACTGGGAATAGAGGAATGCAACCGAATGGTCTAGTTGGGCACATGAGCGGCGCAGGCTTGGAGGGCCGAAGGGCCTGTTCCTGTGCTGTTCTGTTCGTTGTTCTTTGTTCATGTGGGTGACATTGAAGTGTAAGTTGATAGGAATTGAGCACCGACACATTCCTGTAAGGATGAAGGATCAATATTGCACGTTTCGGGAACTTTCCGTAATGGGAGACATTTTGAGCCTCGTCAAGGGGAAAAAGGAAGCATTTGTCAAGGTTAGGAGGCTGGAAACACACGGAGCAAATGTGGAATACAAGGAAAGCAGAAAGAAACTGAAGCAAGGAGTCAGGAGGGATTAAACGGATCATGAAAACTCATTGGCCTGCAGGATTCAGGAAAATCCCAAGGTTTATATAATATATATATATATATATATATATAAATCCATACGTGGAGCCGGACGAAATGGGTGAGGTGTTAAATGAGTACTTTGCGTCAGTATCCACCAAAGAAAAGGGCTTGGTGGATGATGAGTCTGGGAAAGGGTGTGTCGGTAGTTGGAGTCATGTTGAGATCAAAAAGGAGGAAATATTGCAGGTCTTGAAAACATTCAGGTAGACAAGTCCCCAGGGCCTGATAGGATCTACCCCAGAATACTGAGAGAGGCAAGGGAGGAGGCTGGGGCCTTGAGAGAAATCTTTGTATCCTCACTGGCTGCAGGGGAAGTCCCAGAAAATTGGAGAATAGCCAATGTTGTTCCTCTGTTTAAGAAGGGTAGCAAGGATAATCCAGGTAATTACAGTCAGATGACCATTATGTCAGTGGTAGAGAAATTATTGGAGAGGATTCTTCGAGACAGTTTTACTGCCAATTGGAAATAAGTGGACGTATTAGCGACGGGCAAGATGGTTTTCTGAAGGAAAGGTCGAGCCACAAGATCTTGATGTAGTTTTTCGAGCAAGTGACGAAGATGATAGATAAGGCAAAGGCTGTGGATGTTGTGGACATGGACTTCAGTCAAGGCTTTGACAAGATACCTCATGCTGGAATGGCAAAAAAATGGTGAAGTCACACGGAATCGGAGGAGAGCTGGCAAGATGGATACAGAATTGGCTTGGCCATAGAAGGCAGGGTGTAAGAGTAGGTGGTGGCTTTTCTGATTGGAAGGCTGTGACTAGCGGTGTTACACAGTTCTGGGACCTTTGTTCTTCGTTGTTTATTGCAAATGATTTGGAGGAAAATGCAGCTGGTCTGATTGGTAAGTTCGCAGACGACGCAGAAATTGGTGGAGTTGCAGGAGTGAAGAGGATTGTCAGAGGATACAGCAGGATATAGACTGGTTGGAAACTTTGGTGGAAAAATGGCAGATGGAGTTTCATCCACATAAATGTGAGGTGATGCAATTTGGAAGGTTTAATACATGTAGGAATTATACAGTTAACGAAATAACCATTTAGGAGTATTGACAGCAGAGAGACCTGGGCGTATATATCCCCCGATCAATGAAAGTGGTAACACAGGTGGATAAGGTAGTCAAGAAGGCAGACGGCAAGCTCGCCTTCATCGGTCGGGGCATTGAGTTTACAAATTGGCAGGTCATGCTGCAGCTGTACAGAAACTTAGTTCGGTCACATTTAAAATATTGATGTAGAATTCTGGTTGCCACACCACAGAAGGATGTGGATGCCGTGGGGAGGGTACAGAAGAGGTTTACCTGAATGTTGGTTGCTCTGGATGGTATTAGCTATGAGGAGAGATTGGATGAACTCGGTTTGTTTTCACTGGAACAACGGAGGTTGAGGGGCGACCTGATAGAGGTTTACAAGATTATGAGTGTCATGGATCGAGTGGAGAGTCAGATGCCCTTTCTGAGGGGAGAGACGGCAAGTACGAGAGGACATAGGTTTAAGGTGCATTCTTGTTTTTCCTCAGAGTAAAAAAAATGCCAGGCAAGATGTTGGAATGCTCCTCCTGCAGGATGTGGGAGATCAGGGAGACCTCCAGTATCCCTGACGACAGCACCTGCAAAAGATGCATTCAGCTGCAGCTGCTAGCAAAGCGGGAACTGGAGAAGGAGCTTGATGACCTCCATCTAACTCGGGAGAATGAGGAGTTTATAGACAGTAGCTTTAGGGAGATAGTTACACCGAAGCAGCCGAGCACAGGAAATTGGGTTACTGTAAGGAGAGGAAATGGAAATGTGAAAGGACAGACAGAGCAGGGTTCCCCTGTGGCCATACCCCTCCACAACAGGTATACTGAATTGGATACTGTTGTGGGAGATGCTTTACCTGGGACAAGCTGCGACAGCCGGAACTCTGATACTGAGTCTGGTTCTACAGCGCAAAAGGATGGGATGAAGAAGAGGAGAGCAGTAGTGATAGGGGACTCAATGGTCAGAGGTACGGACAGGAGGTTCTGTGGTCGGGACAGAGACTTCCGCATGGTTTGTTGCCTCCCAGGTGCCAAGGTCAGCGATGTCTCTGATCACGTGCACAGCGTTTTAAAGTGGGAAGGTGATCAGCCAGATGTCGTGGTACACATCGGTACAAATGACGTTGGAAGGAATAGTGAGGAGGTCCTAAAGAGTGAGTACAAAGAGCTTGGAAGGAAGTTAAAAAGCAGGACCCCGAGGGTAGTAATCTCAGGATTGCTACCTGAGCCACATGCCAGTGAGGGCAGGAGTAGGATGCTCGGGCGGATAAACACGTGGCTGAGGAGCTGGTGCAGGGGGCAGGGTTTCCAATTCTTGGATCATTGGGACCTCTTCTGGGGCAGGTGGGACCTGTACAAGAGAGACGGGTTACACTTCAACTACAAGGGAACCAATATACTTGCAGGGAGATTTGCTAGTGTTATTGGGGAGCGTTTAAACTAGATTTGCAGGAGGATGGGTACCAGAGTGCCAGAGCAGATAGCGGAGCAGGGGTCAAAAGACAGGTTCGTTCAAGCAAAATCACAAATGGAACAGTAGAGTGTGGTGGAAGTAATATTTGGAGGTGTGTCTATTTCAATGCCAGGAGTATTGTGGGGAAGGCAGATGAGCTGAAGGCGTGGATAGACACGTGGAAATATGACATTTTAGCCATTAGTGAAACTTGGCTACAGGAGGGGCAGGACTGGCAGCTCAATGTTCCAGGGTTCCAATGTTTCAGGCGGGATAGAGGCAGAGGGATAAAAGGTGGGGGGGTGGCATTGTTGGTCAAGTGACACAATCCCCAAGGATCACTCTAAATCGTGACACAATCCCCAAGGATCATTCTAAATCGTTACACAATCCCCAAGAATGACTCTAAAAAGTGACACAATCCTCAAGGATCACCCTAAATAGTAACACAATCCCAAAGGATCACTCGAAATCGTGACACAATCCACAAGGATCGTTTTAAATAGTGACACAATCCACAACGATCACTCTAAATAGTGACACAATCCCCAAGGATCACTCCAAATAGTGACACAATCCCCAAGGATCACTCTAAATAGTGACACAATCCCCACGGATCACTCTAAATAGTGACACAATCCCCAAGGATCACTCACAATAGTGACACAATCCCCAAGGATGACTCTAAATAGTGACACAATTCCCAAGGTTCACTCTAAATAGTGACACAATCACCAAGGATCACACTAAATAGTGACACAATACCCAAGGACCACTCTAAATAGTGTCACAATCCCCAAGGATCACTCTAAATAGTGACACAATCACCAAGGATCATTCCAAATAGTGACAAAATCCCCAAGGATCACTCTAAATAGTGACACAATCCTCAAGGATCACTCTAAATAGTGACACAATCCCCAAGGATCACTCTCAATATTGAAACAGTCCCCAAGGATCACGCAGAATAGTGACACAATCCCCAAGGATCACACGAAATACTAACGCAATCCCCAAGGATCACTCTAAATACTAACACAATGCCCAAGGATCACTCTAAATAGTGACACAATACCCAAGGATCACTCTAAATAGTGACACAAACCCCAAGGATCACACGAAATACTAACACAATCCCCAAGGATCACCCTAAATAATGCACAATCCCCAAGGATCACTCTAAATAGTGACACAATCCCCAAGGATCACCCTAAATAATGACACAATCCACAATGATCACTCTAAATAGTGACACAATCCCCAAGGATCACTCTAAATAATGACACAATCCACAAGGATCACTCGAAATAGTGACACAAACCCCAAGGATCACTCTAAATAGTGACACAATCCCCAAGGATCACTCTAAATAGTGACACAAACCCCAAGGATCACTCTAAATAGTGACACTATCCCCAAGGATCACTCTAAATAGTTACACAATCCCAAAGAATCACTCTAAATAGTGACACAATACCCAAGGATGAGACTAAATAGTGACACAATCCCCAAGGATCACTCTAAATGGTGACACAATTCCCAAGGATCACTCTAAATAGTGACACAATCCCCAAGGATCACTCTAAATAGTGACACTATCCCCAAGGATCACTCTAAATAGTTACACAATCCCAAAGAATCACTCTAAATAGTGACACAATCCCCAAGGATTAGACTAAATAGTGACACAATCCCCAAGGATCACTCTAAATGGTGACACAATTCCCAAGGATCACTCTAAATAGTGACACAATCCCCATGGATCACTCTAAATAGTGACACAATCCCCAAGGATCACTCTAAATGGTGACACAATTCCCAAGGATTAATCTAAATTGTGACTCAATCCCCAAGGATCACTCTAAATAGTGACACAATCCCCAAGGATCACTCTAAATAGTGACAGAATCCCCAAGGATCACTCTCAATAGAGACACAATCCCCAAGGATCACTCTAAATAGTGACACGATCCCCAAGGATCACTCTAAATAGTGACACAATCCCCAAGGATCACTCTCAATAGAGACACAAACCCCAAGGATCACTCTAAATAGTGACACAATCCCCAAGGATCACTCTAAATAGTGATACAAGCCACAAGGATCACTCTAAATCGTGACACAATCACCAAGGATCACTCTCAATAGAGACACAATCCCCAAGGATCATTCTAAATAGTGACACAATCCCAAGGAACAATCTGAATAGTGACACAATAACCAAGGATCACTCTAAATAGAGACACAATCCCCAAGGATCATTCCAAATAGTGACAAAATCCCCAAGGATCACTCTAAATAGTGACACAATCCTCAAGGATCACTCTAAATAGTGACACAATCCCCAAGGATCACTCTCAATATTGAAACAGTCCCCAAGGATCACGCAGAATAGTGACACAATCCCCAAGGATCACTCTAAATACTAACTCAATGCCCAAGGATCACTCTAAATAGTGACACAATACCCAAGGATCACTCTAAATAGTGACACAAACCCCAAGGATCACACGAAATACTAACACAATCCCCAAGGATCACTCTAAATAATGCACAATCCCCAAGGATCACTCTAAAGGGAGAAAAGTTTGTGCGGAACCGTTAGAAATGGCGGAGCTGCTCAATGAATACTTTACCTCGGTATTCACGGTGGAAAGGGATCTGGGTGGTTGTACTGCTGGTTTGCGGTGGACAGAAAGGATCGAGCATGTGGACATAAAGAAAGAGGATGTGTTGGAACTATTGAATGGCATCAAGGTTGGTAAGTCGCCGGGACCGGATGGGATGTACCCCAGGTTACTGTGGGAGGCGAGGGAGGAGATTGCGGAGCCTTTGGCGATGATCTTTGCATCGTCGATGGAGACGGGAGAGGTTCCGGAGGATTGGAGGATTGCAGATGTGGTCCCTATATTCAAGAAAGGGAACAGGGACAGCCCGGGAAATTACCGACCGGTGAGTCTAACCTCAGTGGTTGGTAAGTTGATGGAGAGGATCCTGAGAGACAGGATTTATGATCATCTAGAGAAGTTTAGTATGATCAAAAGTACTCAGCACGGCTTTGTCAAGGGCAGGTCGTGCCTTACGAGCCTGGTTGAGTTCTTTGAAAATGTGACCAAACACATTGACGAAGGAAGAGCGGTGGATGTGGTCTATATGGACTTCAGCAAGGCGTTCGATAAGGTCCCCCATGCAAGACTTCTTGAGAAAGTGAGAGGGCATGGGATCCAAGGGGCTGTTGCCTTGTGGATCCAGAACTGGCTTGCCTGCAGAAGGCAGAGAGTGGCTGTGGAGGGGTCTTTCTCTGCATGGAGGTCAGTGACCAGTGGAGTGCCCCAGGGATCTGTTCTGGGACCCTTGCTGTTTGTCATTTTCATAAATGACCTGGATGAGGAAGTGGAGGGATGGGTTGGTAAGTTTGCTGACGACACCAAGGTAGGTGGTGTTGTGGATAGTTTGGAGGGATGTCAGAAGTTGCAGCGAGACATAGATAGAATGCAAGACTGGGCGGAGAAGTGGCAGATGGACTTCAACCCGGATAAGTGTGTGGTGATCCATTTTGGCAGATCCAATGGGATGAAGCAGCAGTATAATATGAAGGGTACCATTCTTAGCAGTGTAGAGGATCAGAAGGACCTTGGGGTCCGGGTCCATAGGACTCTTAAATCGGCCTCGCAGGTGGAGGATGCGGTCAAGAAGGCGTACGGCGTACTGGCCTTCATTAATCGAGGGATTGAGTTTAGGAGTCGGGAGATAATGCTGCAGCTTTATAGGACCCTGGTTAGACCCCACTTGGAGTACTGCGCGCAGTTCTGGTCACCTCATTACAGGAAAGATGTTGAAGCCATTGAAAGGGTGCAGAGGAGATTTACAAGGATGTTGCCTGGATTGGGGGGCATGCCTTATGAGGATAGGTTGAGGGAGCTTGGTCTCTTCTCCCTGGAGAGACGAAGGATGAGAGGTGACCTGATAGAGGTTTACAAGATGTTGAGAGGTCTGGATAGGGTAGACTCTCAGAGGCTATTTCCAAGGGCTGAAATGGTTGCTACGAGAGGACACAGGTTTAAGGTGCTGGGGGGTAGGTACAGAGAAGATGTCAGGGGTAAGTCTTTCACTCAGAGGGTGGTGGGTGAGTGGAATCGGCTGACGTCGGTGGTGGTGGAGGCAAACTCGTTGGGGTCTTTTAAGAGACTTCTGGATGAGTACATGGGATTTAATGGGATTGAGGGCTATAGATAGGCCTAGAGGTGGGGATGTGATCGGCGCAACTTGTGGGCCGAAGGGCCTGTTTGTGCTGTGGCTTTCTATGTTCTATGTTCTATGTTCTAAATAGTGACACATTCCCCAAGGATCACTCTAAATAATGGCACAATCCACAAGGATCACTCTAAATAGTGACACAATCCCCAAGGATCACTCTAAGTAATGACACAATCCACAAGGATCACTCTAAATAGTGACAAAATCCCCAAGGATCACTCTCAATCGTTACATAATCCACAAGGATCACTCTAAATAGTGACACAATCCACAAGGATCATTTTAAACTGTGACACAATTCACAAGGATCACTCAAATTAGTGACAACCTCTCCAAGGATCACTCTCAATATTGAAACAATCCCCATTGATCACGCAGAATAGTGACACAATCCCCAAGGATCACACTAAATAGTGACACAATCCCCAAGGATCACTCTAAATAGTGACACAATACCCAAGGATCACTCTAAATAGTGACACAATCCCCCAGGATCACTCTAAATAGTTACAGAATCCCCTAGGATCACTTTAAATAATGACACAATCCCCAAGGATCACTCTAAATAGTGACACAATCCCCAAGGATCAATCCAAATGATGACACAATCCACAAGGATTACTCTAAATAGTGACACAATCCCCAAGGATCACTCTAAACAATGACACAATCCACAAGGAACACTCTAAATAGTGACACAATCCCCAAGGATCACTCTAAATAGTGACACAATTCCCAAGGATCACTGTAAATGGTGACACAATCGTCAAGGATCACTGCAAATAGTTACACAATCCCCAAGGATCACTCTAAATAGTGACACAATCCACGAGGATCACTCGAAATAGTGACACAAACCACAAGGATCACTCTAAATAGTGACACAATCCCCAAGGATCACTCTAAATAGTGACACAATCCCCAAGGATCACTCTAAATAGTGACACAAACCCCAAGGATCACTCTAAATAGTGACACAATCCCTAAGGATCACTCTAAATAGTGACACAATCCCCAAGGATCACTCTAAATAGTTACACAATCCCCAAGGATCACTCTAAATAATGACACAATCCCCAAGGATCACTCTAAATAATGACACAATCCCCAAGGATCAATCCAAATGATGACACAATCCACAAGGATCACTCTAAATAGTGACACAATCCCCAAGGATCACTCTAAATAGTGACACAATCCCCAAGGATCACTGTAAATGGTGACACAATCGTCAAGGATCACTGCAAATAGTTACACAATCCCCAAGGATCACTCTAAATAGTGACACAATCCACGAGGATCACTCGAAATACTGACACAAACCACAAGGATCACTCTAAATAGTGACACAATCCCCAAGGATCACTCTAAATAGTGACACAATCCCCAAGGATCACTCTAAATAGTGACACAAACCCCAAGGATCACTCTAAATAGTGACACAATCCCCAAGGATCACTCTAAATAGTTACACAATCCCACAGGATCACTCTAAATAGTGACACAATCCCCAAGTATCACTCTAAATCGTGACACAATCCCCAAGGATCACTCTAAATAGTGACACAATACCCAAGGATCACTCTCAATAGTGACACAATTCCCAAGGATCACTCTAAATAGTGACACAATTCCCAAGGATCACTCTAAATAGTGACACAATCCCCAAGAATCACTCTAAATTGTGACTCAATCCCCAAGGATCACTCTCAATAGTGACACAATTCCCAAGGATCACTCTAAATAGTGACACAATTCCCAAGGATCACTCTAAATAGTGACACAATCCCCAAGTATCACTCTAAATCGTGACACAATCCCGAAGGATCACTCGAAATAGTGACACAATACCCAAGGATCACTCTAAATGCTGACACAATTCCCAGGGATCACTATAAATAGTGACACAATCCCCAAGGATCACTCTAAATAGTGACACAATCCCCAAGGATCACTCTCGATAGAGACACAATCCCCAAAGATCACTCTAAATAGTGACACAATCCCGAAGGATCACTCTAAATAGTGACACAATCCCCAAGGATCACTCTAAATAGTGACAAAATCCCCAAGGATCACTCTAAATACTGACACAATCCCCAAGGATTACTCTAAATTGTGACTCAATCCCCAAGGATCACTCTCAATAGTGACACAATTCCCAAGGATCACTCTAAATAGTGACACAATTCCCAAGGATCACTCTAAATAGTGACACAATCCCCAAGGATCACTCTAAATATGACACAATCGCCAAGGATCACTCTAAATAGTGACACAATCCCCAAGGATCACTCTCAATAGTGACACAATTCCCAGGGATCACTCTAAATAGTGACACAATCCCCAAGGATCACTCTGAATAGTGGCACAATCCCCAAGGATCACTCTAAATAGTGACACAATACCCAAGGATCACTCTAAATAGTGACACAATCCCCAAGGATCACTCTAAATAGTTACACAATCCCCAAGGATCACTCTAAATAGTGACACAATCCCCAAGGATCACTCTAAATAGTGACACAATCCACGAGGATCACTCTAAATAGTGACACAAACCCCAAGGATCATTCTAAATAGTGACAGAATCCCCAAGGATCACTCTAAATAGTGACACAATCCCCAAGGATCACTCTAAATGGTGACGCAAACCCCAAGGATCACTCCAAATAGTGACACAATCCCCAAGGATCACTCTAAATAGTGACACAATCCCAAAGGATCACTCTAAATAGTGACACAATCCCCAAGGATCACTCTGAATAGTGACACAATCCCCAAGGATCACTCTGAATAGTGACACAATCCCCAAGGATCACTCTAAATAGTGACACAATCACCAAGGATCATTCTAAATAGTGACACAATCCCCAAGGATCACTCTAAATAGTGACACAATCCCCAAGGATCACTCTAAATAGTGACACAATCCCCACGGATCACTCTAAATAGTGACACAATCCCCAAGGATCATTCTAAATAATGGCAAAATCCCCAAGGATGACTCTAAATAGTGACACAATCCTCAAGGATCACTCTAAATAGTGACACAATCCCCAAGGATCACTCTCAATATTGAAACAGTCCCCAAGGATCACGCAGAATAGTGACACAATCCCCAAGGATCACACTATTTAGAGTCATCCTTGGGGATTGTGTCACTATTGTGAGTGATCCTTGGGGATTGTGTCACTATTCAGAGTGATCCTTGGGGATTGTGTCACTATTTGGAGTGATCCATGGGGATTGTGTCACTATTTAGAGTGATCGTTGTGGATTCTGTCACTATTTAAAACGATCCTTGTGAATTGTGTCACGATTTCGAGTGATCCTTTGGGATTGTGTCACTATTTAGAGTGATCCTTGAGGATTGTGTCATTGTTTAGAGTGATCCTTGAGGATTGTGTCACTTTTTAGCGTCATTCTTGGGGATTGTGTAACGATTTAGAGTGATCCTTGGGGACTGTGTCACTTGACCAACAATGCCAGCCCCCCCCCCCCCCCCCCCCCACACTTTATCCCTCTGCCTCTATCCCGCCTGAAACATTGGAACCCTGGAACATTGAGCTGCCAGTCCTGCCCCTCCTGTAGCCAAGTTTCACTAATGGCTATAATGTCATATTTCCACGTGTCTATCCACGCCTTCAGCTCATCTGCCTTCCCCACAATACTCCTGGCATTGAAATAGACACACCACAAAAAATTATTTCCACCACACTCTACTCTTCCATTTGTGATTTTGCTTGAACGAACCTGTCTTTTTACCCCTGCTCCACTATCTGCTCTGGCACTCTGGTACCCATCCTCCTGCAAATCTAGTTTCAACGCTCCACAATAACACTAGCAAATCTCCCTGCAAGTATATTGGTCCCCTTGTAGTTTAGGTGCAACCCGTCTCTCTTGTACAGGTCCCACCTGCCCCAGAAGAGGTCCCAATGATCCAAGAATTGGAAACCCTGCCCCCTTCACCAGTTCCTCAGCCACGTGTTCATCCGCCCAAGCATCCTACTCCTGCCCTCACTGGCATGTGGCTCAGGTAGCAATCCTGAGATTACTACCCTCGGGGTCCTGCTTTTTAACTTCCTTCCAAGCTCTTTGTACTCACTCTTTAGGACCTCCTCACTCTTCCTTCCCACGTCATTGGTACCGATGTGTACCACGACATCTGGCTGATCACCTTCCCACTTTAGAACGCTGTGCACGCGATCAGAGACATCCCTGACCTTTGCACCCGGGAGGCAACAAACCATGCGGGAGTCTCTGTCCCGACCACAGAACCTCCTGTCCGTACCTCTGACCATTGAGTCCCCTATCACTACTGCTCTCCTCTTCTTCATCCCACCCTTTTGCGCTGTAGAACCAGACTCAGTATCAGAGTTCCGGCTGTCGCAGCTTGTCCCAGGTAAAGCATCTCCCACAACAGTATCCAATTCAGTATACCTGTTGTGGAGGGGTATGGCCACAGGGGAACCCTGCTCTGTCTGTCCTTTCACACTGCCATTTCCTCTCCTTACAGTAACCCAATTTCCTGTGCTCTGCTGCTTAGGTGTAACTATCTCCCTCAAGCTACTGTCTATAAACTCCTCATTCTCCCGAATTAGATGGAGGTCATCAAGCTCCTTCTCCAGTTCCCTAACACGCTTTGCTAGCAGCTGCAGCTGAAAGCATCTTTTGCAGGTGCTGTCGTCAGAGATACCGGAGGTCTCCCTGATCTCCCACATCCTGCAAGAGGAGCATTCCAACATCTTGCCTGGCATTTTTTTCTTACTCCTCAGCCTGCTCCTGTGGAACACAGAGGTGGACACAGGGACACAGCGAGAGAATCACAGATACACACAGGGACACACAGAGAGAGAATCACAGATACACACAGGGACACACAGAGAGAGAATCACAGATACACACAGGAACGCAGAGAAAATCACAGAAACACACAGGGACACAGAGAGTGAGAATCACAGCTACACACCGGGGCACACAGAGAGAGAATCACAGATATACACAGGGAGACAGAGGGTGAATCACAGATACACACAGGGACACACAGAGAGAGAATCACAGATACACACAGGGACACAGAGAGAATCACAGATACACACAGGGACATACAGAGAGAGAATCACAGATACACACAGGGACACAGAGAGAATCACAGATACACACAGGGACACAGAGAGAAAATCGTTGATGCACACAGGGACACAAAGAGGGAATGACACATACACATAGGAATCGCATGTGAAAAATGGTATGGTGAATGGGAAATCTATTTGCACGGCGATTGTGGGAGTGCGGGAGATTCACAGATACAGACTGGGGAGAGAGACAGAATGCAACCGAGAGGCAAAGATGGACTGAGAGAAAAGCAAACACAGCTAACCACAGGTACAGAGGGGAACTAAAGTGTCACCCATCACATCTAATAAACATTAACCTCCTCCATCACCATTGTACAGGGACTGCAGTCTGTCACATTAACAAGATCCACTGCACGAACTCACCAAGACTCCTTCAACAGCACCTTCCTAACCAGTAAACACTATTCCTAGACAGAGCAGAAACTGAGAACATCACCAGCAGCATCACCTCCAATACACACACCATGCTGACTTGGAACGCTATCACTGTTCCATTGCTGTCACTGAGTCAAATCCAGACACTTCCTCCCCAACACCCAATGGACAGCAGCAATGTCAAAAAGCAGCTCACCATCACATTCTCAAGGGCAATATGTGATGGTTCATTCCTGCTGGCCTTGCAGTTCAGGAGGGATTTACTGGATTTGACTCAGCGACAGTGAAGAAACGACGAGATAGATTCCAAATCAGGATGGTGTGTGATTCGGAGATGAACTTTCAGGTGGTGACGTTGTAATGTTTCTCACATCCTTGTCCTTCCAGGTTACAGATTGGAGGTGTGTAAGGAGCCGTCACAGGAGGGAAATGCTTCTTCCCTGCAGGTTGTAGACAGTACACATTGCTGGAAAACTGCACAGAGGTGGACAGAGGGAATGTTTAAGGCGATATCCGCATCATTCATTCAGTTTTCTTTGCTTTTAAAGAACTGTTCAGGGACAGAAAGGGAAAGAAAAACACAGATACACGCAGGGACACAGAGAGAGAATCACAGATACACACAGGGACACAGAGAGAGAATCACAGATACACACAGGAACACAGAGAAAATCACAGAAACACACAGGGACACATAGAGAATCACAGATACACACAGGAACACAGAGAGAGAATCAGAGATACACACAGGGTCACAGAGAGAGAGTGGGAGTGTGAATGTGAGAGTGGGAGTGTGAATGTGAGAGTGGGAGTGTGAATATGAGAGTGGGAGTGTGAATGTGAGAGGGGGAGTGTGAATGTGAGAGGGGGAGTGTGAATGTGAGAGGGGGAGTGTGAATGTGAGAGTGGGAGTGTGAATGTGAGAGGGGGAGTGTGAATGTGAGAGGGGGAGTGTGAATGTGAGAGGGGGAGTGTGAATGTGAGAGTGGGAGTGTGAATGTGAGAGGGGGAGTGTGAATGTGAGAGGGGGAGTGTGAATGTGACGGGGGAGTGTAAATATGGGAGTGTTGATGTGTGTCGGGGTGTGCTGAGTTCAGGGGGGGGGGGGGGTTTGCGAGAGAGGGGAAGTGTTGAGGGGAGAGAGAGTGTGTGGAGGGGAGAGGTAAAGTTTACTGATTAGTCACAAATAAGGCGTACATTGACACTGCAATGAAATTGCTGTGAAATTCCCCGAGTTGTCAGACGCCGGCACCTGTACGGGTCAACTCACCTCGACAGTAAGTCTCTGAGACATTGCGAGGGGACTGGAGAACAACAGGAAACCCACGCAGACACGGGGGAAACACAGAGAGTGACCCATGCCCGGAATTGAACCCGGGCACGTGACGCTGTGAGGCAGCAGTGCCAACCACTGTGCCACCGTGCCACCCCTGGGAGAGTGCTGAGGGGACAGGGAGAGGGTTGAGGGGAGAGGGAGAGGGTTGAGGGGAGAGGGAGAGTGTTGAGGGGAGAGGAAGAGGTTTGAGGGGCGAGGGAGAGGGTTGAGGGGAGAGGGAGAGTGTTCAGGGAGAGGGAGAGTGTTGAGGGTGGAGAGGGAGAGGGTTGAGGGGAGAGGGTTGAGGGGAGAGGGAGAGTGTTGAGGGGGAGAGGGAGAGTGTGGAGGGTGGAGAGGGAGAGTGCTGCGTGGAGAGGGTTGAGAGTGGAGGGGAGAGGGAGAGAGCTGAGGGGAGAGGAAGAGTGTTGAGGGGAGAGGTGAGTGTTGAGAGGGGAGAGCGAAAGGGTTGAGGGGAGAGCGAGAGGGTTGTGGGGTGAGCGAGAGGGTTGAGGGGAGAGCGAGGGTGCTGAGGGGAGAGGGAGAGGGTTGAGGGGAGATCAAGAGGGTTGTGGGGTGAGGGAGAGGGTTGAGTGGAGAGCGAGGGTGCTGAGGGAAGAGGATTGATGGGTGAGGGCGAGTGTTGAGGGGGAGAGGGAGCGTGTTGAGGGGAGAGGGAGCGGGTTGAGGCGTGAGGGAGAGGGTTGAGGGGGAGGGAGAGGGTTGAGGGGAGAGGGTTGAGGGGAGGGAGCGTGTTGAGGGGAGAGGGAGAGTGCTGAGGGGAGAGGGAGAGTGCTGAGGGGAGAGGGTTGAGGGGAGAGGGGGTGGGCGGAGGGGAGAGGGAGAGGGTTGAGGGGCGAGGGAGAGGGTTCAGGGGGGAGGGAGCGGGTTGAGGGGAGATGGTTGAGGGGAGAGGGAGAGGGTTGAGGGGGAGGGAGAGGGTTGAGGGGGGAGGGAGATTGCTGAGGGGAGCGGGAGAGTGCTGAGGGGAGAGCGTGGGTGCTGAGGGGAGAGGTTTGAGAGTGGAGGGGAGAGGGAGAGTGCGGAAGGGAGAGGGAGAGTGTGGAGGGGAGAGGGAGAGCGTTGAGGGGGGAGAGGGAGAGGGTTGAGGGGTGAGAGAGAGTGTTTAGCGGGGAGGGAGAGTGCTGAGGGTTGAGAGTGGAGGTGAGAGGGAGAATGTTGAGGGTAGAGGGTGAAGGTTGAGGGGAGAGGGTTGAGGGCAGAGGGAGAGATAGAGGGTTGAGGGGAGAGGGAAAGGGTAGAGGGGAGAGTGTTGAGGGGGAGGGAGAGGGTTGAGGGGAGAGGGAGATTGTTGAGGGGAGAGGGAGAGGGTGGAGGGGAGAGGGAGAGGGTTGAGGGGGAGAGGGAGAATGCTGAGGGGAGAGGGTGGGTGCTGAGGGCAGAGGTTTGAGAGTGGAGGGGAGAGGGACAGTGCGGACGGGAGAGGGAGAGTGTTGAGGGGAGAGGGAGAGTGTTGAGGGGTGAGGGAGAGGGTTGAGGGGTGAGGGAGAGGGTTGAGGGGTGAGGGAGAGGGTTGAGGGGAGAGGGGGAGGGTTGAGGGGGGAGAGGGAGAGGGTTGTGGGGAGAGGGAGAGTGTTGAGGGGAGAGGGAGAGGGTTGAGTGGAGAGGGAGAGGGTTGAGGGGAGAGGGAGAGTGCTGAGGGGAGAGAGTTGAGGGGGGAGGGAGAGGGGTGAGGGGAGAGGGAGAGGGTTGAGGGGAGAGGGAGAGGTTTGAGGGGAGAGGGAGAGGGTTGAGGGGAGAGGGAAAGGTTTGAGGGGAGAGGGAGAGTGCTGAGGGGAGAGGGTGGGTGCTGAGGGTAGAGGGTTGAGGGGAGAGCGAGAGGGTTGAGGGGAGAGCGAAAGGGTTGAGGGGAGAGGGAGAGGGTTGAGGGAGAGGGTTGAGGGGAGTGGGAGAGGGTTGAGGGGAGAGGTTGAGGGTTGAGGGGAGAGGGAGAGGGTTGAGGGGGGAGGGAGAGGGTTGTGGGGAGAGGGTTGAGGGGAGAGGGAGATTGCTGAGGGGAGCGGGAGAGTGCTGAGGGGAGAGCGTGGGTGCTGAGGGGAGAGGTTTGAGAGTGAAGGGGAGAGGGAGAGTGCGGAGGGGAGAGGGAGAGTGTGGAGGGGAGAGGGAGAATGTTGAGGGGGGAGAGGGAGAGTGTTGAGGGGGAGAGGGAGAGGGTTGAGGGGGTGGGAGAGTGCTGAGTGGGGAGGGTTGAGAGTGGAGGTGAGAGGGAGAATGTTGAGGGTAGAGGGAGAGGGTTGAGGGGAGAGGGTTGAGGGGAGAGGGTTGAGTGGAGAGGGAGAGGGTTGAGGGGAGAGGGAGAGGGTTGAGGGCAGAAGGAGAGGGAAAGGGTTGAGGGGAGAGGGAAAGGGTAGAGGGGAGAGTGTTGAGGGGGAGGGAGAGGGATGAGGGGAGAGGGAGAGTGTTGAGGGGAGAGGGAGAGGGTGGAGGGGAGAGGGAGAGTGTTGAGGGGGGAGAGGGAGAGTGCTGAGGGGAGAGGGTGGGTGCTGAGGGGAGTGGTTTGAGAGTGGAGCGGAGAGGGACAGTGCGGAGGGGAGAGGGAGAGTGTTGAGGGGAGAGGGAGAGTGTTGAGGGGAGAGGGAGAGTGTTGAGGGGTGAGGGAGAGGGTTGAGGGGTGAGGGAGAGGGTTGAGGGGAGAGGGAGAGTGTTGAGGGGAGAGGTTGAGGGTTGAGGGGAGAGGGGGAGAGTTGAGGGTGGAGGGAGAGGCTTGAGGGGAGAGGGAGAGGGTTGAGGGGAGAGGGTTGAGGGGAGTAGGAGAGGGTTGAGGGGAGAGGGAGAAGGTTGAGGGGAGAGGGTGAGGGCTGAGGGGTGAGGGAGAGGGTTGAGGGGAGAGGGAGGGTGTTGAGGGGAGAGGGTTGAGGGGAGAGGGTTGAGGGGAGAGGGAGAGTGTTGAGGGGAGAGGGTTGAGGGGAGAGGGAGAGGGTTGAGGGGAGAGGGAGGGAGTAGAGGGAGGGGGTTGAGGGGAGAGGGTTGAGGGGAGAGGGCTGAGGGGAGAGGGAGAGGGTTGAGGGGAGAGGGTTGAGGGGAGAGGGCTGAGGGGAGAGGGCTGAGGGGAGAGGGTTGAGGGGAGAGGGCTGAGGGGAGAGGGAGAGGGTTGAGGGGAGAGGGTTGAGGGGAGAGGGCTGAGGGGAGAGGGAGAGCGTTGAGGGGAGAGGGTTGAGGGGAGAGGGCTGAGGGCTGAGGGGGGAGGGTTGAGGGGTGAGGAAATGGAATGCATGATTATTAACTGTCCTTTGGTTCAATGGCAAACACATTCCTGAATGACAGTTTATTGGTGTGAATAATGGACAGCTTGAAATTCCACCTCCTGTTTATAATAATGCTGATCAGATCCGATAGGGTCTGGTGAATTTAATGATGAATTCAATAATTCTGTATTTGAGAACTTCCTGCAAATGGAATATCAGAAAAGCAGCATAATACATATTTCTGGGATTGAGTGCTCTGTGCTGTGTTGGGGCTTTGAGAAAGTCACGTACTCGCTCCCGAAATGTATCTATAAAAACTCAGTGACTAACGTGTTGGTCTGGAAATGCAAAAGGTTTTTTCTTTACATGTTTGAACCTGACTCACTGAGGTTCTGGTTTTTGACAATGTCCATCCAGATATTTTCTCTGGGAGGATATTTGACACTTCAGTCACGGTTTCATACGGAGCCAAGAGTTAGTTTTGGAAAAGCTGATTTATGTCCCTCCTGCAGGCTCAGAGTTAGTTTAAAATTATTAATTCAGCAAAGGACCTGCTAAAACTGACCGCTCAAACAACACAATGTGAAACAAATGTTATTCAGTCGGTCTCGGGGGCAATAAACTCGCTGGTGTCCAGGGAATTGGAAAGCGTCACAAACAAGGTGGATGTGGTCTATATGGACTTCAGCAAAGCGTTCGATAAGGTCCCCCATGCAAGACTTCTTGAGAAAGTGAGAGGGCATGGGATCCAAGGGGCTGTTGCCTTGTGGATCCAGAACTGGCTTGCCTGCAGAAGGCAGAGAGTGGCTGTGGAGGGGTCTTTCTCTGCATGGAGGTCAGTGACCAGTGGAGTGCCCCAGGGATCTGTTCTGGGACCCTTGCTGTTTGTCATTTTCATAAATGACCTGGATGAGGAAGTGGAGGGATGGGTTGGTAAGTTTGCTGACGACACCAAGGTAGGTGGTGTTGTGGATAGTTTGGAGGGATGTCAGAAGTTGCAGCGAGACATAGATAGAATGCAAGACTGGGCGGAGAAGTGGCAGATGGACTTCAACCCGGATAAGTGTGTAGTGATCCATTTTGGCAGATCCAATGGGATGGAGCAGCAGTATAAAATGAAGGGTACCATTCTTAGCAGTGTAGAGGATCAGAAGGACCTTGGGGTCCGGGTCCATAGGACTCTTAAATCGGCCTCGCAGGTGGAGGATGCGGTCAAGAAGGCGTATGGCGTACTAGCCTTCATTAATCGAGGGATTGAGTTTAGGAGTCGGGAGATAATGCTGCAGCTTTATAGGACCCTGGTTAGACCCCACTTGGAGTACTGCGCGCAGTTCTGGTCACCTCATTACAGGAAAGATGTTGAAGCCATTGAAAGGGTGCAGAGGAGATTTACAAGGATGTTGCCTGGATTGGGGGGCATGCCTTATGAGGATAGGTTGAGGGAGCTTGGTCTCTTCTCCCTGGAGAGACGAAGGATGAGAGGTGACCTGATAGAGGTTTACAAGATGTTGAGGGGTCTGGATAGGGTGGACTCTCAGAGGCTATTTCCAAGGGCTGAAATGGTTGCTACGAGAGGACACAGGTTTAAGGTGCTGGGGGGTAGGTACAGGGGGGATGTCAGGGGTAAGTTTTTCACTCAGAGGGTGGTGGGTGAGTGGAATCGGCTGACGTCGGTGGTGGTGGAGGCAAACTCGTTGGGGTCTTTTAAGAGACTTCTGGATGAGTACATGGGATTTAATGGGATTGAGGGCTATAGATAGGCCTAGAGGTGGGGATGTGATCGGCGCAACTTGTGGGCCGAAGGGCCTGTTTGTGCTGTGACTTTCTATGTTCTATGTTCTATGTTCTATGTTTAACAACAGATGGAGCAAGTTGGCGTCAGGCTGTTTAACCACAGAGGAGACACAACCCAGATTGAAAATGTTCCTTTGTCAGCAAAGTTAAAGCTGCTGTTATAAAGTGTATAATACAACACAATCTAGGAGCCCGTGCGGGAGACAGACACTGGGACAGAGAACTTCAAACACTGTTCATCAACTCACAGAGAGAAAAAAAATCAACAAATAATTAAACACCCACCTCACTCAAGAAAAGCGTTGAGCATTCTGCCGTTCCAGTCTCTCCACTGAATTTTCTGTATCTCAGTCTGCTTGCTGTATCTCAGCCGCTAACACACTCTCCTTTAATTTCCAAGGTTCAAACAATCCGACAACTTCTGACCCGATTTTCCTCATTGCAGTTTGTTCCCGTCTCCTGCACGGAATTAAACAGCGGCGTTTACCTGTGTGTCTGTTTCCAGGGAATCAGCTTCTTCATCCTGCAACAGAATGGTCCTGGAAACAAACAGTGTCGGTTTTAAGTGGATAGCAGGTGAGGATCCGCCCCTATTGACAAAGGAAGTTAGAACCAAAAGAACCATAGAAAATTACAGCTCAGAAACAGGCCTTTTGGCCCTTCTTGTCTGTGCCGAACCATTTTATGCCTAGTCCCACTGACCTGCACTTGGACCATATCCTTCCACACCCCTCTCATTCATGAACCCGTCCAAGTTTTTCTTAAATGTTAAAAGTGACCCCGCATTTACCACTTTATCCGGCAGCTCATTCCACACTCCCACCACTCTTTGCGTGAAGAAGTCCCCCCTAATATTCCCTTTAAACTTTTCTCCTTTCACCCTTAACCCATGCCCTCTGGTTTTTTTCTCCCCTAGCCTCAGCGGAAAAAGTCGAAGTCACTCTCCTTGTACTAGCGTTCAGGTGAAGAGCAGGTAATGTTTATTTTGACACTGAAATGTTTAAACATTACGTTTTGAATATGTTTAACACTTGTTTCAAATTCACTAAATTAAATTCTAATGCGAACAATTAAAATCCATCAAATTATCATTGGAACATCCTATCATTGTCCCTAGTTGAAAATGTAGCGACTGTTCCTTGGTAATATGTTTTTAAAAAAATATCTGAATCAGTTTGGAATGTATTCGAGGATTAGCGCCATTCCTACCACTCTCCCCTGTCCCCACCCCCACCCCAAAATCCCCAACGCCCCCAACGCCCCCAATCCCCAACGCCCCCAATCCCCAACGCCACCACCTCTCTCTGAAAACAGAAACCAACAGGCTACTGACGCACTGAGAGTGGAAATTCGAACTCATCATCATTTTAAATAGTCTTATTCTCTGACGTTGCCCCAACTTCTTGATCCGCGCCTGTCCAAAAGGGGAAATATTACCTGAGAATTCTCCCTGCTCGATAGGAAAGTTTTATTTCGTTTATCGCTCGTTAATAATTTGTTTGATTTCAGAAACAAGGTGATGACATTAAATATCAGCAGAGGTTCGAGCGTTGGACAAATACATTCTGCTCCGACATTCCCATTTTTTTCATCTTACATCAAACATGTGTTCAGATTGTCGACAGTTTCGGATTTTTTTTGGCCTTTCTTCATGCATTAAACCTACATCTGGAGAGAATATAAACTGAATACATTCTCTTATTGAAAACTTAATTCGATCCTTAATAACAACCTCTGATTCAAAGCTCCAATCTATTCCATTAGTCTGTTCCCAGTAACTCTCATAGAGTTACAGAGTCAGTCAGCACATAAACAGTCCCTTCGGCCCATCATGTCCATGCTGGCCATCAATTACCAATCTGCAATCATCTCATTTACCAGCACTAGATCCGTATTGGATTATGCCTTGACTATTAAAGTGCTAGTCCAGGCGCCTGTTCCATATTCCCACCATTCTGTGTGTGAAATAACATTTCCTCATATCCCCTCTTAACCACTTTCCCCTCTCCATGTTCCCATGCCCACCTGCCAGAGACACATGAAGTAAAAGTTTACTTCATCGTCACTAGTAAGGCTTACGTTGACACTACAATTAATTACTGTGAAATTCCCCTAGTCGCCACACTCCGGCGCCTAATCGGGTCAATGAACTTAACCAGCACGTCTTTCTGACTGTGGGAAGAAACTGGAGCACTCGGAGGAAACCCAGGCTGTCACGGGGAGAACGTGCTAACTCCACACATACAGTGACAAACGCCAGGAATCTGAGCGGATTCCTTGGTGCTGTGACACAGCAGCGCTAACCACTGTGCCACGCATCTGCCATTGGGAGAGATTCTTACAATATACCGTGTCTACCTTTCTGATAATTTTGTGTATCTCTATGAAGTTTCCCCTCAGCCTCCGTGCCTCCAGTGAAAGTGAACCCCGATTACCCTGTCTCTCCATAATGGCTGCAATTTCCCGTTCCAGACAACTCCTTGCTGAACCTCACTCTGAGCCCTCTCCAGTGGAATTATTCCATCCAAGAGTTTGGCGACCAGACTTTACACAATATTCCATCTGTGGATTAACTAATGATCTGAGATGGGCCTGGACCCCACTGCTCCTATAGCCTATGTCTTGGATAATGAAGGCAAGCATTCAGTATGTCTTCTAAACTAACATATCTAGCAGCACCGGCTCCATCAGGGATCAATGGACTTGCACCCCAGGTTCACGTTAGTCCTCAGTCCTCCCTGCTGCTATTCTTGAATAAAGGGATCACATTAGATATCCCACGGTCACTTCGGCGAAGATGTCGATATCTCCCTCAGTGTGTCCCTGCAATCTCCTTCCGTGACTGCCACAGAAGACTGAGGTATAATTGCTTCAGGCCCTGGGGGTTTATGCACCAATATTCCCGCTAACACATCCAATCCCTCCTTCTTATTGATCTTAACGTGTCCTTGAATCTTACTGTTCCTGCTGAAATCTCCAGGTTTAAAATGTTTCCCCTCTGTGTATAAAGTTGAAAAAATAATGTTCGGCCTCAACCACGTCCTCTGACTCCTCGCACAGAGGTTCCTTTGTGCTCTGATGGGCCCCACTTTTCCCTGGTCATCCTTCCGCACCCAACATACTGAGAAAATGCCTTGCGGTTTTCCTTAGTGTGGTCTGCCAATTATATGTTGTGGCCCCTCTTTTCCCTCCTGATTGGTTTTTCAGCAGCTTGCTGAGGCCCTCCCTCATTTTCCGTGCTCTGCACATACCACTTACTCCTTTTCCTCCCTTTTATGGAACCCTCGATACCTCTTGACTTCCAGGATTCCCTGGACTTGCCAAACTTACTCTTCACTCTGAGAGAAAACCAACGGGCCCTGCATTCTCACTCTGGCACTTTAATAGACATCCAGATTCCAAATATGTATTGACCTGTAAGGAACTGATCCCAGTCTACGTTTGCTGGAAACTGTCTTATGATATTGAAATCGTCTTTCCCCCAATTCAAGTACTTGTTCACTGAACTCTCTTTATTCCTTTCCATATAACTGAGAAGCTGAGAGATTTCTGGCCACTGTTCCAAAAATGCCCGCCTCCTGACACTGCGACCAATTGCCTGGCTTCATTCCCTTTGATTAGGTCTGGGACAGCACTTGCCCCATTCCAAACTGATTCAGAAATTTTAAAAAGCATATTACCAGTGAACAGTCGCTACATATTCAACAAGGGACAATGATAGGATGTTCCAATGATAATTGGATGGATTTTAGTTGTTCGCATTAGAATTTAATATAATGAATTTGAAACAAGTGTTTAATGTATTCAAAACTTAATGTTTAAACATTTCAGTGTCAAAGTAAGCATTTCCTGCTCTTCACCTGAACGCTAGTATAAGGAGGGTGACTTCAACTCCCTTTGTCAAAAGGGGCGGATCCTCACCTGCTATCCATTTAAAATCGGCACTGTTTGTTTCCAGGACCATCCTGCTGCAGGATGAAGAATCTGATTCCCCAGAAAACAGACACACAGGTAAACGCCGCTGTTTGTTTCCAGGACCATCCTGCTACAGGATGTCGGACCTGCTTTCCCTGCAAACAGACACAACGGTAAACGCAATTCAGGTTCAATTCAGAGCATTAGACATGGTCCCATAATTCACCTTCAGACTACATCGCCCACAAGATTGCGCCCATCAAACACTTACAAGGATAAGCTCCCTCTACATTGTCCACCAACTGCAATGAGTGCAGAGGTAGCACAGGCTGAGATACAAAGATATTGTCCTTCTGCACAGTCCAAACACTAAACTTCAGTGCAGTTGTAGTAAAGTCTCTCAAACTCCAAATCACCCTGAGTGAGCAGTATGTACACTGCACCCCCCTGAGTCTCTGTCATCTTTAAATCTCTGTCTCTCCATTGAAATATTCATGTGGGACAACTATCCATTGTGCCAGTCGCCATCTTCATTTTTTGTTTCAGATCATTTTCAAGCTGCCTTTCCCCCGTTGGCCGTGTTCCTTTAATTCTCAAAACCGGACTTTGACACAAGGCCCTAAAATCCTTGCAACCAGTCGCCATACTACAGGGACTGGAAAGAGAATCCGGAACGGATCTCACTGAGGTTTGGCCATATCCATTTTTATAAGATGATGCGACAGCGTGGCGACTCTTTGCGAGCTCTGCACGATATGATTAGAATGGATAACCCGCAAAACAATACTTCACATCAACCAAACAGATCAGTGACCACCCTTGCAGCACATGTTCAGAAGTGGAGGTGTTCGCTGATATCTGTACAATCTTCAGCATGATTTGTGAATCATTAGATGCTGAAACAGTGCGTGTCCAAATGCAGAAAGACCAGACCAGTTTCCAGGTCTGGTAGTCACTTCAGAAACAGAATCCGTGCGAGAAAATCAACAAAGATTAAACACTCACCTCAACCAACAGAAGAGTGGAACATTCTGCTTTCCCGGTCTGGACACTGAATCCTCTGAATCTCAATCTGTGTGTAATACCTCAGCCGCTGGTGCACTCTCCCTTAATGTCCAAGGTTCAAACAATCCGACAGTTTATGACACGGTTTTCCAGAGTTCTGTCTTTTGCCGCCATCTGAAGCAGCGGCGTTTACCTGCCTGGCTGTTTGCAGAGTCATGATGTGGAGATGCCGGCGTTGGACTGGGGTAAACACAGTAAGAAGTTTAACAACACCAGGTTAAAGTCCAACAGCTTTATTTGGTAGCAAAAGCCACACACGCTTTCGGAGCTCCAAGCCCCTTCTTCAGGTGCGTGGGAATTCTGTTCACAAACAGAGCATATAAAGACACAAACTCAATTTACATGAATAATGGTTGGAATGCGAATACTTACAACTAATCAAGTCTTTAAGAAACAAAACAATGTGAGTGGAGAGAGCATCAAGACAGGCTAAAAAGATGTGTATTGTCTCCAGACAAGACAGCCAGTAAAACTCTATTCGGCCTCTGATATTCGGGTAAGCGTTCTCCAAGGCGGCCTTCGCGACACACGACAGCGCAGAGTCGCTGAGCAGAAACTGATAGCCAAGTTCCGCACACACGAGGACGGCCTCAACCGGGATATTGGGTTCATGTCACACTATTAGTAACTCCCACAGTTGCGTGGACCTGCAGAGTTTCACTGGCTGTCTTCTCTGGAGACAATACACATATTTTTAGCCTGTCTTGATGCTCTCTCCACTCACATTGTTTTGCTTCTTAAAGACTTGATTAGCAGTAAGTATTCGCATTCCAACCATTATTCATGTAAATTGAGTCTGTGTCTTTATATGCCCTGTTTGTGAACAGAATTCCCACTCCCCTGAAGAAGGGGCTTGGAGCTCCGAAAGCCTGTGTGGCTTTTGCTACCAAATAAACCTGTTGGACTTTAACCTGGTGTTGTTAAACTTCTTACTGTGTTTGCAGAGTGACCATCATCTTCATCCTGCAGCAGATTTGTCCTGGAAAGAAATAAACATCGACTTTCAGCACAGCGGACAGCAGGTGGGGATCCGGCCCTATTGAAAATGGAAGGTGAAAACATACCAAAACAGCTATGATTCAGGACAAGAGCAAGTTTAAACATAGAAACATCGGAGATAGCAGCAGGAGGAGGCCTTTTGTCCCTTCGAGCCTGCTCCGCATTTCATTTCGATCATGGCTGTTCATCCAACTCAATAGTCTAAATCTCTCTTTAGTGCTTATTCAGATAGATTTAGAGAAAAGTTCACTGCATTTCTGTTATAAGAACTGTTTCCTTTAACTTGCAAATGTTCTTAATAACACTAAGTTTGAACCTGCGAACAAGTCCGTGTCCTTTGATTGTCTCGCAGCAGCACCTGGGTAAAGGCGTTTTTCAGCAACAAACTGGTGGAAAGTCTGTCTGTGAGTTTCCACTGACAACACATGTTTCCAGAATCTGAACAAATCTGGATTCTGTGTCGGCTAAAGGCAGTTCTTTCCCCGTTCTTTAAAAAGGAATTAAATCACATCACAACAAAATAACACAGAAAGCTGGACCTTCAAAAACAGGTCAAACCAAATCCGCCGATACAGCAACACAGAAAGCGATTCTGTTCCAGGATCAGTCAACAGACCTGGGAATAAACATAGATGCAAAAGGATGTCAGGTGGTTCAAATGGGTGTCCATGGACTGGTGGAAGGGGTTTCAGTGGAACGAATAAACACACACAAGATTGGAAGGCAGGTGATGGGATAGGCGAAGGCAGACATTTCACCAACATGTGAGTGACAAAACACTTCGATGAACACGTCTTCAGAAAATGTCCATAATCCTCCATTACAAACAATACACGTTCAAATGGAATGCATTATTATTAACTGTCCTTTGGTTCAATGGCAAACACATTCCTGAATGACAGTTTATTCGTGTAAATAATGGACAACTTGAAATTCCACCTCCTGTTTATAATAATGCTGATCATATCCGATAGGGTCTTGTGATTTTAATGATGAATTCAAAAATTCTGTATTTGAGAACTTCCTGCAAATGGAATATCAGAAAAGCAGCATAATACATATTTCTGGGATTGAGTGCTCTGTGCTGTGTTGGGGCTTTGAGAATGTCACGTACTCGCTCCCGAAATGTATCTATAAAAACTCAGTGACTAACGCGTTGGTCTGGAAATGCAAAAGGTTTTTTCTTTACATGTTTGAACCTGACTCACTGAGGTTCTGGTTTTTGACAATGTCACTCCAGCTATTTTCTC
Source organism: Mustelus asterias (assembly GCF_964213995.1). Taxonomy (NCBI): domain Eukaryota; kingdom Metazoa; phylum Chordata; class Chondrichthyes; order Carcharhiniformes; family Triakidae; genus Mustelus; species Mustelus asterias. The sequence continues at coordinate 89,037 of NW_027590492.1, forward strand.
TGGGAGGATATTTGACACTTCAGTCACGGTTTCATACGGAGCCAAGAGTTAGTTTTGAAAAAGCTGATTTATTTCCCTCCTGGAGGTCAGAGTGAGTTTAAAATTATTAATTCAGCAAAGGACCTGCTAAACTGACCGCTCAAACAACACAATGTGAAACAAATGTTATTCAGTCGGTCTCGGGGGCAATAAACTCGCTGGTGTCCAGGGAATTGGAAAGCGTCATAAACAACAGATGGAGCAAGTTGGCGTCAGGCTGTTTAACCACAGAGGAGACAAAACCCAGATTGAAAATGCTCCTTTGTCAGCAAAGTTAAAGCTGCTGTTATAAAGTGTATAATACAACACAATCTAGGAGCCCGTGCGGGAGAGAGACACTGGGACAGAGAACTTCAAACACTGTTCATCAACTCACAGAGAGAAAAAAAATCAACAAATAATTAAACACCCACCTCACTCAAGAAAATCGTTGAGCATTCTGCCGTTCCAGTCTCTCAACTGAATTTTTTGAATTTCAGTCTGCTTGCTGTATCTCAGCCGCGAACACACTCTCCTTTAGCTTGGAAGGTTCAAACAATGTGCTTGCCGGGATGGTGTAGGAGGGAGGGTTTCAGCTATGTGGATAATTGGAACACTTTCTGGGGAAGGTGGGACCTGTACCAACAGGACGGGGTGCACCTGAACCAGAGGGGCACCAATATCCTGGGAGGGAAATTTGCTATGGTTCTTCAGGGGGGTTTAAACTAATTTGTCCAGGGGGTGGGAAAAGGAGTGGTCGTCTGGAAGTCAGTGATGAGGGTAGTGAGGTATTGGGGAAGGTATCAAGGTCAAGGGTGGGTACCAGTCGACAGGAAGGCGGGTTGAAGTGTGTCCACTTCAATGCAAGGAGCATCCGGAACAAGGTAGATGAACTTGGGGCGTGGATTGGTACTTGGGACTACGATGTTGTGGCCATTACGGAGACATGGGTAGAACAAGGACAGGAATAGTTGGACGTTCGGGGTATAGATGTTTCAGTAAGTGTAGGGAAGCTGGTAAAAGAGGTGGAGGAGTGGCATTGTTAATCAAGGCTAGTTTAACGGCTGCGGAAAGGCACTTCGAGGGGGATCTGTATACTGAGGTAATATGGGCTGAAGTTAGAAATAGGAAAGGAGCGGTCACGTTGTTAGGAGTTTTCTATAGGCCCCAAAAAAGTAATAGAGATGTGGAGGAAGAAATTGCTAAGCAGATTATGGATAGGTGTGGGGGTCACAGGGTCGTTGTCATGGGGGACTTTAACTTTCCAAATATTGATTGGAACCTTTGTAGGTCGAATAGTTCAGATGGGGCAGTTTTTGTGCAGTGTGTGCAGGAGGGTTTCCTGACACAATATGTGGATAGGCCGACAAGAGGTGAGGCCACATTGGATTTGGTAGTGGATACACACAGGGACACAGAGAGATAGAATCTCAGATACACACAGGGACAGAGAGAGAGAGAATCACAGATACACACAGGGACACAGAGAGAGAATCACAGATACACATAGGGACACAGAGAGAGAATCACAGATACACAATGGAACACAGAGAGAGAATCACAGATACACACAGGGACACAGAGAGAGAATCACAGATACACACAGGGACACACAGAGAGAGAATCACAGATACACACAGGGACACACAGAGAGAGAATCATAGATACACACAGGGACACACAGAGAGAGAATCATAGATACACACAGGGACAGAAACAAGAATCACATATTTACAAAGGAGCAATGCTTGGGTATTATATTTATACACAGAGTAATGTCGTGTGGCAGAATCACAGACTGAGAATCACAGACTGCCGTGCATATCACCAACAAGATCCACTGCAGGAACTCACCAAGACTCCTTCAACAGCACCTTCCTAACCAGTAAACACTATTCCTAGACAGAGCAGAAACTGAGAACATCACCATCAGCAACATCACCTCCAATACACACACCATGCTGACTTGGAACGCTATCACTGTTCCATTGCTGTCACTGAGTCAAATCCAGACACTTCCTCCCCAACACCCAATGGACAGAAGTAATGTCAAAAAGGAGCTCAACATCACATTCTCAAGGGCAACATGTGATGGCTCATTCCTGCTGGCCTTGCAGTTCCGGAGGGAGCTACTGGATTTGAGTCAGCGACAGTGAAGCAATGACTACATAGATTCCAGGTCAGGATGGTGTGTGACTCGGAGATGAACTTTCAGGTGGTGATTTTGTAATCTATCCAATGTCCTTGTCCTTCCGGGTTCCTCATTGGAGGTGTGTAAGGAGCCGTCACAGGAGGGAAAATGCTCCTTCACTGAAAGAACACTCAGTTGGAAAACTGCACAGAGGTGGACAGAGTGAATGCTTCAGGTGATATCCGAGAGGTGCACTAAGTTATATTTGTTTTCAAAGATACTATACATGGACAGAGAGATGGGAAATTAAATAGAGAAACATACAAGAACACACAGTCACAGTAACACAGAGGGACACGGAGAGAGAATCACAGACACACACAGGGACACAGAGAGAGAATCACAGACACACACAGGGACACAGAGAGAGAATCACAGACACACAAAGGGACACGAGAGAGAATCACAGACACACACAGGGACACAGAGAGAGAATCACAGACACACACAGGGACACAGAGAGAGAATCACAGACACACACAGGGACACAGAGAGAGAATCACAGATACACACAGGGACACAGAGAGAGAATCACAGACACACACAGGGACACAGAGAGAGAATCACAGACACACACAGGGACACAGAGAGAGAATCACAGACACACACAGGGACACAGAGAGAGAATCACAGATACACACAGGGACACAGAGAGAGAAACACAGACACACACAGGGACACAGAGAGAGAATCACAGATACACACAGGGACACAGAGATAATCACAGATACACACAGGGAGACAGAGAGAGAATCACAGACACACACAGGGACACAGAGAGAGAATCACAGATACACACTGGGGCACACAGAGAGAATCACAGATACACACAGGGACACAGAGAGAGAATCACAGATACACACAGGGACACAGAGAGAGAGAATCACAGACACACACAGGGATACAGAGAGAGAATCACAGATACACACTGGGGCATAGGGAGAATCGGAGGCAAACAAAGTGATTGTGAAATAGAATCACAATTAAACACAGATATTGTGAAAGATTAGCATGAATAGACACCACAACAGAAATGTTCATCCATACACACTGAGACATTGAAATAGACCTTCAGAGGGACACAGATTTGGATTTCCACAGTGCTTTGGAAGAGTGTCAGAATTCATGTGTTTTGCCCTTTATACAGTGATAGCAGTTTTGCCTTGAGTATTATTTCTGCATTTGATTAGTTAACATCTGTTAGAGATAATTGACAAGAAATTAGCAGGGGGGTAGTAGGGTAAATATGTGGGGTTATGGGGATAGGGCCTGGGTGGGAATGTGGTCAGTGCGGACTCGATGGGCCAAATAACCTCCTTCTGCACTGCAGGGATTCTATGAATACTATGGAATACAGAGTACTGGGCTAACGGTAAGATACTTGGTAGTGTGGATGAACAGAGGGATCTGGGTGTCCATGTGCATAGATCCCTGAAAGTTGGCACCCAGGTTGATAGGGTTGTTAAGAAGGCGCACAGTGTGTTAGCTTTTATTGGTAGAGGGATTGAGTTTCGGAGCCAGGAGGTCATGCTGCAACTGTACAAAACTCTGGTGCGGCCGCATTTGGAGTATTGCGTACAGTTCCGTTCGCCATATTATAGGAAAGATGTGGAAGTGTTGGAAAGGGTGCAGAGGAGGTTTACCAGGATGTTGCCTGGTATGATGGGAAAATCGTATGAGGAAAGGCTGAGGGGCTTGAGGTTGTTTTCGTTAGAGAGAAGGAGGTTAAGAGGTGACTTAATAGAGGCATACAAGATGATGAGAGGATTAGATAGGGTGGATAGTGAGAGCCTTTTTCCTCGGATGGTGATGGCTAGCACGAGGGGACATAGCTTTAAATTGAGGGGTGAGAGATATAGGACAGATGTTAGAGGTTGGTTCTTTACTCAGAGAGTAGTAAGGGCGTGGAATGCCCCGCCTGCAGCAGTGGTGGACTCGTCAACATTGAGAGCGTTCAAGTGGTTATTGGATAAACATATGGATGATATTGGAATAGTGTAGATTAGAGGGGCTTTAGATTGGTACCAGTGGTCGGCGCAACATCGAGGGCCGAATGGCCTGTACTGCGCTGTAATGTTCTATGTTCTATGATTCTATGAAAGTGCTTATAAGACTATTCTCACCAACTAGAATTTGAATAAGACTGTTGATAGAATCCTGACAGTGCAGAAGGAGGCCATTCGGCCCATGGAGTCTGCACGACAACAATCCCACCTGGACACTATCCCCGCAACTCCATGCATTTACCCTACTGATTCCCCTGACACTAACCGGCAATTAACCATGGCCAATCCACCTAACCTACACATCTTTGAAGTGTGGGAGGAAACCGCAGCACCTGGAGGAATTCCACACGGACATGGGAAAAACATGCAGACTCTGCACAGACAGTGTCCCAAGCCGGGAATTGAGACCAGGTCTCTCGCAACAGTGCTGCCCACTGTGCCGCCCCCGGTGTAACTGTGTAGCTGTATTCTTCAGAGTCTCAGCTTTCTGTTCCCCTTTTTACTGAATTCTTACTTAGGTCCAAAAGGTTAAAATTAAATTATTTCCACGCTGTTTTTGTATAAAAGATAATGGAAAAGTCGACACAGATTCCAGCCTTCACCCCAACAGGTCTGGCTGAAAACCAAGGTGACGCGATGTTTCTGTTATGCAGCGTCTTAGCCAAAGGCTGCTCAGAGAACTGATGAACGTTTTACGCACTCCACCTCACGTCGGCCTCCTCAGCCTTGGATGGAATGGTACACACATGCAGCAGAAAGATAATGGGGTTCACCCTGTCAATTCTGAGAATTTACAGTCTCTGTACTCTGGCCCTTTACCAAATAAACCTGTTGGACTTTAACCTGGTGTTGTGAGACTTCTTACTGCCTTTATTGGACCCATTCACTGAGTTCTCCAATGTCTCTGTACTCTGTTCTCTGGCCCTTTACTGGACCCATTCACTGAGTTCTCCACAGTCTCTGTACTCTGTACTCTGGCCCTTTACTGGACCCATTCACTGAGTTCTCCACAGTCTCTGTACTCTGTACTCTGGCCCTTTACTGGACACATTCACTGAGTTCTCCACAGTCTCTGTACTCTGGCCCTTTACTGGACCCATTCACTGAGTTCTCCACAGTCTCTGTACTCTGTACTCTGGCCCTTTACTGGAGCCATTCACTGAGTTCTCCACAGTCTCTGTACTCTGTACTCTTGCCCTTTACTGGTCCCATTCACTGAGTTCCCCACAGTCTCTGTACTCTGTACTCTGGCCCTTTACTGGACCCATTCACTGAGTTCTCCACAGTCTCTGTACTCTGTACTCTGGCCCTTTAATGGACCCATTCACTGAGTTCCCCACAGTCTCTGTACTCTGTACTCTGGCACTTTACTGGACCCATTCACTGAGTTGTCCACAGTCTCTGTACTCTGTACTCTGGCCCTTTACTGGAGCCAATCACTGAGTTCTCCACAGTCTCTGTACTCTGGCCCTTTACTGGACCCATTCACTGAATTCTCCACAGTCTCTGGACTCTGTACTCTGGCCCTTTACTGGAGCCAATCACTGAGTTCTCCACAGTCTCTGTACTCTGTACTCTGGCCCTTTACTGGACCCATTCACTGAGTTCTCCACAGTCTCTGTACTCTGGCCCTTTACAGAACCCATTCACTGAATTCTCCACACTCTCTGTACTCTGTACTCTGGCCCTTTACTGGAGCCATTCACTGAGTTCTCCACAGTCTCTGTACTCTGTACTCTGGCCCTTTGCTGGAGCCATTCACTGAGTTCTCCACAGTCTCTGCACTCTTTACTCTGGCCCTTTACTGGAGCCATTCACTGAGTTCTCCACAGTCTCTGTACTCTGTACTCTGGCCCTTTACTGGACCCATTCACTGAGTTCTCCACAGTCTCTGTACTCTTTACTCTGGCCCTTTACTGGAGCCATTCACTGAGTTCTCCACAGTCTCTGTACTCTTTACTCTGGCCCTTTACTGGAGCCATTCACTGAGTTCTCCACAGTCTCTGTACTCTGTACTCTGGCTCTTTACTGGACCCATTCACTGAGTTCTCCACAGTCTCTGTACTCTGTACTCTGGCCCTTTACTGGACCCATTCACTGAGTTCCCCACAGTCTCTGTACTCTGTACTCTGGCCCTTTACTGGACCCATTCACTGAGTTCTACACAGTCTCTGTACTCTGGCCCTTTACTGGAGCCATTCACTGAGTTCTCCACAGTCTCTGTACTCTTTACTCTGGCCCTTTACTGGAGCCATTCAGTGAGTTCTCCACAGTCTCTGTACTCTGTACTCTGGCTCTTTACTGGACCCATTCACTGAGTTCTCCACAGTCTCTGTACTCTGTACTCTGGCCCTTTACTGGACCCATTCACTGAGTTCCCCACAGTCTCTGTACTCTGTACTCTGGCCCTTTACTGGACCCATTCACTGAGTTCTCCACAGTCTCTGTACTCTGGCCCTTTACTGGACCCATTCACTGAGTTCTCCACAGTCTCTGTACTCTGTACTCTGTCCCTTTAATGGACCGATTCACTGAGTTCTCCACAGTCTCTGTACTCTGTACTCTGGCCCTTTACTGGACCCATTCACTGTGTTCTCCACAGTCTCTGTACTCTGTACTCTGGCCCTTTACTGGACACATTCACTGAGTTCTCCACAGTCTCTGTACTCTGTACTCTGGCCCTTTACTGGACCCATTCACTGAGTTCTCCACAGTCTCTGTACTCTGTACTCTGGCCCTTTACTGGACCCATTCACTGAGTTGTCCACAGTCTCTGTACTCTGTACTCTGGCCCTTTACTGGACCCATTCACTGAGTTCTCCACAGTCTCTGTACTCTGTACTCTGGCCCTTTACTGGACACATTCACTGAGTTCTCCACAGTCTCTGTACTCTGGCCCGTTACTGGACCCATTCACTGTGTTCTCCACATCTCTGTACTCTGTACTCTGGCCCTTTACTGGACACATTCACTGAGTTCTCCACAGTCTCTGTACTCTGTACTCTGGCCCTTTACTGGAGCCATTCACTGAGTTCTCCACAGTCTCTGTACTCTGTACTCTGGCCCTTTACTGGAGCCATTCACTGAGTTCTACACAGTCTCTGTACTCTGGCCCTTTACTGGACCCATTCACTGAGTTCTCCACAGTCTCTGTACCCTGTACTCTGGCCCTTTACTGGAGCCATTCACTGAGTTCTACACAGTCTCTGTACTCTGTACTCTGGCCCTTTACTGGAGCCATTCACTGAGTTCTACACAGTCTCTGTACTCTGTACTCTGGCCCTTTACTGGAGCCAATCACTGAGTTCTCCACAGTCTCTGTACTCTGTACTCTGGCCCTTTACTGGAGCCATTCACTGAGTTCTACACAGTCTCTGTACTCTGTACTCTGGCCCTTTACTGGACCCATTCACTGGGTTCTCCACAGTCTCTGTACTCTGTACTCTGGCCCTTTACTGGAGCCAATCACTGAGTTCTCCACAGTCTCTGTACTCTGTACTCTGGCCCTTTACTGGACCCATTCACTGAATTCTCCACATTCTCTGTACTCTGTACTCTGGCCCTTTACTGGACCCATTCACTGAGTTCTCCACAGTCTCTGTACTCTGTACTCTGGCCCTTTACGGGACCCATTCACTGAGTTCTCCACATTCTCTGTACTCTGTACTCTGGCCCTTTACTGGACCCATTCACTGAGTTCTCCACAGTCTCTGTACTCTGTACTCTGGCCCTTTACTGGACCCATTCACTGAGTTCTCCACAGTCTCTGTACGCTGGCCCTTTACTGGACCCATTCACTGAGTTCTACACAGTCTCTGTACTCTGGCCCGTTACTGGACCCATTCACTGAGTTCTCCACAGTCTCTGTACTCTGTACTCTGGCCCTTTACTGGACCCATTCACTGAGTTCTCCACAGTCTCTGTACTCTGGCTCTTTACTGGACCCATTCACTGAGTTCTCCACAGTCTCTGTACTCTGTACTCTGTCCCTTTGCTGTACCAATTCACTGAGTTCTCCACAGTCTCTGTACTCTGTACTCTGGCCCTTTACTGGACACATTCACTGAGTTCTCCACAGTCTCTGTACTCTGTACTCTGGCCCTTTACTGGACCCATTCACTGTGTTCTCCACAGTCTCTGTACTCTGTACTCTGGCCCTTTACTGGACCCATTCACTGAGTTCTCCACAGTCTCTGTACTCTGTACTCTGGCCCTTTACTGGACCCATTCACTGAGTTCCCCACAGTCTCTGTACTCTGTACTCTGGCCCTTTACTGGACCCATTCACTGAGTTCTCCACAGTCTCTGTACTCTGTACTCTGGCCCTTTACTGGACCCGTTCACTGAGTTCTTCACAGTCTCTGTACTCTGTACTCTGGCCCTTTACTGGAGCCAATCACTGAGTTCTCCACAGTCTCTGTACTCTGTACTCTGGCCCTTTACTGGAGCCAATCACTGAGTTCTCCACAGTCTCTGTACTCTGTACTCTGGCCCTTTACTGGACCCATTCACTGAGTTCCCCACAGTCTCTGTACTCTGTACTCTGGCCCTTTACTGGACCCGTTCACTGAGTTCTTCACAGTCTCTGTACTCTCTACTCTGGCTCTTTACTGGACCCATTCACTGAGTTCCCCACAGTCTCTGTACTCTGGCCCTTTACTGGACACATTCACTGAGTTCTCCACAGTCTCTGTACTCTGTACTCTGGCCCTTTACTGGACCCGTTCACTGAGTTCTTCACAGTCTCTGTACTCTGTACTCTGGCCCTTTACTGGACCCATTCACTGAGTTCCCCACAGTCTCTGTACTCTGTACTCTGGCCCTTTTCTGGACCCGTTCACTGAGTTCTTCACAGTCTCTGTACTCTGTACTCTGGCCCTTTACTGGACCCATTCACTGAGTTCCCCACAGTCTCTGTACTCTGTACTCTGGCCCTTTACTGGACCCATTCACTGAGTTCCCCACAGTCTCTGTACTCTGTACTCTGGCCCTTTACTGGACCCATTCACTGAGTTCTTCACAGTCTCTGTACTCTGTACTCTGGCCCTTTACTGGAGCCAATCACTGAGTTCTCCACAGTCTCTGTACTCTGTACTCTGGCCCTTTACTGGACCCATTCACTGAGTTCTCCACAGTCTCTGTACTCTGGCCCTTTTTGATTTTTGTCTTCGGTTTTTCTGTCTTCCACTTTTCCTTTTGCTGCCTTTACTTTCTGTCCCCACTTTACTTCCCTCTGACTTCCTGCGTCGGTCCCCATCCCCGCGCCACATTAATTTAAACCCCTCCCCAACAGCACGAGCAAACACTCCCCTCAGGACATTGGTTCCAGTCCTGCCCAGGTGCAGACCGTCTGTTTTGTACTGGTCCCATCTCCTTCAGAACCGGTTCCAATGTCCCAGGAATTTGAATCCCTCCATCTTGCACCATCTCTCAAGCCACATATTCATCTTGGCTCTCCTGACATTCCTACTCTGACTAACACGTGGCACTGGAAGTAATCCTGAGATGACTACCTTTGAGCTCCTACATTTTAGTTTAACTCCTAACTCCTTCAATTCAGCTTGTCGGACTTCATCCCATTTTTTACCTACAGTGTTGGTGCCGATATGCCCCACGACAGCTGGTTGTTCACCCTCCCCCCTCCAGAATGTCCTGCAGCTGCTCCGAGACACCCTTGATCCTTGCACCAGGGAGGCAACATACCATCCTGGAGTCTTGTTTGCATCCACAGAAACACCCGTCTATTCCCCTTACAATTGAGTCCCCATCACTGTCGCTCTGCCACTCTTTTTCCTGCCCTCCTGTCCAGCAGAGCCAGCCAGGGTGCCATGAACCTGGCTGCTGCCACCTTCCCCCGGTGAGCCATCTCCCCCAACAGTATCCAAAATTGTATATCTGCTTTGGAGGGAGATGATTGCAGGGGACCCCTACACTGCCTTCCGACTCTTCCTCTGTCTGGTGGTCACCCATTCTCTATCTCCCTCAGTAACTGTTATCTGCGGTGTCACCAACTCACTGAACGTGATATCCACGACTTCTTCAGCATCGTGGATGCTCCAAAGTGAATTCACCCACCGCTCCAGAGCTGTCAAGCCGTCTAACATGTGCGTCAGTTGGACACACATGATGTGACTGACTGTGGCACTGTGGTATAGGAAGCTGTTCAGTGGGCCGTGGGGGGAGGTGAGGGGCTGGGATGGGAGAGGCACAGAGTAAATTAGTGGGAGTAAGTGACAGTATAGTGAGAGGCATTGATGATGTGAAGATGCCGGCGTTGGATTGGGGTAGGCAACGTAAGAATTCTCACAACACCAGGTTCAAGTCCAGCAGGTTTATTTGGTAGCACGAGCTTTCGGAGTGCTGCTCCTTCATCAGAGGGATTGACAATTTTCTCTGTAACAAGGAGTCAGAGTGCTGTTGACTGTGTTGCCTGCCCCATGCCAGAGTTCAGGACATCTGGCTGGAGATGACCGTGGTTGTGAGGAGGATCCCACTGTTGTGGACCATGTCGGTACCAGTGACATAGGCAGAATGAAGAAGCAGCTTCTGCACAGACATTATCAGGAAACAGACACTGAATTAAACAACAGAACACACAAGGTTATAATCTGGAGATGATTACCTCAACCACGTGCAAATTAGCATAGTGCACATCACATTAGAGAGATGAATACATGGTTTGAAAGACTGGTGGAAGAGGTAAGTTTCAGCTTGTGGGACATTAAAATCAGTTCTGGAGAAAGTGGGGGCTGTACCGTTGGGATGATCTACATCTGAACCTGCTGCCAGCAACGTTCTTGCAAACTACATAACTAGGGAAGGAGAGAGGGCTTTAAACTCAATAGAGGAAGGGATGCTTCTGGAGCGGAGGATATGCTCACCACACCAACCTAACACATATTTTAATGAATTAGTTATCCTTTAACTGTTCCACAATTAAGGCTGTCTGTTGAACTAATCTGTCTGCTTTCCAATGATGTGGAGATGCCGGCGTTGGACTGGGGTAAACACAGTAAGAAGTTTAACAACACCAGGTTAAAGTCCAACATGTTTATTTGGTAGCAAAAGCCGAAAGCTTGTGCGGCTTTTGCTACTAAATAAACCTGTTGGACTTTAACCTGGTGTTGTTAAACTGCTTTCCAATATGGCAGGTGTCGTTTTTGTTTTAAATGGCTTTTGTTAATTCAGCCACAATATGTAATACCATTAATTCAAACTACATGAAGATAGTCACACTAAAACAACTGATTTTGAAACTACCAACAATGGTGAAATATGATTCAAGCATAAAAACTTCTTAAGGTCAATAGACGGCGGTGAGGAATCCCATTGCTGTCATTGTCCGCACTCCCTGTTCTCTGCGACGTGACCACATGGACACCTTGCGCTGCAGCACGGGGAAGTCATTGTCATTTAAATGCAGCCCAAGGATTTGCCAAACAAAATGTCACCACTCACTTCATTCGTCCCCATCGGGAGTTTTGAGTTCCAGCCTGAACATCACAACTCAGGATATTTTGGCCCTGGAGGGGGGTGCAGGAGGATATCAGAGAACTAACAGGTCAAATTATCACAACATGTGTTGCATAGATGATTAGTCTGGTGTTTAAAATGTTTTTTCAAGATGATAGATTCGACAGGGAGAATTTGTTCCCTCTGTTGAAGGAATCCAGTAAATGGGCAATTTTTTTAAATTAGAGGGACACGGATCGAAGATGGGGGATGTGTTCTTTGATTTATTTCATTGGATGTGGGTGTCAGTGGCAAACCCAGAACTGTTGCTCACCCCTCATTTCCCAGTCGTTTGCCTCGGCCATTTCACACAGCAGTTGAGAGTCAACCACATTGCTTTGAGTCTGGATTCACATTGGACAGATCAAGATAAGACCAGGTTGATGGCAAATTTCCTTCCCTGAAGGGAATTGGTGAACCCAATGGAATTTGTAGCAGCCGGCGACTGCTCGAGTAAAGTAGAATCACTGGAAGGGAACCCGCTGCAGACAGCCATGAGGCCAGAAACACAAGCACAGGGAGCTGACATAAAAACTGACACAAGGGCACAGAAAGTGGCCTGAATGAAAGGTAGAGTCATAGAGGTTTACAGCATGGAAAGAGGCCCTTCGGCCCAACTTGTCTATGTCGCCCGTTTTTTAAAAACCCCTAAGGACAGGAGTGGGAACTTGTACATGGAGTCAGAAAAGATAGGAGAGGTTTTGAATGAATACCCTTCTTCAGTGTTCACCAAGGAGAGGGGCCATGTTTTTGAGAATGAGAGTGTGATACAGGCTGATAGGCTGGAGGAGGTAGATGTTCTGAGGGAAGATGCATTAGCAATTTTGAAAACACTGAGGGTCGATAAGTCCCCTGGGCCAGCAGAGAAATATCCTAGGATTATTTGGGAGGCAAGGGATGAGATTGCAGAGCCTTTGGCTTTGATCTTTGGGTCCTCACTGTGCACGGGGATATTGTCAGAGGACTGGAGAGTGGCGAATGTCGTTGCTCTGTTCAAGAAAGGAAATAGGAATGACCATGGTAATTATCGGACGGTTAGTCTTACTTCAGTGGTCGGTAAGCTCATGGAAAATGTCCTGAGGGATAGGATTTATGACCATTTGGAAAGATGCAGCTTAATCCGGGATAGTCAACACGGATTCGTGAAGGGTAAGTCTTGACTCACAAACTTGATTGAATTCTTTGAGGAGGTAACTAAGTGTGTTGATGAAGATAGAGCAATTGATGTCATATACATGGATTTTAGTAAGGCGTTTAATAAGCTCCACCACGGTCGGCTCATGAAGAAAATAAGGAGGTGTGAGATAGAGGGGAATTTGGCCGATTGTATACGTAACTGGCTATCTCATAGAAGACAGAGGGTGGTGGCGGATGGCAAATTTTCAGACTGGAGACCAGTTACCAGCGGAGTACCACAGGGATCAGTGCTGGGTCCCCTGCTTATTGTGATTTTTATCAATGACTTGGAGGAGGGGGCTGAAGGGTGGATCAGTAAATTTTCTGATGACACCAAGATTGGTGGAGTAGTGGATGAGGTGGAGGGCCGTTGTAGGCTGCAAAGAGACATAGATAGGATGCAAAGCAGGGCTGAAAAATGGCAGATGTAGTTTAACCCTGACAAATGCGAGGTGATTCATTTTGGTAGGACAAATTTGAATGCGGATTACAGGGTCAACGGTAGGTTTCTGAGGAACGTGGAGGAACAGAGAGATCTTCGGGGTCATATCCACAGATCTCTGAAGGTTGCCACTCAAGTGGATAGAGCCGTGAAGAAGGCCTATCGTGTGTTAGCGTTTATTAACAGGGGGTTTGAGTTTAAGAGCCGTGGAGCTATGCTGCAACTGTACAGGACCTTGGTGAGACCACATTTGGAATATTGTGTGCAGTTCTGATCACCTCACTATAAGAAGGATAGAAACATAGAAAACTAAAGCATAAAACAGGCCCTTCGGCCCCACAAGTTGTGCCGAACATATCCCCACCCTTCAGGCCTACCTATAACCCTCCAACCTATTAAGTCCCATGTACTCATCCAGGAGTCTCTTAAAAGACCCGATTGAGTTTGCCTCCACCACCACTGACGGCAGTCGATTGCACTCGCCCACCACCCTCTGTGTGAAAAACTTCCCCCTAACATCTCCCCTGTACTTACCCCCCAGCACCTTAAACCTGTGTCCTCTCGCAGCAGACATTTCCACCCTGGGAAAAAGCCTCTGAGAGTCCACCCAATCTATGCCTCTCAACATCTTATATACCTCTATTAGGTCTCCTCTCATCCTACGGCTCTCCAAGGAGAAAAGACCGAGCTCCCTCAGCCTATCCTCATAAGGCATGCCACTCAATCCAGGCAACATCCTTGTAAATCTCCTCTGCACCCTTTCAATCTTTTCCACATCCTTCCTGTAATGAGGCGACCAGAACTGAGCACAGTACTCCAAGTGGGGTCTGACGAGGGTCTTATATAGCTGCATCATTATCCCCGGACTCCTCAACTCAATCCCTCAATTGATAAAGGCCAGCACACCGTACGCCTTCTTAACCACCTCCTCCACCTGCGGGGCCGATTTTAGAATCCTATGGACCCGGACCCTAAGGTCCTTCTGATCCTCTACGGTACTAAGAGTCTTTCCCTTTATATTGTACTCCTTCATCCCATTCGACCTGCCAAAATGGACCACGACGCATTTATCTGGGTTGAAGTCCATCTGCCACTTCTCCGCCCCGTCTTGCATCCTATCTATGTCCCTCTGTAACTTCTGACATCCCTCCAGACTATCCACAACCCCATCAACCTTCGTGTCGTCAGCAAACTTACCAACCCATCCCTCCACTTCCTCATCCAGGTCATTTATGAAAATGACAACCAGTAAGGGTCCCAGAACAGATCCCTGGGGCACACCACTGGTGACCGACCTCCAATTAGAAAAAGACCCATCTATAGACACTCTCTGCCTCCTTTTGGCAAGCCAGTTCTGGATCCACTGGGCAGCAGCCCCTTGGATCCCATGCCCTCTCACTTTTTCGAGAAGCCTTGCATGGGGGACCTTATCGAACGCCTTGCTAAAATCCATATAAACCACATCTACCGCTTTCACTTCGTCAATGCGTTTAGTCACATTTTCAAAGAACTCCACCAGGCTCGTAAGGCACGATCTGCCTTTGACAAAGCCATGCTGAGTATTCTTCAGCATACTAAACCCCTCTTAATGCTCATAAATCTTGTCCCTCAGGATGTGGAAGCTTTGGAGAGGGTGCAAAGGAGGTTTACCAGGATGCTGCCTGGTTTGGAGGTTAGGTCTCATGAGGAAAGGTTGAGGGTGCTGGGGCTTTTCTTTTTATAGAGGAGGAGGTTGAGAGGCGACTTAATAGAGGTTTATAAGATGATCAGGGGGATAGATAGAGTGGACTTTCAGAGACCATTTCCTCGGATGGATGTAGCTGTTACGAGGGGGCATAACTATAAGGTTCATGGTGGGAGATATAGGAGGCATGTCCGAGGTAGGTTCTTTACGCAGAGAGTGGTTGAGATGTGGAATTGACTGCCTGCTGTGATAGTGGAGTCGGACACTTTAGCAACTTTCAAGCTGTTCTTGAATAGGCACGTGGATCACACCAGAATGATAGGGAGTGGGATAGCTTGATCTTGGTTTCGGGGAAAGCTCGGCACAACATCGAGGGCCTAAGGGCCTGTACTGTGCTGTACTGTTCCATGTTCTCAGCTCATCCCAATTGCCCGCATTTGGCCCATATCCCTCTATGCCCATCTTAACCATGTAACTGTCTAAATGCTTTTTAAAACACAAAATTGTACCCGCCTCTACTACTACCTCTGGCAGCTTGTTCCAGACACTCACCACTGTCTGTGTAAAAAAAATTGCCCCTCTGGACACTTTGGATCTTTCGTCTCTCACCTTAAACCTGTGCCCTCTAGTTTTAGACCACCTCCCCCCCCCCCCGCCCCCCATCAGCTTTGGAAAAAGATATTGACTATCAAGCTGATCTGTGCCCCTCATCACCCCTCAGCCTTCTACGCTCCCGAGAAAAAAGTCCCAGTCTATCCAGCCTCTCCTTATAACTCAAACCATCAAATCCGGGTCGCATCCTCGTAAATCTTTCCTGCAGTCTTTCTTGTTTAATAATATTCTTTCTACAATAGGGTGACCAAAACTGTACACAGTATTCCAAGTGTGGCCTTGTCAATGTCTTGTACAACTTCAACAAGACGTCCCAAATCCTTTATTCAATGTTCTGACCAATGAAACCAAGCATTCCGAATGCCTTCTTCACCGCTCTGTCCACCTGTGACTCCACTTTCAAGGAGCTATGAACATGTACCCCTAGACCTCTTTGTTCTGTAACTCTTCCCAGTGCCCTACCATTAACTGAGTAAGTCCTGCCCTGGTTCAGTCTAGCAAAATACATCACCTCGCATTTATCTAAATTAAAATCCATCTGCCATTTGACAGCCCAATTGATCAAAATCCTGTTGCAATCGGAGATAACTTCCTTCACTGTCCAATATGCCACCAATCTTGGTATCATCTACAAACTTACTAACCATGCCTCCTATATTCTCATCCAAATCATTAATATAAATGACAAATAACAGTGGACCCAGCACTGATCTGAGAGGCACACCGCTGGTCACAGGCCTCCAGTTTGAAAAACAACCCTCTACAACCACCCTCTGGCTTCTGTCATCAAGCCAATTTTATATCCATTGAGACACCTCACCCTGGATCCCGTGAGATTTAACCTTATGCAACAACCTACCATGCCTGGTACCTTTTCAAAGGCCTTGCTAAAATCCATGTAGACAACATCAACTGCACTGCCATCGTCTACCTTCTTGGTTACCCATTCAAAAAAACTGAATCAAATTTGTGAGACATGATTTTCCTCTCACAAAGCCATGCTGACTGTCCCGAATCAGTCCTTGCGTCTCTAAATGCCTGTCGGTCCTGTCTCTCAAAATGCTTTCCAACAACTTACCCACCACAGATGTGAGTCTCACTGGCCTCGGTAAGCTGCGATTACCTCAGTCCAAATGCACAGAGGCAAGTCTGCCGAGAGGCAGGTTTTTTGCAAAATTCAAGATCAGACAATTAGAAACCAGAGATGCACCAGGACACATTAGCAATTGTAAAAGGGCAGTTATACATTTCCCGACAAACAAATCACCACTATATACATGGGGCAGACGTGTTTCAGTCAAACAAAATACTTGATGCCTATATATGGCTGAAACTAGACATTTTGGTGCACAGCACACAAACACAAAGGGTCCACAATTAAAACACATTAACACCCATTGAAACACATCAAAAATGCTGTGAAACAAATCAAACCAAAGCACATGATAGACCGAATCTTCAGAAGCTTCGAGAAGGTAGCCAGAAAGGTATAGTTGTATTTTAATTTTAATTTTCTTATTGACCCAACAAATTCAGTTAAACGGCTGCAAGATGAAATAGTTGTGTTTTGTTGCCTTGTTCTGTATTGGATTCATCTCCTATAGGATTGGCTGTGAGATTTCTAGAGCTTGGCAGAAATGTTCAATGTTTGCTAGATTCACTCTAAAGTTCCAGGTAGATATCTGTCCCCTGCTCACTGAATCTACACAATGGAGCTCAATGAAAATGATTCATCTTCCACAGCCTTTCTCTCGGTTGAACTCGTTGTGAATCCTCGGCTACAACAACACATATATTCCAGCAAGATTTTGGTTCAGCTTCTCCCAACAGCACTGATTGGTTCCTCTGCCCCTGGTACCAAGCCAGCACCAATGGATCATGACCAATGTTCGCTGGCACCACTGATTATCCCGAGTATTCTGCCCTACAGTGCTCCATATCCCAGAAACCACAAACACTGATTCAAAGGCTATCGAAGCAATTTTAAACATTGTTTACCCAGCAGGAGGACATGGAGAAGGCCATCAATCCCATCACCATTGCTCTACGTGCCATGTCCACTGGGTTGTATCCATATGGAAATGTTTTATTTTAGCTGATACCAACATTTGAATTAGGAGTAGAAGTGGCCCATTCGAGCGCTCGAGCCTGTTCCGCCGCCATTCAGTAAGATCACAGCTGATTTGAATGTGCCTTATCTCTGCCGACCTCTGAGAACCATTGACGCCCTTGTTAGTCAGGAATCTATCTACTTCTGTCTTCAAAATGTTCATTGACCCTGTCCTCCACCACTTTCTGGGGAAGAGAGTTCCAAACATTGCACAATCTGTCAGACAGAATATATCGGATAATCTTCTCACTCTGATTGTGACCCAAATGAAACCCAAGGGTGTTTGTCCATCAAGCCAAGGCCCTTGATTGGTTGATATTTCATGATATTACAGAGCAAGCCTCGCTCTCACACTGAGCATCACCTTGAGATTAAACATCAGAGTCGGTTCATCAGCACAACCAGTTCCAGTGGAACTCACAGACTCTTACTAACGGCCTGATCTATCTCGGAGTGAAGGTGGGCGGGTAAGAAGTGATTGGTTTGTCTCAATATCATTACCTTGTAATGTAATGTGTGAACATGATAATGAGCAATGTGATGATTATAACAGAGCCAGTAATATTGATGCAGAGTAGGATGGAACAGCTGAAGTTGCGGTTGCTAATAAATCTTCAATATAGTTGCTCATAGATTGTCTGGGTCCTGGAACTTGGGTAAAGTTGGTCACACAGCCCAACTCTCACGTATGTCTCTCACTGACTGGCTGCTATCGGTCCTTGAATTTGGTGCTCACTCCGTGCTGTGTAAACGTTTGCAGCTGTATTACTGGCGTCAGTCTGAAGTGTGGGCAGTAGTACCTTCCTTTACTGTGCCTCACACTAAAGGTTCAGGAAGGCATTTACCACCTTCTCCACTCTCCCCTCCACTTGTACATAATAAATCTGAACAGAAGTAGTTCATCAACTATTGCCCTTCTCTTGGGCAGCGACTTATTGAAAAGTCTTGATCTAAACAACATGTATAGTGCAGTCTGAATTGGAATCGGCTCCATGTAAACCTTCCCATTGGCAGCAATCAATTCCCCAGCCAATAATTAAAGCCCAGCCTCAGTGGTCCTGATCAATGTCTCCGGCATTATTGATGATCTGGAGCATTCAGCTCTACAAACTCAACAGGATGTTGGAACATTGGGTTCATCCTTCACTCGGGGAATGCGGCGGGGAGAAGGCTGATATTCTCATTAAGGCCAGTCCCTCCTCTTATTCGCTGAATTTGTTTTTACATTCCAGCTCCTTCTATCATGACGGCCAAAGTGAAACCCAGGGATGTTTCCCCAAGACCCGCATCAGGATGAGGCCCTTTAACTGGATGAGGGAAACTGTGGTATCACAGTGAGGTCACACATTTCATTGGGTTTGTAAACTGGATAAAGTAGAGACAGGAGGTTTCACACCCCGTTCCAGTGACAGAAATGGAGCTGCACTGATCCTTACTCTCTGGTTGTTCCCTTTAGGAGTGAAAGCGGATGTGCAGAAGGTCTGAACATCTTTGTTTTGCGAAGGGAGCTTGAACAATGGAACATTGGTAGCCAGCTGGCACTCACAAGGTTGGTGCTGTAAAATGTTTATTTTTACAGGTAGTTGAGAACCTTCCTCTTGAGGCGACTGATTGATATTGAATGTAGTGTCGGGATGGAAGGAATGACTAAATAAGAGCAGAGTGAACACATCAACGTTCAGCTGCTCAAGTTTTCCACCAACACCGAGCACTCAGACGTGAGAAAGGAAGTGTGGAGAGTTGAAGAAATTCTTCATTCAGACACTTAGCACGAAAAGTTTTGGAGGCAGAAACTGGGAAATAGTTTGAAGAAGTTGGAAGTTGTTCAACTCCAGACCTTATGGAATCTTCTGCTTTTCGTGCTGAGCTGACACCAGTAAAATTACAAGAAATGTAACAAACCAGTCAGTTTTACACTCAGAATCTTCAGTATTTATGGGGTGAATGGTTTTACTATTTGAGGGAAGCTATAAAATACCTGTTGTTATACTTGTTACTGTCCAGTATTTTCTGTGTCTAATTTCTTCTTCTGCTGCAGGTACATGGTTCGTGTCAGGATGCGTGCGAAGAAATGGGGTTTTGACCAAACTGCCACAGAGTGAAATCATGAGAAATGAAGTATCAAAGGCAAGTGGATTAATTAGAAGAGAGATCGAATCCCAACCCAAGACCAATCATTGTCTGTAGAAAGCTAAGGAGGAATGGAGGACAATTGAAATTCTCCTCACGTCATCACCCTCTGTGTCCCAGTCTTTTTCTCAGTGCAGCTCTACATCCTTTAATTTATTTTTAATTGACGGTCTGTAGCTACCTTCCCACCGACCTCTATCTAAATGCTGTGTCACTGGGAATGGTTGAGGGATGAGAACATTGCAAATTTTACAGGAAAGTTAGATAAATATGTGAAGTAGTAGAACTTGTTAGTCACACTGAAAGGGATGGAAATAGAGAATTGTGAGAGTGGGAAATGCATTGAGTGGAGTGAAGACAAAGTCAGTGTTAGTGCAGGGTGAGAGTGAGACATGGCTGTGATGACACAATGATATGGCTGAGTGAGCACTTGGCTTTTCAGATTAGGATGTGAGGAAGTGTCTGGAGAGACAGGAATGAATGCAGGTGTAAGGGGTGTTGTTTTGTAGAGTTCATAGAATCATAGAAACCCTACAGCACAGAAAGAGGCCATTCGGCCCATCGAATCTGCACCGACCACAATCCCACCCAGGCCCTACCCCCATATCCCTACACATTTACCCACTAATCCCTCTAACCTACGCTTCTCAGGACACTAAGGACAATTTTAGCGTGGTCAATCAAACTAACCCTCACATCTTTGGACTGTGGGAGGAAACCGGAGCACCCGGAGGAAACCCATGCAGACACGAGGAGAATGTGCAAACTCACACACAGACAGTGACCCAAGCCGGGAATAGAACCCAGGTCCTTGGAGCTGTGAAGCAGCAGTGCTAACCACTGTGCTACCATGCCGCCCTGCTATCCAGTTGTGTTGGGAAATGCTGGGAAAATAAGAGTGTGAGTCTCGGCTCCTGAGCGAGTTACGTCACGCACTTTCCTGACCTCCTGATGTCCATGAACTTCTTGAAACACTTTTCCCATGTCCCACAATGTTCCTGGTCACTTTCTCAGCCACTTCCATTCATGCCTGCTGGTTTTACGAGGCTGGCCGTTTCCTTCCATCCTTGGCAAATGTGACCTCATTTCAATCACCAGATCCCACAGCAAGAGCTCCATCTGAGTGTCTGAGCCATGCGGGATGTGAGGGGAAATGTGGACACGGCTTTTCCAATTCTCCTCTCCATTCCTGTGATTGCTGAAGCCTCAGGAGAGGATTGTACAATTCAGCCATCAGAACCTCTGGCTGGTCAAACGTTATCCAGCTGATGCAGATCTCAGCAATGACCTGCTATAAAATCCAAATCCTCTTGAGAAATGTTTCCTTTCAAAGATTCAGTGAATCAATGCCAGACTCAGAATCAGGGTGCTGATGCCTTGGTTGAATTAAATGTGTTAAATGCTGCCATTCTGACCTCAGAGACATCATCGAGAATCCCAATTCATTTCAAGAATAAGGATAACCCTCCTTTAATTTAGGGAATCATAATTTTCCCAAACACGATACAATTTTAACTCTGGGTAATGAAGCTTGATACTGCGAGGCCAAGTATATCAATGGAGTGTTGTTGATGGACAACCCTCCTTTAATTTAGTGAATCATAATTTTCCCAAA
The DNA here is from genome assembly GCF_964213995.1 of Mustelus asterias. Taxonomy (NCBI): domain Eukaryota; kingdom Metazoa; phylum Chordata; class Chondrichthyes; order Carcharhiniformes; family Triakidae; genus Mustelus; species Mustelus asterias. The sequence continues at coordinate 110,533 of NW_027590492.1, forward strand.
CACTGGGCTGGATGTTGAGGTAGAATTCTCATCAGCTTATTATTCACCAGCAGTGCAATAACAGGAAAACTACAGACACTCCATCTGCTGCAAATACACCGGCAGCATGTGTCACACTTATAGCTCAAGCTGATTTCACTCTTCACGCTGGATCCATTGGCTAATATTTCATCAGCTGATTTTAGTCACCATTCCCACACAAGTGTCTCCACCATCTTTGACCTCAGCACTACTTGGCTACTTCCTAGAATTCTGTGCAGTATATTTGAATGAGAATCATCCCCCTTGTAAACTGGTAAAGGTACTGGACCCCTTATCCAGCGTCCCAGAAACAGGAGGGTCTCAAAAACCTATTACACTTGACGCTGACGCCACATGATACAATTTGTAACTGACGCACAGAGTATTTTGTCAAGTCCCAGATTCCCATATCCATAATCAGCACACGCAGTTTAACCATTGCTCGAACATGTCTCTCTCTGTATAACTCCAGACTTTATTACGAGTGTTTTCATGTCAAAAGTCCAGTGGCTGGCAGGAGCACCAAGACAAAAGGTCACTGACTATAAAGCAGAAAGGCACCTCAGGGAAAAGGTCTGGAGAAAGGCACCTCAGGGAAAAGGTTAAGCAAATAGAATGGTGTTCGGACATCACCCATTTATGATCTGAAGAAGCAAATGGAGAAATTAAATGTTATTCTGACAGTGATGTGCCCAAATTAATGGATAATAGGAAAACCCTCCATCAGTTAAAGACTGTCCATGTAGACAAAGTGTTATTAGAGTGAATCATACACTGTCAGAGTGCAACATATCCATTACCATGGCCAAAGCGAAAGTGTTCCATAAAGAGCTAGGCCTAACAACACCATGTTATTGAGCGTCAGGGTGGCAGAACAAGTTTACAAACTGCCATGGTGTGTGTGTGCTGAAAGTATATGGTGAAGAAACCTTCGCTGGCCATGAAGCTGCAGAGACATACTTGGATGAATTTTCCATGATAATATTGGAAGAAGGTCAAAGAGCAGGGCATGTGAACATGTGTTATTGGTGACAGTCAGAAGATTACATTGTTCAAAGGGATCAGAGTCTTCCCTGTTGTTTACAAGGCCAATCAATCAGTGCACATGGATGCCTCAACCAATTTCCCTTGATTGGTCCGAGAGCCATTTTGTCCCTGAAGCCAGGGCTCAGTGTCGGTGTCTGGGGGTTCCTGAGAGCTGCATGGTTATTTTCTCCTCATCAGGAACATTGTTTTCAGAACTTATTTTCTGCCAAATGTGTGTCCTCCATTCAGCCCAAGGATCAATGCATTTTGCGGGCAATCGCGACCAGATACAAGGCTGAATTCATGCACAAAATGCTCATTGCATTGAACAGAGGCTTGGGTGGGAGGGAATTCCAAGTAGTATTCAATGTGAACCATGCACTCTGCAGTGCTGCCAAGGCTGGGCCAACGGTACCCCAAGGTAGTTTGATAAATGGAAGGCACAACCTCAAGCCATTTCCCATGTTCTTAAATGGTGATGGTGAAATTAAACCTGAATTTAGAGCTTTTCATCTCTCTGAGGAGAAAACGTTGCTGAAGATCTATTGGCAGATGTGAAAGTCCTGCTTTCTCTTCCTCAGATGATATGCAATTTGAGTTGTAAAATTATGAAATAATAAAAGTACAATAATAAAATAAAAGTATTTATTTCTCATTCCATCTCCGTGTTTTATCAGCATGCCATCCAGAAACCAGAATCCATAAACTACAGGACATGTTTAAACGGTGTAGTCAGTGCCTGAACCTTCAATATTCACAGCCTGTCTCAGTACGGTCGATATCTCATCCTCGGTGGTTATGTAATTTGAGTTGTAAAATTATGAAATAATAAATGTAAAATAATGAACTAAGCGCCTTGTCGTCTCTATTTCTCATTCCTTCTCCATGTTTTATAAGCACGCCACAAAGAGCCCAAACTCTGCCAAATCCACAAGATCAGAACATGTTGGATCCCAGACATCCCAGGTATGGGGTCTGGTACCTGTACATTGTAAAATCCTCTCCCATCTATGAGAAATGCAGCATTTTCCTGCCATCTTCGAGAAATTTCCTTGATTGGTGATGATGAAATTAAACCTGAATTTAACGGTGTCCGTGTGTCCGAGAAGAAAGATATTTTGTAAATATTGCTGGTATTTTTGAAAGACTTTCCTGTGCTGAAGCCCAGCTGTTGGATGAAGAAGATGTTGAGGATTCTGTAATATTGGCAACAATGCTGAAATTCACTGCCAAGTTCCACACAATGGAATAGACATCATGGTCTTGACCAAGAATAAAGAGAATGAGAGCGGTGATGATGAAGATGAATATGTCTATTGACAGGTGAATAAAGATTACGGAGGAATTGATTCATGGCATCGATCAGAAGAGCTTCATTACAGAGCAGCATATTATGTGGGTCTAAAAGGTACAAGAGGTGTTTCGGAAAGAAAACCCCATGTACTTGAAACAATTTAAGCTGCAGGACATGTTTACAAGACACACATTAAACCCTGACCTGTCAACATTCACAGCCTGTGTCTGAATGGCAGCTGTCTCCTCCTCAGTGGATCTGTAATTTGAGTTGTAAAATGATGAGATAATAAATGTACAATAATGAGCTAAAAGCCTTGTCGTCTTTATTTCTCATTCCTTCTCCATGTTTTATCAACCCAGCAGATAGGGCACAAAATCTGCCAAATCAGCCCGAACCTTCAATTTTCACAGCATCTGTCAGTGTGACAGCTGCCTCTCCCTCGGTTGCAATGCAATATGTAAAATTATGAAATAATAAAAGTATAATAATTAAATTAGAAAAGCCTCAGGGTCTTTATTTCTCACTGATTCTCCATGTTTTACAAGCACGCGATCCAGAACTCCAAATTCACAATTCTGGAACAGGTCCAGTGCCCAACGCCTCCGATACGGGATCCAGTACCTGTACATTGTAAATCCCGGTTCATTCTGCTGCTAATGCAGCATTTTCCTCTTACCTGCCTCAGCCCCGGTGATTGGGGGATTATTTGCTTGATTTCTGTATTTAATGCTGAGTTATATTTCGGTGTCAACAAGCTGAGTGCGAGGCTGCTAAAAATGACCGATCAATAGAGGCACACGGGTTGTGGAAACTAAATCGATGTGATCTACAGAGTTTTAGTATCAAAATAAATGTCTGACAATTGTATCAGGCCTGAAGATATTTTACTGAGACAGATGTCCAGGGCATCACTCACCTTGATATGCACTTCCCGACTGTCTCACCACAGCACGGTAGCACCTTGAACCTCTGATGATGACATGTGTGAGCACCAGGTCCACACAATCAAGCTGAATCAAGAGGCTCAGACTTTCATGGCAGGTCTTGCTGATGTCTGCAGCCCCTGGTAACAAGGCCTTCCCCACAGTGGAGCAGGAGGACATGCATTGCCAATGCTTGTTAAGGTGCCTGTCACTGGAGGATCACATCCTGTCCTCTTCCTTCCCTGCAGTTCTGCTCACTCTTTATTGAAAGGGTTGAAAATAGTGAATTGTGAGAGTGGGAAATGCATTGAGTGAAGTGAAAACAAAGACAGTGTTTGCGCAGGGTGAGAGTGAGACATGGTTTTGAAGGGACAACACTGAGACTGACTGAGCATTTAGTTTCGAGATGAGGAGGTAAGGTAGTGCTGATAAACTGATACGTTGTAAAACTCTATTCATTCAGCATCCAGTAGTTTCCTGTTGTCTGTTTGTCGGTCCTTGTGGGGAGTATGTTCTAACGTTTTTTCCTGTGGGAATTGGTTTCTGCTTTTCAACAGGGGAGGTGGCGAGCTGTTGGTGAATATCTAGTAAGTGGTCAAGATCCATTTTCCCAAGGTTGAAATTTGTCCTGCACTTTGCGATAAGATTTATTAATATCTAAAATAAATAACTGAATCAAATAATTAAGTTGTTAGTTTAAGATCAGAAGAATATCAGGACAGTTGATGTGTGATGACTGCGTTATGTGGGTGCTCATGGATACTGGTGTTATTCAGAGCAAGTATGTCTGCATTAAGTATCTGCGGCTTGAGGAGCTTCGGCTCAGAGACATTCAGCTGGAGTTTAATCCGGATAAATACGAAGTGATGCATTTTGGAAGAAATAATGTAGGGAGGAGTTATACAATAAATGGCAGAGTCATCAGGAGTATAGAAACACAGAGGGACCTAGGTGTGCAAGTCCACAAATCCTTGAAGGTGGCAATACAGGTGGAGAAGGTGGTGAAGAAGGCATATGGTATGCTTGCCTTTATAGGACGGGGTATAGAGTATAAAAGCTGGAGTCTGATGATGCAGCTGTATAGAACGCTGGTTCGGCCACATTTGGAGTACTGCGTCCAGTTCTGGTCGCCACACTACCAGAAGGACGTGGAGGCGTTAGAGAGAGTGCAGAGAAGGTTTACCAGGATGTTGCCTGGTATGGAGGGTCTTTGCTATGAGGAGAGATTGGGTAAACTGGGGTTGTTCTCCTTGGAAAGACGGAGAATGAGGGGAGATCTAAGAGAGGTGTACAAGATTATGAAGGGTATAGATAGGGTGCACAGTGGGAAGCTTTTTCCCAGGTCGGAGGTGACAATCACGAGGGGTCACGGGCTCAAGCTGAGAGGGGCGAAGTATAACTCGGATATCAGAGGGACGTTTTTTACACAGAAGGTGGTGGGGGCCTGGAATGCGCTGCCAAGTAGGGTGGTGGAGGCAGGCACGCTGACATCGTTTAAGACTTACCTGGATAGTCACATGAGCAGCCTGGGAATGGAGGGATACAAACGATTGGTCTAGTTGGACCAAAGAGCGGCACAGGCTTGGAGGGCCGAAGGGCCTGTTTCCTGTGCTGTCCTGGATCAGAATCTGAGAACAATAGACTGTCATGTTCCAATAATGGATCAGAAGCTGGATACAATGGCCCGGGATGTTCCAATAATGGATAAGATTCTAAGAACAATAAACGGTAATGTTCCAATAAAGGATCAGAATTTGAGAACAGCAGACTGTGATGTTCCCATCGTTGATCAGAATCTGAACAATAGGCCGTAATGTTCCAGTACTGGATCAGAATCTGACAAGAATGGACCGGGAAATTACAATGATGGATCAGAATCTGAGATCAATAGGCCGGAATGTTCCAATACTGGAGCAGAATCTGACAACAATATTTTGCAATGTTCGAATACTGGATCGGACTCTGGGAACAATACGCTGTAATGTTCCAATACTGGTTCAGACTCTGAGAAAAAAACAGACTGCAAATTTCCAATAATGGATCAGTATCTGTGAACAATAGATTGTAATGTTCCAATACTGGATCAGAATCTGAGAACAATACACTGCAAAGTTCCAATACTGGATCGGACTCAGAGAACAATAGGTGTAATGTTCCAATCATTGATCAGAATCTGAGAATAGTAGACTTCAATGTTCCAATCCTGGATCAGAATCTGAGAACCGTGGACCGGGATATTACAATGATGGATCAGAATCTGAGATCAATAGACAGTCATGTTCCAATACTGGAGCGGAATCTGTGAACAATAGACTGCAATGTTTCAATACTGGGCCAGAATCGGAGAATATTAGAGTGTAATGTTCCAATACTGGTTCAGTGTCTGGGAACAATGGAAAGAGATTTTCCAATAATGGATGAGAAACTGAGAACAATACACTGTAGTGTTCCAATAATGGATGACAATGTGGGAACAATGGACCGGGATGCTCTAATAATGGATCAGATTATGAGAACAATAGACTGCAATGTTCCAATACTGGAGCAGAATCTGAGAAGAATACACTGCAATTTTCCAATAATGGATCAGAATCCGAGAACAATAGACTATCATGTTCCAATAATGGATGGCAATGTCGGAAAAATGGACCGGGATGTTCTAATAAAGGATCAGATTCTGAGAACAATCGACTGCAATGTTTCAATACTGGATCAGATTCTGAGAGCAATAGACTGTAAAGTCACAGACCTCCAGTCGGAAAAAAGACCCTTCGACTGCTACCCTCTGTCTCCTGTGGCCAAGATGTGGAGATGCTGGCGTTGGACTGGGGTAAAAACAGTAAGAAGTTTAACAACACCAGGTTAAAGTCCAACAGGTTTATTTGGTAGCAGAAGCCACACAAGCTTTTGGAGCCCTCACCTGAGGAAGGTGTTTGGAGCTCAGAAAGCTTGTGTGGCTTTTGCTACCAAATAAACTGTTGGACTTTAACCTGCTGTTGTTAAACTTCTTCCTGTGGCCAAGTCAGTTCTCTACCCATCTAGCCACCTTTCCTTGTATCCCATGAGCCTTAACCTTCTTAACCAACCTGCCATGAGGGACTTTGTCAAATGCCTTACTGAAATCCATATAGACGACATCCACAGCCCTTCCTTCGTCAACTGTTTTTGTCACTTCCTCAAAAAACCCCGGCCTCCCTCTTACAAATACTGGATCAGAATCTGAGAACAATAGACTGTAAAGTTGCACTAAAGGATCAGAATCTGAGTAAAATAGACTGCAATGTTCGATTAATGGCTCGGACTCTGAGAACAATAGGTTGTAATGTTCCAATCCTGGTTCAGAATCTGGGAACAATAGACTGTAATGTTCCTATAATGGATCAGAAACTGAGAGCAATCGACTGTAATGTTCCAATACTGGATCAGAAACTGAGAGCAATCGACTGTAATGTTCTAATTCTGGATTAGAATTTGAGATCAAAAGACTGCAATGTTCCAATACTGGATCAGAATCTGAGAACAATAGACTGTAAAGTTCCAATACTGGATCACAGTCTGGGAAAAATATCAATGGATGTTCCAATAATGAATCGACCTGATGAACCTTCTCTGTACCCGCTCCAAAGCTAATATATCCTTTCTTAAATATGGGGACCAAAACTGTACACAGTACTCCAGTTGCGGCCTCACCGGTACCCTGTACAGTTGCAGCATGACCTCCCTGCTTTTATACTCCATCCCTCTCACGATAAAGGCCAACATTCCATTTGCCTTCTTGATCACCTGCTGCACCTGCAAACTGAGTTTTTGTGATTCATGCACAAGGACCCCCAGGTCCCTCTGCACTGTAGCATGTCGTAATTTTCCACCGTTTAAATAAGAGTCCATTTTACTATTATTCCTTCCAAAGTGGATAACCTCACACTTACCAACGTTATACTCCATCTGCCAGATCCATGCCCACTGACTTAGCCGATCCAAATCTCTCTGCAGACTCTCTTTGTCCTCCACGCAATTTGCTTTCCCACTCATCTTTGTGTCATCCGCAAACTTTGTTACCCGACACTCGGTCCCCTCCTCCAGATCGTCGATGTATATGGTAAATAGTTGAGGCCCCAGCACTGATCCCTGCGGCGCGCAACTAGTCACTGATTGCCAACCGGAAAAGCACCCATTTATTCCGACTCTCTGCTTTCTGTTAGATAGCCAATCCTCAATCCATGCTAACACTTTACCCCCAACTCCGTGTACCTTTATCTTCTGCAGCAACCTTTTGTGAGGCACCTTATCGAATGCCTTCTGGAAATCTATTTACACAACATCCACCGGTTCCCCTCTGTCAACTGCACTCGTCGTATCCTCAAACAATTCCAGTAAATTAGTCAAACATGGCTTTCCCTTCAAGAATCCATGCTGCAGCTGCTTGATTGAACCATTCTTTTCCAGGTGTCCTGTTATTTCTTCCTTAATGATAGATTGCAGCATTTTCCCAACTACGGATGTTAAGCTAACCGGCCTGTAGTTACCTGCCTTTTGTCTACCTCCTATTTTAAACAGTGGCGTTACATTAGCTGTTTTCCAATCAGCTGGCACCTCCCCAGAGTCCAGTGAGTTTTGATAAATAACAACTAATGAATTTGCTATTACTTCTGTTGTTTCTTTTAGAACCCCGGGATGCATTCCATCCGGACCAGGGGACTTGTCTACCTTTAGTTCCATTAGCCTACCCAGCACTACCTCTTTAGTAAGAGTGATCGTTTTAAGGTTCTCACCCCCGACAGTCCCGGGTAAGGGCAGAAGTTGTTTTTTGTAGTTCAGTTAGGGCATCATGATCGGCATAGGTTTGGAGGGCCGAAGGGCCTGTTCCTGTGCTGTACTTTCCTTTGTTCTTTGTTGATTATTGATTACCTTGGATGACACCCTCAGGATGTAGTCTCCTTTACTGACAACTTTGCTTACATTATCATCAAAATGGTCTCACGAATGGACCCTGAGGAAGGGTCACACAGACGTGAAACATTGGCTCGATTCTCTCTCCACAGATACTGACAGACCTGCTGAGATCTCCCAGCATTTTCTGTTTCTGTATTCATTTACTGACTCCATTTGCTTTCATTCCCACGCAGCGTTCTCCTGTTCAGTTGACATGTAAATGTTGAAATGTTCAGAAAACTGCTGGTTAATTCCGGGAAATATTAAGGTAAGTCTCCGAAAAATACATCATTCCTCAATCCATCTCGCGTCAGATCCCCCATGCTTTACGTCTCTCCTATACATTGCAACAACCCTTTCTTCATCCTCGCCAAGAGTATCGTCACCTTGGCTCATTCCTCTGCCAGGTCACAAGCTCCGCATGAAGCCAAGAGCCAGAGAACCAGTTGGGAGCAGCACACTTGTTTATAAAGCGAGAATTCACAATACAGGAGACGCTGAGGTTGAGAATTTACCATAATGTGGACGTTCCAGAGCATCATCCTTCTGTTTGGACTGCTGGATACAGTCATGGGGGGGGGAGGGACTTCGAGGGCCGAAGGGCCTGTTCCGGTGCTGTACTTTCCTTTGTTCTTTGTATGTATGGGTGACATGGTGGCACAGTGGTTAGCACTGCTGCCTCACAGTGCCAGAGACCCGGGTTTGATCCCCGGTTTGGATCACTGCCTGTGCGCAGTCTGCACGTTCTCCCCGTGTCTGCATGGGTTTCCTCCGGGTGCTCCGGTTTCCTCCCACAGACCAGAAGACGTGCTGTTTAGTTGCATTGATCATGCTAAATCCTCCCTCAGTGTACCCGAACAGGCGCCGGAGTGTGGCAACTAGGGGATTTTCACAGCAACTTCATTGCACTGTTAATGTGAGCCGACTTGTTACATGAATAAATAAGCTTTAGAAACGTGATCAGCGCTGTGTGAAAAGCAGAGAATGCCTGTCTTACACCATTGTATCAGTAACATTCTCAAAGGGGCCACACAGAGCCAGGGATCCTGGTTCAAATCCGACCTCTGTGTGGAGTCTGCACATTCTCCCCGGGTCTGCATGGGTTTCCTCCGGGGGCTCCACTTTCCTCCCACAGTCCAAAGATGTGCAGGTTGGGTGCATTGGCCGTGCTAAAAATTGCCCGTTATTGTCAGGGAAACTATCAGGGTGGATGCGTGGGGTTACGGAAATAGGGCCTGGGTGGGATTGTGGTCAGTCCAGACTCATCATAAATTGTATCACAGAAACCCAACAGTGCGAAAGAGGCCATTCGGCCCATCGAGTCTGCACCAACAACAATCCCACCCAGGCCCTATCCCCATAACCCCACATAATTACCCCACCAACACCTCGAACCGACACATTCCGGGACACGAAGGGGAAATTTAGCCTATAATTCACCCCACTGACAGCCTGAATAAATTGCAATTATATTATATCTTTAATGTAGTGAAACAGACCGTAATGAAAAACATGAAACTTATTTCTGATCTGAATTTCTCATCACAATGAAACACTATTTTCATTGAAAATTGGGGATGAAGTGGAAATGACCGAGAGCTTCAGGTTTCTAGCTATCCAGATCACCTGCCCTGATCCCCCCAGATCGATGCAAAAGTTAAGAAAACCCACCGGTGCCTCTACTTTCTCAGGAGGCTAAGGAAATTTGGCATGTCAGCTCCGACTCTCACCAACTTTTACAGATGCACCATAGAAAGCATTCTTTCTGGTTGTATCACAGCTTGGTCTGGCTTCTGCTCTGTCCAAGGCTGCAAGAAACTATAAAGGGTTGTGAACGAAGCCTAGTCCATCACTCAAACCAGCCTCCCACCCATTGACTCTGTCTACACTTCCCGCTGCCTCGGGAAAAGCAGCCGGCATAATCAAGGACCCCACACACCCCGGACATTCTCTCTTCCACCTTCTTCCGTCGGGAAAAAGATACAAAAGTCTGGGGTCACGTACCAACCGACTCAAGAACAGCTTCTTCCCTGCTGTCTTCGGACTTTTGAATGAATCTACCTCATATTCAGGTAGCCGCATGCAACATAATATATATATATTATATAATACTTTATTATTATGTGAAGTTGATCCTTCTCTATACGGTAGCCATGACTGTAACACTACATTCTGCACTCTCTCCTTTCCTTCTCTATGAATGGTATGCTTTGTCCGTGTAGCGCGCAAGAAACAATGTCTTTCACTGTATACTAACACATGTGACAATAATAATTCAAATCAAATCCAATCATTGCTCCTTCTCAGCGCCAGCATTGCAGTGTGTTGTTTGTTTTCTCACCTGTAATTGATTACTCTAATAGGTTGTTCTGCCGAGTCTCAGGAGTGTTTCTGCTGTGTATTAAAGAGAAGACATTCAGTGTGAGACCTCAGTAAATGGCCATGGTTTATGCCATAGGCAGACACCATCGCTTCTCTCAGAAAACACACTGATCCACTATCGGTCAAGCTGGAGCCAGTTACTATCCTATTCTCGCTGCCATTGGAGTTCCTGGTCGGTGATTGCAACAGATTAAAATATGTTTATTCGTGTCACAAGCGGGCTTACATTAACACTACAATGAAGTTACTGTGAAAATCCCCTAGTCACCACACTCTGGATCATGTTCGTGTACACTGAGGGATAATTTAGCATGGCCAATGCACCGAACCAGAACGTCTTTCAGCCTGTGGGAGGAAACCACAGGAAACCCACGCACACATGGAGAGAACATGCAGACTCCACACAGGCAGTGACACAAGCCGGGAACCGAACCCGGGTCCCTCGCTCTGTGAGGCAGCAGTGCTAACCACTCCGTCACCGCTACACCCTAAATAGATTGGACATAACGTCTGCTATGAGGAAGCTTCCTCCCACCACCTCCTAACTTTGGAGAGAGTGAAGTTGTTTCCCCGCAGCAGAATACCTGGGCTGGTGGAACGGCAGTGGTTCCCTCCTGACCAGAGGGACGGCTCACCGGACCACAGACCCGACCAGCGTCTATAGCTGCTGAGGTGTGATGAGGGGTTGCCAGCGATTTGCCTTTGCTGGAATATTATTGTTCAACTTTGTCAATCGGGGTATAAATTACAAAAACGTAGAGGTCATGATGGAGTTGTATAGGGGCGTTGGTTTGGCCACAGCTGGAGTACTGTGTGCAGTTCTGGTCGATACATTATAGGAAGGATGTGATTGCACTGGAGGTGATGCAGAGGAGATTCACCAAGATGCTGCCTGGGACGGAACATTTAAACAGTGCAGAGAGGTTGGATAGGTTTGGTTTGTTTTCTCTGGAGCAGAGAAGACTGAGGGGTGACCTGATCGAGGTGTACAAGATTATGAAGGACATTGGCAGGTTAGAGATGGAGCAGCTGTTCCCCTGAGCTGAAGGGTCAGTTACGTGGAGGCAAAATTTAAAAATGATGTATGGGAGATTTAGGTGGTATTCTATGGACAGTCTTATTAAAATTCCAGTTGGTGAGAATAGTCTTAAAAGCACTTTCATAGATAGAACATAGAACAGGACAGCACAGAACAGGCCCTTCGGCCCACGATGTTGTGCCGAACTTTATCTGAAACCAAGATCATAGAATCATAGAATCCCTGCAGTGCAGAAGGAGGTTATTTGGCCCATCGAGTCCGCACTGACCACATTCCCACCCAGGCCCTATCCCCATAACCCCACATATTTACCCTGCTACCCCCCTGTTAATTTCTTGTCAAAAATCTCTTCCAGATGTTGATCGATCAAATTCCAGAAATAATACTCAAGGCAAAACTGCAATCACAATATTCAAGGCAAACCACATGAATTCTGACACTCTTCCACTGCACTGTGGAAATCCAAAATATTCAGAAACAGGGGTGCATTTTGAAACATAAATCTTTCTTGGTTTCTGGAAGGACACTTCAAGTTTTACAACTTCACTCAGCAGAGTGCTAGTCACAGAATATCTCCTCACGCGGCCTGTATTGAGTCACAGAGCAATACAGCATGGAAACAGGTCCTTCGGCCCAAACAGTCCATGCTAAGCATGGTGCCCTCCCAGTTGGTCCCAATTGCCCGCGTTCGGTCCATATCCACGTCATTTCTCATGAGTGCTAAGTTGAAGCTGCATTCACTCAAAGATGGTCATTTTCCAATGAGCAACATGACGCACATCTGTCGTTGTTTGGGGTGAATTCTCGCAGCCACCATATCCAATTCAGCACACACTGGTCAGCCTGCACCACATCAGAGTGTGTTTATCCCCCTTACTGTTCTTTCCTCGATTAACATTTGTTATTCGTCATCATTGGTAAATTGACATTCGGACTCCATACTTTTATCAACACAGAATCTGAAGTTTTCTCATGTTATTTTGGAACGGTTTCCCGTAATTCTTGGTTGTCCCATGAATGACAATATCCTATGATATTGAAAAGGGCAGAATATGACATGTGTCTGTAAGATTCGTTCTCTTTCCTCTAACCTCCCATTGGTATGGGCGCAAATTATTCAGTTTATTCTCAGACGACAACTCCGTCATTCCTGGAAACAGCCGAGTAAATTCTATGAACTGCCTGCAATGCAAGTTTATTACTATGTAAATATGAGAAATTGTCCGCAACAACTCTGGATGCGGCCTCACCAATGCACTGGCCTGTTGTAGCAGGAGTTCCCTCGATGTGAGCTGCCGTCCTATTTGAGTAAAGGTCAACATTCAATTTTTTGCTGTATATGTAAGATGACATTTCCTGATCCATGTATGAAAAAAAACAACTCTTCTCCACTGCAATCTGTCCCTCTGCATTTAAACAACAGCCCGTGTTTCTGTTCTTCTAACAAATTGTATGATTTCCAATTGTCCCAGTTTGTACTCAATATGACATTTCCTGCACATTCCCTGACACTTTTAATATCCCATCTGCCCTCCTCACATTTCCCTTAGTCACTTTGTTAGTGTGAACACAACTGTGTGCAATGCACACGGCCTCATCATCTAAAACATAGGTCATATATCGAACTTCTGAATACTTAAGGACCCCTACTTGATCACAGCGGCAAAACAATAGCTTTAGCATCCTAATTGGAGAGCAGTTACCCAGATTTCCCGTTTCCTGGTAGATGTTTTATCCTCTCTCGCTGCTAATGTATTCCCACCAGTGTTGGGAGCAAACAGCTGGCATGTTTTTTAATGGTATGTATTTATGAACTATGTACAATAGTTGAGTGATTCTCCTTTAGTCCATGTTGATTCTTACAGCCTCTGTGAGCATCAAGACATTTCGTAATCCTATTTTCCGCATCACAAAGTGATGCTGCCTCTGTTACCTTTTTTCGTAAGTATCTTGTTCGTCCTTATAGTATAATGGAAGTATTCAGTTTTTCAATCACATGATTGATTCCAGCATTCTGTCCGAGGTCTGTGCTGGCACGTTACATTTTTCCAACTTATATGGATGATTGAATTGAGGACAGTAAAGATAGGAAGTCGAGATTTGCATTTAACACAAAAGTATGGAAGATAATATATCGTGATCCTTTCCCTCTATCCAAATGCTTTTTAAATGTTGCTATTGAACTTGCCTCAACCACTTTCTCCGGCAGCTCATTCCATACACACACCACCCTCTGCGTGAAGAAGTTGCCCCTCAGTTCCGTTTGAAATCTTTCCCCTCTCACCTCTATATATAATCATATAACTCAGCTCAGTGACTTTCTTTACATATTCTCCTTCCCTCCCATCTCCCATTTCATTGTCTCTCGCACCTCTTTGAACTCCACTGTTCCAAGATATTAAGATCGTCCAGTTTCGATCAGGAATGGCTGCCTCCCACTTCGGGTAAAACAAAATGTACTAAGGTCTCCTCATTACTGATGAAACCTTTCCAAGTGATAAGAACCTTTTTATCTATGATTCTATGAAAATCCCGCAGAGTATCTGGAGTATTGTGTCCAGTTGTGGTCTCTTTATTTGAGGAAGGATGTTGCTGCATTGGAGGCAGTTCAGAGGAGGTTCACCAGATTGATTCTGGGGGTGAGAGGATTGACGTATGAGGAGAGATTAATCACTTTGGGCTTGTACTCACTGGAGTTCAGAGGGATGAGAGGGGATCTGATGGAGGTATATAAAATTTTAAAAGGGATTGATAAAGTAAATGTAGACCAAATGTTTCCTCTTATGGGGCAATCTCGAACAAGAGGTCACAGGTATGGATTGAGAGGCGATAGATTTAAAACTGAGATGAGGAGGAACTACTTCTCGCAGAGAGGGTGGTGAGTTTGTGGAACTTGCTGCCCCATCGCACGGGGGAGTCTGAATCATTGAATGGTTTCAGGAAGGAGATGGATATATATCTAATAAAAAAGGGATTCGGGGGATATGGGGAACAGGTGGGGAGGGGGATTTGAGACCAGGGAGAGATCAGCCATGATCTGATTGAATGGCGGATCAGGCTCGAAGGGCTGAATTTGCCGACTTCTGCTCTTAATTCCTGTTCCTATGTTATCGAGTCATTGAGGTTTACAGCATGGAAACAGGCCCTTCGGCCCAACCTGTCCGTGCCGCCCAGTTTTTACCTTCAAGCTCGTCCCAATTGCCCACATTTGGCCCATGTCTCTCTATACCCATCGTGCCCATGGAACTGACTAAACGCTTTTTAAAATACAAAATTGTACCCCCCTCTCCTACAGCCTCTGGCAGCTTGTTCCAGACACTCACCACACTCTATGTGAAAGAATGCCCCCTCTGGACCCTTCTGAATCTTTATTTTGAGGATTCTGTATTCTGCATCTGTTTTCACAGTGGAACACGTCATTTCCAAAGCAGGAATAGAGGATAACCAATGGACTTACTCATAAGAGCAAGGAGCTCTCAATATCTGGAGTGGAAGTATAAGTAGAAGTTGAGGGATTTAAACCATATAACATCGCCAAAACTCAAAGCCGACTTTAGTGCTCTGAAATAGATAACTGCTAATATAGTAAATGTGCTGTTTTTATTTGTGTCACAAGTAGGCTTACATTAACACTGCAATGTAGTTACTGTGAAAATCCCCTAGTCCCCACACTCCAGTGACTGTTTGGGTACACAGAGGGAGAATTTAACATGGCCAATGCACCTAACCAGCACGTCTTTCAGACTGTGGGAGAAAACGGGGGCACCCGGAGGAAACCCATGCAGACACGGAGAGAACATGCAGATCCGCACAGACAGTGATCCAAGCCAGGAATCGAACCCGGGTCCCTGGCACTGTGAGGCAGCAGTGCTAACCACTGTACCACCGTGCTGCCCATTTCAGTTCACCACTCAAAGAACAAAGAACAGTACAGCACAGGAACAGGCCCTTCGGCCCTCCAAGCCTGCGCCGATCATAATGCCTGCCTAAACGAAAAACGTATGCACTTATAGAATCCGTATCCTTCCATTTCCATTCTATTCATGTATTCATCTAGATGCCCCTTAAATGCCGCTCTCGTACCTGCTCCCACCACCTCCTCGGGCAGCGCGTTCCAGCCATTCACCACCCTCTGTGTAAACAACTTGCCTCACAGATCTCCTCTGATCTTTTCCCCACGCACCTTAAACCTATGTCCCCTAGTACATGACTTTTCTACCATAGGAAAGAGCCTCTGACTATCCACTCTGTCTATGCCACTCTTGGACAAGGTGTGGAGACAATATTTACAAATCACTGCAGCCTGTAGGGAGATTGAACTCACATCATTGGTAGTATACTGAATCACACCCTTGTCATGTAGGCAAGTGAGTTCACCGCCCTACACGATGGGGCCAGTTGATGTCATAGATTTGGATTACAACAATCCCATAGCATGCAGCACAAAGAGTCGAGGTGTCCGATTGTGGCTCAGGTTGACAGCCTGGATTGGATAGATAATTCGTCAGCAGGCACGGAACAGTGAGTCGGGATACTGAAGCACATTCAGGCTGGTGGGCTGTAACTTATGAAATGTTGCAAAAATTTGTATTGGGGGTGTAGCTGTTTAGGTTTTTTTTATTATTTGTTCGTGGTACATGGGCGTCGCTGGCTGGGCCAACATTTATTGCCCATCCCTACTTGCCCGAGGGCAGTTGAGAGTCCACCACATTGCTGCGGCTCTGGAGTCACATGTGAGCCAGACCGGGTCCGCACGGCAGATTTCCTTCCCTGAAGGACATTCGTGAACCAGATGGGCTTTTCCGACAGTCGACAATGGTTTCATGGTCATCAGTAGATTCTTAATTCCAGATATTTTTTATTGCATTCAAATTCCATCGTCTGTCGTGGCGGGATTCGAACCCGGGTCCCTGGAACATTAGCTGAGTTTCTGGATTAATAGTCTGGCGATAATACCACTGGGCCAATATATGTCAACAAAATAACTGAAGATGCTGGGAGTAAGCTACCAGATTTCCAATATGATTCTAAACTAATTGTGAATTAAAGCTATGAGGAGGATTCAAAGGGGCTGCACAGAGATATAGACAAAATAACAGAATGGGGAACAAGTTGGCAGATGGAGGAATAAATTAAATTATTTAATTTTGTGATGATTTGTTTTGATTTGATTTGATTCTTGTCACATGTATTAGTATACAGTGAAAGGTATTGTTTCTTGCACGCTATACAGACAATGCATATTGCACAGTGGTGAGCAGCACAATGGCATGGTGGTTAGCACTGCTGCATCACAGCTCCAGAGAACTGGGTTTGATTCCCGGCTTGGGCCACTGTCTGTGTGGAGTTTTCACATTCTCCCTGTCTGCGTGGGTTTCCTCCGGATCTGGTTTCCTCCCAAAGTCCAAAGGTGTGCGGGTTAGGTGCATTGGCAATGATAAATTGCCCCTTAGTGTCCTGAGATATGTAGGTTCGAGGGATTAGCAGGGTAAATATGTGGGACTATGGGGATAGGACCCGGGTGGGATTGTTGTCAATGCAGACTCGATGGGCCGAATGGCCTCTTTCTTCACTGTCGGGTTTCTATGATTCCAGGGAAAGGAGAGGGTGCTGAATGTTACAGTCATATCTAGGGTGTCGAGAAAGGTCAACTTAATGCGGGGTAGGTCCATTCAAAAGTCTGATGGCAGCAAGGAAGAGGCTGTTCTTGAGTTGGTTGGTACATGACCTCAGACGGAGGTCACCTAATGGAAGAAGGTGGGAGGGAGAATGCCCGGCGTGTGTGGGGTCCTTGATTATGCCGGCTGCTTTTCCGAGGCAGCGGGAAGTGTAGACAGAGTCAATGGATGGGAGGTGTGGATAGAGATGCGCAAAGAGACATATTTAGAATGTACATCTCTGTGAATGGAAAAGTACTGAAGGACCACAATCGATATGTCGATATATTATCCTGTGAATAGGGAGTCACTGAAATTCTGTATCTCGAGTGCAGATGTTTCCCTGTCGGTGATGAGGCTGTTAGGGTGCAGGGCACTAATCAAGAAAGGTTGTCTTTAATAAAAATGTTAGTTTAAAAGTTTATTTATTAGTGTCACAAGTAGGCTTACATTAACATTGCAATGAAATTACTGTGACATCTTAGCGTTCAACTGAACTCAACCGTCCAACCTGCTTTGAGCTCAGCTCAAGTCATGCCATGGAATGTGAAGCTGTATAAACTCGATCCGCTTGAAGCCAATGCAAAAACAGAACTGAACCACTGGATTCCATTCAACCCAAAATAATGCAACATTTAACAACGCAAAAGCATCATGTGGCCACCGGGATTTACTGGGTGGTTTCAGAATGAGAAATGAGAAGGGAGCCTGACGGACAAAGCATCGTCATGAGTAACTCCCGTGCTGTTTTTTTTAGCTTCCATGTTTCACAGAATGACGATGTTTAAAATGAGAAGGAATGTCTTTTTTTATTCCGCACGATATTATAAATAAGAGATTTTTCGGCCAGATTCCCCCGTTAAAACAGCAATGTCATGATGCTAACTTGCTGTCAGCTCAATGATGTGATGCACAGTGTAATGTTTCAGGAATGAATCTTCTGTTTTCTGTTGAGGAACTAGTAAACCTTACAATGAGGCTGCTTGAAATATTCAAATCCTGAAATAAAATGCTGTTTCCACGACAGTTTGGCTCATTGTTCTTCAAAGACTTTTACAAAAAGAAGTTTCAACAAATGCCGGAGGTCGAATGTCTCCTTAAGATTTGAAAAATGTTGATAGTTTACAATCGCACTCTGGTCTTCATTTCTCAGAAGGTGATGCTGCTCTAGTTGCTTCATGTGATATTCAGCTGCAATGAAGCTCGCAGGAAGTGAGTTGATGTCCTCTACAGTGATATCTCCGGTGTTACTGCTGATACAACTACTGGATTGATGTTACATCAAGTGCTGAAGCAGATTCTAAGCGCAAACAACAACCACGCTCCGAAAGACCAGCCAGGAAAGAACGTGTTTGTCTGGGGAGGAAAACAGAAATAATGTTTCAAATTCACTTCTGTGTTAAACATCAAATCACAGAATCCCTGGAGTGCAGAAGGAGGCTATTCGGCCCATCAAGTCTGCACCGACCACAATCCCACCCAGGCCCTATTCCCATAACCCCACATATCCCTGCTAATTCCCCTGACACTAGGGTCAATTTAGCATGGCCAATCAACCTAACCCACACATCTTTGGAATGTGGGAGGAAATCGGAGCACCCGGAGGAAACCCACGCAGACACAGGGAGAATGTGCCAACTCCACACAGTCAGTGACGCGAGACCAGAATTGAACCCGGGTCCCTGGTGCTGTGAAGCAGCAGTGCTAACCACTGTGCCACTGTGCCGCCCCAGATAGTCCACATCTTTTCCCGAAAGTAGGGGACTCCAAAAGTAGAGGACATAGCTTTAAGGTGAGAGGGGAGAGATGCAAAAAGGCCCAGAGGGACCATTTTTTCACACAGAGGGCGGTGAATGTCTGGAAGAAGCTGCCAGAGGCAGTAGCAGAGGCGGATACAATTTTGTCTTTTAAGAAGCATTTAGACAGTTACATGGGTAAGATGGGTAGAGAGGGATATGGGCCAAATGCAGGCAATTGGGAGTAGCTGAGTGATTAAAAAAAGGTGGCATGGACCAGTTGGGCTGAAGGGCCTGTTTCCATGCTGTAAACCTCTCTGACTCTATGACATGGGGGACAACGGTCAGACTCCGCACAGACAGTAACCCAAGCCGGGAAGCGAACCCTGGTCTCTGACGCTGTGAGGGAGCAGCACTAACCACTGTGTCACCTAGTCTCAGACTATCTGATCTTATTATTGTTGGGTAAACAAATATAGAGAGAGAGAATGAATGAATGACATGAATTAAAAGAGTTTCCACAGCTGGAATCGTGGTCTGTGTGGATGAGCAATCCAAATTAAGATGATTTGCAGAGATACAATTTAAAATTCACATTGTTATATGACTGCATCATATAACCACGATTTTGCAAATTATGGGTCTGTGTGAATTATGGAAAAAGCTATTCGATTTCCCATTCATCTGGTTTTCTTGTCGAATTACCTTTCTTTTTACTGAGTTACCTTTTAGATCAACACTAAATCTCAGATCCTGGCAACAAGAAGCTCATTTATTCTTGTTTTCTTTTGAATATTAATGTCTCAAACGGATAAGTAGCGACCGTTCGGTAAATAAGACAACTGCAAATGACTGGCTGGGACTGAAAGGGCTTCACAAAATTGATGTGAGCTTAATTTTCAGCTTATCTGGATTTGATTTGATTTATTATTGCCACATTTATTAATATATAATGAAAAGTATTGTTTCTTGCGCGCTATACAGACAAAACATAGAGAAGGAAAGGAGAGAGTGCAGAATGTAGTGTCACAGTCATAGCTCGGGTGCAGAGAAAGATCAACTAAATGCGAGACAAGTCAATTCAAAAGTCTGACAGCAGCAGAGAAGAAGCTGTTCTTTAGTCGATTGGTACGTGACCTCAGATTTTTGTATCTTTTTCCCGAAGAAAGAAGGTAGAAGAGAGAATGTCCGGGGTACGTGGGGTCCTTAATGATGCTGGATGCGTTGCCGAGACAGCGTGAAGTATAGACAGAGTCAATGGATGCGAGGCTGGTTTGCGTGATGGATTGGGCTACATTCAAAACCTTTTGTAGTTCCTTACAGTCTTGGGCAGAGCAGGAGACATACCAAGCTGTGACCCAACCAGAAAGAATGCATCTGTAAAAGTTACTGAGATTCGTAGCTGACATGCCAAATTTCCTCAGTCTTCTGTGAAAGTAAGAGGCGTTGGTGGGCTTTCTGAACTATAGTGTCGGCATGTGGGGATCAGGACAGGTTGTTGGTGTTCTGGACACTAAAACCTTGAAGTTCTCGGCCCTTTCTACTTCGTCCCCATTGATGTAGACAGGGGCATGTTCTCCTTTACGCTTCCTGAAGTCGATGACAATCTCCTTCATTTTGCTGACATTGAGGGAGGGATTACTGTGGCTGCACCAGTTCACCAGATTCCCTATCTCATTCCTGTACTCTGTCTCGTCATTGTTTGAGATAAGTTTATTTATTAGTGTCACATGTAGGCTTACATTAGCACAGCAATGACGTTGTGAAAATCCCATAGTCACCACACTCCGGCACCTGTTCGAGTACAAAGAACAAAGAACAGTACAGCACAGGAAACAGGCCCTTCGGCCCTCCAAGCCTGTGCCGCTCCTTGGTCCAACGAGACCATTCGTTTGTATCCCTCCATTCCCAGACTGCTCATGTGACTATCCAGGTAAGTCTTCAATGATACCAGCGTGTCTGCCTCCACCACCCTACTTGGGAGCGCATTCCAGGCCCCCACCACTCTCTGTGTTCGTCGCTCTCACCTTGAGCCCGTGACCCCTCATGATCGTCACCTCCGACCTGGGAAAAAGCTTCCCACTGTTCACCCTATCTATACCCTTCATAATTTTGTACACCTCTATTAAGTCTCCCCTCATTCTCCGTCTCTCCAGGGAGAACAAGCCCAGTTTACCAAATCTCCCCTCATATCTAAGAATAAAAGATCCATACCAGGCAACATCCTGGTAAACCTTCTCTGCACTCCCTCCAAAGCCTCCACGTCCTTCTGGTAGTGCGGCGACCAGAACTGGATGCAGTACTCCAAATATGGCCTAACCAGCGTTCTGTACAACTGCCACATCAGACTCCAGCTTTTATACTCTATACCCCGTCCTATCAAGGAAAGCATACCATATTCCTTCTTCACCACCTTCTCCAAATCTACTACCGCAATCACGGATTTATGGACTTGCACACCGAGGTCCCTCTGTGTTTCTATACTCTTGATGGCTCTGCCATTTATTGTATACGTCCCCCCTACATTTGTTCTTCCACTGAGGGACAATTTTGCATGGCCAATGCATCGAACCAGCACGTCGGTCGGACTGTGGGAGGAAACCAGAGCACCCGGAGGAAACCCATGGAGAACACAGACATGGGGACAACGCGGCACGGTGGCACAGTGGTTAGCAGTGCCGTCTCACAGCGCCAGGGACCCGTGTTCAATTCCAGCCTTGGGTCACTCTCTGTGCGGAGTCTGCATGTTCTCCCCAGTCTGTATGCGTTTCCTCCGGGTGTTCCGCTTTCCTCCCAAAAGCCAAAGATCTCTGGGTTACGTGGATTGGCCACGCTAAATTACCCCTGTGTGTCAGGAGGACTAGCAGAATAGATATGTGGGGTTGCGGGGACAGGGTCTGTGTGGGATTGTGGCCGGTGCAGATGTGATGGGCTGCATGGCCTCCTTCTGCTGTGTAGGGATTCTATGACTATTCTATATCAACATGCAGATTCAGCACAGACATTGACCCAAGCCAGGAATCAAACCCAGGTCCCTGGCGCTGTGATGCAGCAGTGTTAACCACTCTGGAATAGCAGCATTTGATGCACAGTTTGTGATAAATCTTTTAGAATGTGATTTAATGTTTACTGTATCAGACAGGTTCTGATTACATTGCAAGGTCTCAAGCGCCAGTGAATGACTGGGCCATACGGTGACACAATGGTTAGCACTACTGCCTCACAGCACAGGAACCCGGGTTCAATTCCCAACTTGGGTCACTGTCTGTGTGATGTCTGCACGTTCTCCCCGTGTCTGCGTGGGTTTCCTCCGGGTGCCCCAGCTTCCTCCCACACTCCAAAGATGTGCGGGTTAGGTGGATTGGCCATGCCTAAGTTCCCCCTCAGTGCCAGGGGGCACTAGCAAGGGTAAATAGGGATTACCGGCATGGGGGCTGGGTGGGTTTGTGGTCAGTGCAGGCGTGAAGGGCCGAATAGACACCTTCTGCACTGCAATCGGCACGTCTTTCATACTGTGGGAGGAAACCGGAGCACCCGGACAAAACACACGCTGATATGGGGGAGAACATGCAAACTCCACACAGTGACCCAAGCCGGGAATCGAACCTGGGTCCCTGGCGCTGTGAGGTAGCAGTGCTGACCACTGTGCTGCCCCAATGAAGTCCCCAGTGATTTTGCACTCGATGTTTCAAGTATTCTCAAGCTTGAAACAAACTGAGTGAATTATTTTAGCGCTTAATCAATCACCTCACGAATTGATTGGAGGAGATGAATGGCAAAAAGTTCAATGAAGTTTGTTATCCTCACTGTAATATTTAGGGACATATCCTGATACAGAACAAACAGATTTATGCTAATGTTTGCAGGAAATGATGTTGAAACAAACAATATTTGTGCATTGAGAGGCGTTCAGGTCTTCACATTTAAATATTAACTTTGGTCTTAAAAGAAAACATGTACCCGGATCATTCCAATGCAGATAAGATGCTCTGTCAGAGAGTCGGTGCAGACTCGATGGGCCGTAGGGCCTCCTTCTGCACTGCCGTGGGTTCGATGGTTCACGGGAATGCTGTGATCTTGGAATTCAGCATTTATAATGCACTCTTTATGATACATCTCTTAGATTGTGACTCGCTTTTGCTAAGTGAATATGTGCTGGTCACATTGTAGTCTTTTCACACTCCAGTACCAGTCAATTAAAGGAAACTGAGTAGTTTACAGAGATTATGATGCCGTTTATATTTCTTCACTGTCTGTCTGAATGTTGTATAATCAATATTGTGTAATCAGTATTGTGTAAGCAATGTTGTGAAATCAATATTGTGCAATAAATATTGTACAATCAGTATTGTGTAATTAATGTTGTTTAATCAATATTGTGTAATAAATATTCTGTAATCAAAGTACTGTAATCAATACTGTGTAATCAATGTTGTGTAATCAATATTGTGTCATCAAAGTTGTGTCATCAATATTCTGAATATTCCGGGGTACAAGTGTTTTAGGCGAGACAAAGGAGGGACCAAAAGAGGTGGGGGAGTAGCAGTATTAGTTAGAGAGCATATTACAGCGGTGCAGAGGGAGGACAATTCAAAGGGGTCGTGTAACGAGTCACTGTGGGTGGAGCTCAGAAACAGGAAGGGAGCTGTCAATATGTTGGGGGTATACTACAGGCCCCCCAACAGACCAAGGGAAGTGGAAGAACGGATATGTCAGGAGATAATGGATAGGTGCAGGAAAATAGGGTTGTTGTCATGGGAGACTTCAATTTCCCTGGTATAGACTGGAAATCGCGTAGGGCTGGGAGTCTGAATGGGGAGGAATTTGTAAAATGGAAGGTTCTTTGGAACAATATGTAGATAGCCCGACTAGAGGGGGGGGCTATACTGGACCTCGAATTGGGAAATGAGCCCGGTCAGGTCTTCAAAGTTTCGGTAGGGGAACATGTGTCAAATAGTGACCACAATTCTGTTAGCTTTAGGATAGTGATGGAAAATGATGAGTGGTGTCCCAAGGGTAAGGTGTTGGATTGGGGGAAGGCTAACTTTAGTGGGATTAGGCAGAAATTGGCAGCTGTTGATTGGGAGAGGCTGTTTGAGGGTAAATCCACATCTGGCATGTGGGAGTCTTTTAAGGAAGATTTGTTAGGGCTGCAGGATAGGCATGTGCCTGTGAAAAAGGATAGGAAGGGTAGGATTCGAGAACCGTGGATAACCAGGGAAATTGAGGGATTGGTCAAAAAGAAAAGAGTGGCGTACATTCGGTCCAGGCAGCTAAAAACGGAGGGAGCTCTGGAGGAATACAAAGAAAGTACGAAATAACTCAAACGAGGAATGAGAAGGGCAAAAAGGGGTCACGAAATGTCCTTGGCAGACAGGATTAAGGAGAATCCCAAGGCATTTTATTCATACGTTAGGAACAAAAGGGTTGTCAGGGAAAAAATCGGACCTCTCATGGACAAAATTGGGGAATTATGCTTAGAGCCCAAAGAAGTAGGGGAGATCGTAAATGAATACTTTGCGCCAGTATTCGCAAAGGAGAGGGATGCGTTGACTGGGAGTGTCTCGGAGGGGAGTGTTGACCCGTTGGAGAAAATCTCCATTACACGGGAGGAATATAAAGACTGACAAATCCCCAGGGCCAAATGGGATGTATCCAAGGCTGCTCAGGGAGACAAGAGATGAAATCGCTGGGCCTCTGAAGCAAATCTTTGTCTCGTCACTGGACACAGGTGAGGTCCCAGAGGATTGGAGGATAGCTAATGTGGTCCCGTTATTTAAGAAGGGTTGGAAGGATAACCCGGGAAATTATAGGTCAGTGAGCTTGACATCCGTGGTAGGGAAGTTGTTGGAGAGGACTCTTAGAGATAGGATGTATGCGCATTGAGAAAGGAATAAACTCATTAAAGATAGTCAGCATGGTTTTGTGAGAGGGAGGTCATGCCTCACTAACCTGGTGGAGGTTTTTCAGGAAGTGACGAGAATGGTTGACGAGGGAAGGGCCATGGATGTCGTCCATATGGACTTTAGTAAAGGGTTTGACAAAGTCCCTCATGGTAGGTTGGTGCAAAAGGTTGGATCTCATGGGATAAAGGGGGAGGTGGCTAGATGGGTGGAGAACTGGCTTGGTCACAGAAGTGGAGATGCCGGCGTTGGACTGTGGTAAGCACAGTAAGAAGTCTCACAACACCAGGTTAAAGTCCAACAGGTTTATTTGGTAGCAAATACCATAAGCTTTCGGAGCGATGCCCCTTCGTCAGATGGAGTAGTTATCTGTCCTCCAACAGTACACAGACACAGAAATCAAGTTACAGAATACTAATTAGAATGGAAATCTCTACAGCCTGCCAGGTCTTAAAAGGTACAGATAATATGGGTGGAGGGAACATTAAACACAGGTTAAAGAGATGTGTATTGTCTCCAGACACAACAGCTAGTGATATTATGCAAGATCAGGGGGAAAGCTGTGGCGAGCTGTGGGGGTTACTGATAATGTGACATAAATCCAACATCCCGGTTTAGGCCATCCTCATGTGTTCGGAACTTGGCTATCAGTTTCTGCTCAGCGACTCTGCTGACAGAGGGTGGTAGTGGAAGGGTCTTTTTCCGTCTGGAAGCCTGTGACTAGTGGTGTTCCACAGGGCTCTGTATTGGGACCTCTGCTATTTGTGATTTATATAAACGATCTGGAAGAAGGTGTAATTGTTCCACAGGAGCAGGCTGAGGGTAAGGGAGCTTGTTTGTGCACTAATTTATCTCATTATTTTTCAGTTAAATTTGTGAAAAAAATCGGAGGTTTTTTTTCAAAACAGGAAATAGGCCCAGCAGCAGCCTGGGAAGGTTTTGGAGGGTTTAAAAGTAGGCCGCACCTTTGAGCGGGCAGCGTCGTTAGCGGGCAGCGGAGTGAGCAGGGGACAGAGTGAGAGCTGAAGGGCTTTGGCTCACAGGGCTTCGGCGAAGGCGAGGAAGGTTGTTTGTTTTTCTTCTGTTACACCCCCTTTTTTGTTTTATCTCCCAAAAACTAAAAAGGACATGGCTGGTATGAGTGGGAGGCCAGTATACTGCATTCGGTGTTGGATGTGGGAGTTCCTGGAGACAACTTGCCTCCCGGAAGTCCATATCTGTGCCAGATGTGTGGAACTGCAACTCCTGAAGGATCGTGTAAGGGAGCTGGAGCTGAGGCTCGATGAACTCAGTTTAGTTAGGGAAAATGAGAGATTAATAGATAAAAATGAGCTGAAAAAGGGGCTGAGGAGAGCTAGGAGGGGACATGAGAAGTCCTTGGCGGGTCGGATCAAGGAAAACCCCAAGGCTTTTTACTCTTATGTGAGGAATAAAAGAATGACCAGGGTGAGGTTAGGGCCGGTCAAGGACAGTGGTGGGAACTTGTGTATGGAATCAGTAGAGATAGGCGAGGTGATGAATGAATACTTTTCTTCAGTGTTCACCAAGGAGAGGGGCCATGTTTTTCAGGAAGAGAAGGTGTTACAGGCTAATAGGCTGGAGGAAATAGATGTTCGGAGGGAGGATGTATTGGCAGTTTTGAATAAACTGAAGGTCGATAAGTCCCCTGGGCCTGATGAAATGTATCCTAGGATTCTTTGGGAGGCGAGGGATGAGATTGCAGAGCCTTTGGCTTTGATCTTTGGGTCCTCACTGTCCACGGGGATGGTGCCAGAGGACTGGAGTTTGGCAAATGTTGTTCCTCTGTTTAAGAAAGGGAATAGAAATGACCCTGGTAATTATAGACCGGTTAGTCTGACTTCGGTGGTTGGTAAATTGATGGAAAAGGTCCTTAGGGATGGGATTTACGACCATTTAGAAAGATGCGGATTAATCCGGGATAGTCAGCACGGATTTGTGAAGGGCAAATCGTGCCTCACAAATTTGATAGAATTTTTTGAGGAGGTAACTAGGTGTGTTGATGAAGGTAGGGCGGTTGATGTCATATACATGGATTTTAGTAAGGCGTTTGATAAGGTCCCCCATGGTTGGCTTATGATGAAAGTAAGGAGGTGT
Source organism: Mustelus asterias (assembly GCF_964213995.1). NCBI lineage: Eukaryota > Metazoa > Chordata > Chondrichthyes > Carcharhiniformes > Triakidae > Mustelus > Mustelus asterias. The sequence goes on from NW_027590492.1 coordinate 137,564, forward strand.
GGGATAGAAGGAAAGTTGGCCGATTGGATAGGTAACTGGCTATCTGATCGAAGACAGAGGGTGGTGGTGGATGGAAAATTTTCGGACTGGAGGCAGGTTGCTCGCGGAGTGCCGCAGGGATCGGTGCTTGGTCCTCTGCTCTTTGTGATTTTTATTAATGACTTAGAGGAGGGGGCTGAAGGGTGGATCAGTAAATTTGCTGATGACACCAAGATTGGTGGAGTAGTGGATGAGGTGGAGGGCTGTTGGAGGCTGCAAAGAGACATAGATAGGATGCAAAGCTGGGCTGAAAAATGGCAAATGGAGTTTAACCCTGATAAATGTGAGGTGATTCATTTTGGTAGGACAAATTTAAATGTGGATTACAGGGTCAAAGGTAGGGTTCTGAAGACTGTGGAGGAACAGAGAGATCTTGGGGTCCATATCCACAGATCTCTAAAGCTTGCCACTCAAGTGGATAGAGCTGTGAAGAAGGCATATAGTGTGTTAGCTTTTATTAACAGGGGGTTGGAGTTTAAGAGCCGTGGGGTTATGCTGCAACTGTACAGGACCTTGGTGAGACCGCATTTGGAATATTGCGTGCAGTTCTGGTCACCTCACTATAAGAAGGATGTGGAAGCGCTGGAAAGAGTGCAGAGGAGATTTACCAGGATGCTGCCTGGTTTGGAGTGTCGGTCTTATGAGGAAAGGTTGAGGGAGCTGGGGCTGTTCTCTCTGGAGCGGAGGAGATTGAGGGGAGACTTAATAGAGGTTTATAAAATGATGAAGGGGATAGATCGAGTGAACGTTCAAAGACTATTTCCTTGGGTGGATGGAGCTATTACAAGGGGGCATAACTATAGGGTTCATGGTGGGAGATATAGGAAGGATATCAGAGGTAGGTTCTTCACGCAGAGAGTGGTAGCGGTGTGGAATGGACTGCCTGCAGTGATAGTGGAGTCAGACACTTTAGGAACATTTAAGCGGTTATTGGATAGGCACATGGAGCACACCAGGATGGTAGGGAGTGGGATAGCTTGATCTTGGTTTCAGATGAAGGTCGGCACAACATCGTGGGCCGAAGGGCCTGTTCTGTGCTGTACTGTTCTATGTATAAAAGTTATAGTCAGATAGTGACACCAGGGTCTCGGAAGGAAGACACGTGGGTCACAGTTAGGAGGGGTAATAGTCAGAAGGGTGATGTGCCAGAAAGTACCCCAGTGGCAGTCTCCCATAAAAGAAAGGGATGGGCAACAGATGGGAGAAGGGAAGGGAGTGACCAGTCTGTGGAGGGAACCCCTGTTGTTGTCCCCCTCCAAAATAGGTATATTGTTTTGGATTCTGTGGAGGGGGATGACCCTCCAGGGGTAAGCCACGAGGACCAGATCGCCTCCACGGAGACAGGCTCAGGGGTCCAGAAGGGAAAGAAGGGGTTTCGGAGAGCGATAGTTGTGGGGGACACAATGGTTAGAGGCACGGACAGGCGGTTCTGTGGGAGTGAACGAGAATCCAGGATGGTAGTCTGCCTCCCTGGTGCCGGGGTACTGGATGTCTCCGAGAGGCTAGGAAGCATATTTAAAAAGGAAGGTAGTTAAACGGATGTGATTGTACACATTTGTGAAAATGATATAGGTAGGAAGAGCAGGGGGGTCATACGAGAGAAATTCAGGGAGTTGGGTGCTAGGCTAAAAAATAAGGCCTCCAGGGTAGCAATCTCTGGACTGCTCCCGGTGTCTAGTGCAAGTGAGGCTCGGAACAGGGAGATTCTACAGTTGAACGCGTGGCTAAAGGACTGGTGCAAGAGGGAGGGTTTTAAATTCATAGATAACTGGGAAATCTTCAAGTCAGGATGGCAACTGTACAGAAAGGATGGGTTACACCTTAACTGGAAGGGAGCAAATATCCTGGCTGGGAGTTTTGCTAGAGTGTTTCGGCAGGATTTAAACTAGTGTGGCAGGGGGGTGGGGAACAAAACAGGAGGTCAGTAAATACTGAGGCTGGGGTTGAGCTGGGGGCCAGGGCAAGGCTAGCTAAGAAGAGGAGCACTCTGGAGGAGGATGACCTGACTGGGCCTGGAGGTCTGGAGTGCATCTGCTTCAATGCGTGGAGCGTAACGGGTAAAACAGACGAATTTAGGGCCTTAATGCTTATGCGGAATTTGGATGTGGTTGCGGTGACGGAAACTTGGTTAAAAGAAGGACAGGACTGGCAGCTGAATATTCCGGGGTATAAGTGTTTTAGGCGAGACAGAGGAGGGGCTAAAAAAGGTGGGGGAGTAGCGATATTAGTTAAGGAGCATATTACCGCGGTGCAGAGGGTAGACAACTTAGAGGGGTCATGTACTGAGTCGCTGTGGGTGGAACTCAGAAACAGGAAGGGTGCAGTCACTATGCTGGGGGTGTACTACAGACCACCCAACAGCCCACGGGAAGTGGAGGAAAGGATATGTCAGGAGATTCTGGATAGGTGCAGAAAAAATAGGGTTGTTGTAGTGGGGGACTTTAATTTCCCTGGCACAGACTGGAAAGTGCTTCGAGCTGGGGGTCCGGACAGGGAGGAATTTGTTAAATGCGTACTGGAAGGTTCTTTGGAACAGTATGTAGATAGCCCGACGAGAGAGGGGGCTATACTGGACCTAGTTCTGGGAAATGAGCCCGGTCAGGTCGTCAAAGTTTCTGTAGGGGAACATGTGGTAAATAGTGACCACAACTCTGTTAACTTTAGGATAGTAATGGACAAGGATGAGTGTTGTCCTACGGGCAGGGTGCTAAATTGGGGGAAGGCTGACTATAGCCGGATTAGGCAGTAATTGGTGGATGTTGATTGGGAGAGGATGTTCGAGGGTAAGTCCGCGTCTGGCATGTGGGAGTCTTTTAAGGAACTATTGATAAGGCTGCAGGATAGGCATGTGCCTGTAAAAAGGAAAGATCGGAAAGGTAGGATTCGAGAGCCGTGGATAACCAGGGAAATTGAGGATCTGATTAAAATGAAAAGGGAGGCGTACGTTAAGTCCAGGCAACTGAAAACAGATGGTGCTCTGGAGGAATACAGAGAGAGTAGGAAAGTACTCAAACGGGGAGTTAGAAGGGCAAAAAGAGGTCACGAAATGTTCTTGGCAGGCAGGATTAAGGAGAATCCTAAGGCATTCTATTCATACGTTAGGAACAAAAGAGTTGTCAGGGAGAAAATCGGACCTCTCAGGGACAAAGGAGGGGAATTATGCTTAGAACCCAAGGGAATAGGGGAGATCCTAAATGAATACTTTGCATCGGTATTCACGAAGGAGAGGGGCGTGTAACCGGGAGTGTCTCGGAGGGAGGTGTTGAACCGTTAGAGAAAATCTCCATTACAAGAGAGGAAGTGTTAGGTTTTTCAGGGAACATTAAAACTGACAAAGCCCCAGGGCCTGATGGCATCTATCCTCGACTGCTCAGGGAGACGAGAGATGAAATTGCTGGGCCTCTGACGGAAAACTTTGTCGCTTATTTGGACTTGGGTGAGGTCCCTGAGGATTGGAGGATAGCGAATGTGGTGCCGTTGTTTAAGAAGGGTAGCAGGGATAACCCACGAAATTATAGGCCGGTGAGCTTGACGTCCGTGTTAGGGAAGTTGTTGGAGAGGATTCTTAGAGACAGGATGTATGTGCATTTAGAACGGAACAATCTCATTAGTGACAGACAGCATGGTTTTGTAAGAGGGAGGTCGTGCCTTACAAATTTGGTGGAGTTTTTTGAGGAAGTGACAAAAACGGTTGATGAAGGAAGCGCCGTGGATGTCGTCTATATGGATTTCAGTAAGGCATTTGACAAAGTCCCACATGGCAGGTTGGTTAAGAAGGTTCAGGCTCATGGGATACAAGGAGAAGTGGCTAGATGGGTGGAGAACTGGCTTGGCCATAGGAGACAGAGGCTAGTGGTCGAAGGATCTTTTTCCGGCTGGAGGTCTGTGACCAGTGGTGTTCCGCAGGGCTCTGTACTGGGACCTCTGCTATTTGTGATATATATAAATGATTTGGAAGAAGGTGTAACTGGTGTGATCAGCAAGTTTGCGGATGACACAATGATGGATGGACTTGCGGATAGCGAAGAGCATTGTCGGGCAATACATCAGGATATAGATAGGTTGGAAAATTGGGCAGAGAGGTGGCAGATGGAGTTTAATCCGGATAAATGCGAAGTAATGCATTTTGGAAAAAATAATGGAGGGAGGAGTTATACAATAAATGGCAGAGTCATCAGGAGTATAGAAACACAGAGGGACCTAGGTGTGCAAGTCCACAAATCCTTGAAGGTGGCAACACAGGTGGAGAAGGTGGTGAAGAAGGCATATGGTATGCTTGCCTTTATAGGATGGGGTATAGAGTATAAAAGCTGGAGTCTGATAGTGCAGCTGTAGAGAACGCTGGTTAGGCCACATTTGGAGTACTGCGTCCAGTTCTGGTCGCCGCACTACCAGAAGGACGTGGAGGCGTTAGAGAGAGTGCAGAGAAGGTTTACCAGGATGTTGCCTGGTATGGAGGGTCTGAGCTATGAGGAGAGATTGGGTAAACTGGGGTTGTTCTCCCTGGAAAGACGGAGAATGAGGGGAGATCTAATCGAGGTTTACAAGATTATGAAGGGTATAGATAGGGTGAACAGTGGGAAGCTTTTTCCCAGGTCGGAGGTGACGATCACGAGGGGTCACGGGCACTAGGTGAGAGGGGCGAAGTATAACTCAGATATCAGAGGGACGTTTTTTACACAGAGGGTGGTGTGGGCCTGGAATGCGCTGCCAAGTAGGGTGGTGGAGGCAGGCACGCTGACATCGTTTAAGACTTACCTGGATAGTCACATGAGCAGCCTGGGAATGGAGGGATACAAACGATTGGTCTAGTTGGACCAAGGAGCGGCACAGGCTTGGAGGGCCGAAGGGCCTGTTTCCTGTGCTGTACTGTTCTTTGTTCTTTGTAACTGGGGTGATCAGTAAGTTTGCGGATGACACGAAAATGGCTGGACTTGCAGATAGTGATGAACATTGTCAGAGGCTACAGAAGGATACACATAGGCTGGACATTTGGGCAAAGAAATGGCAGATGGAGTTCAATCCAGATAAATGCGAAGTGATGCATTTTGGTAGAACTAACGTAGGGGGGAGCTATACGATAAATGGCAGAACCATAAAGGGTGTAGCAACGCAGAGGGACCTGGGTGTGCAAGTCGACAGATCCTTGAAGGTGACGTCACAGGTGGAGAAGGTAGTGAATAAGGCACATGGCATGCTTGCCTTCATAGGAAGGGGCATAGAGTATAAAAGTTGGGGTCTGATGTTGCAGTTGTCTCGAACGTTGGTTTGGCCGCATTTGGAATACAGCGCCCAGTTCTGGTCGCCATACTACCAGAAGGACGTGGAGGCTTTAGAGAGAGTGCAGAGGAAGTTTACCAGGATGTTGCCTGGTATGGAAGGGCTCAGTTATGAGGAGAGATTGGGTAAACTGGGGTTGTTCTCACTGGAAAGACGGAGGATGAGGGTGACCTAATCGAGATGTATAAAATTATGAAAAGCATTCTTAGGGTGAACGGTGGGAAGCTTTTTCCCAGGCCGGTGGTGAAATTCACGAGGGGTCATAGGTTCAAAGTGAGGGGGGAGGGGAGGGTTTAACACAGATATCAGAAGGACGTATTTTGCACAGAGGGTGATGGGAGCCTGGAATGCGCTGCCAGGCAAGGTGGTGGAGGCGGACACACTGGGAACGATTAAGACTTATCTGTTTTGCCACATGAACGGAGTGGGAATGGAGGGATACAAAAGAATGGTCTCGTTTGGACCAGGGAGTGGCGCGGACTTGGAGGGCCGAAGGGCCTGTTCCTGTGCTGTATTGTTCTTTGTTCTTTGTAATATTGTGTAATCAATGTTGTGTGATCATTACTGTGTAATCAATGTTGTGTAATCAATATTGTGTAATCAATGTTGTGTAATCATTACTGTGTAATCAATGTTGTGTAATCAATACTGTGTAATCAATGTTGTGTAATCATTACTGTGTAATCAATGTTGTGTAATCAATACTGTGTAATCAGTATTGTGTCATCAATATTGTGTAATCAATGTTGTGCAATCAATATTGTGTAATCAGTATTGTGTAATCAGTATTGTGTAATCAATATTGTGAATTGAAGGTATTTGACCCAGATTATTTTAACGTGCGTCACTGAACACAGTACTTTAATTTAACAGCAAAGTTCCTTTTCTGACTGTCGATTCTGGGCAGTGGTTCGAAAATCACCATTTTGTTATGAAATAAGGGACCTTCTGTTTCCACTGTCTGTTTACTTTGGGAGGTATAACTTTCTCAAAAACAGGAAATACTGGAAAATCTCAGCAGGTCTGACAGCATCTGTGAATCATAGAATCCCTACAGTGCAGAAGGAGGCCATTTGGCCCATCGAGCCTACACCAACAACAATCCCACCCAGGCCCTATCCCCGTAGCCCCATATTTCCCCTGCTAGTCCCCCTGACACTAAGTGGCGATTTATCATGGTCGATCCACCTCACCTGCAGATCTTTGGACTGCGGGAGGAAACCGGAGCACCCGGAGGAAACCCACACAGACACGGAGGGAATGTGCAAACTCCACACAGAAAGAAGAGAGAATAGAGACAACGCTTTGAGTCGAACGAAGGGTCATCCAGAGTTGAAACATTTGCTCTATTCTCTCCCCACAGATGCTGTCAGACCTGCTGAGTTTTTCCAGCATTTCCTGTTTTTATTTCAGATTCCAGCATCCGCGGTATTTTGCTTTTATCTTACTCTTCATCAAAGATGGCACCGTTTAGAGATTAAAGTTTATTTATTGGCTTATATTAACTCTGCAATTAAGTTATTTTTGTTGAAAAGTCACTTAACGCAAACGAGCTGCCAGAGGCAGTAGTGGAGGCGGGTACAATTTTGACTTTCAAAAAAGCATTTAGACAGTTACATGGGTAAGATGGGCTGCACGGTGGCACAGTGGTTAGCATTGCTGCCTCACAGCGGCAGAGACCCGGGTTCAATTCCAGCCTCAGGTCTCTGTCTGTGTGGAGTCTGCACATTCTCCCCGTGTCTGCGTGGGTTTCCTCCGGGTGCTCCATTTCCCTTCCACAGTCCAAAGGTGAGCAGGTTAGGTTGATTGGCCATAGTAAATTGCCCCTTAGTGTCAGGTCGACGAGCATGATAAATGGGTGGAGTTACAGGGATCGGGTCTGGGTGGGATTGTGATTGGTGCAGACACGATGGGCCAAATGGCCTCCTTCTGCACATTAGGGATTCTATGATTTCTATGGGTATAAAGGGATATGGGCCAAATGCGGGCAATTGGGACGAGCTTATTGGTGAAAACTGGGATGTGGGGACAGTTTGGGCCAAAGGGCCTGTTTCCATGCTGTAAATCTCTATGAATCGACTGTGAAAATCCCCAAGTCGCCACACTCCGGCACCTGTTCGCATGTACTCAGGGAGAATTTAGCATGGCCAATGCACCTGACCAGCATGTCGTTGGACACTAAGGGGCAATTTACCATGGCCAATCCCCCTAACCTGTACACCTTTGCACAATAAGGGCCCGATTTTACCATTTTGATTCCAAGCGCTGAATCTGGACGCAATTCAGATCTGACTTGGAAATCTGTTCTCCGGGGGCCCCATACGCACTTACCCTGGAAAAAACATTGTGAGTCTGAATCGCTCTGTGGGCGGGGCTTCTCGCTCTCGAAACGCTGCAAGTCCGATCGGAGCTCTGAACTGCGCGTGCGCAGTGAGAAATACATCTGAAATGGGCGCCCCTGTCACAGCGCTCCCGGGCAGCAACAAGCGGATCAAGTGACCTGGGAGCGAAAGGTGGGAGTGATGGCCCCCACAGACATCGCCCCACCCCACAACATAACTATCCCCCTTTACACCCACGTCCCCCACTACCCAGACCGATCGCGACCGCCCCCCCCCCCCACCGATCACCCGCAGAATGGCAACGGCAACCCTCACACCCCTGCCCCCTTCACCAGAGAATGATCTGATCCACCTCCCTCCCCTCCCCCCATGACCAGAGAATGATCTGATCCACCTCCGGCCTCCCGCACCCCCACCCCCCTCGCCCCCCACCACTGATCTGAGTCAGAGAGCCGCCAGAAGCTCTGATCTTACCTCCTCAGAGCTGGACTGCCCGAAACAGACCTTTGCCGAGCACATCTGTTCCGCGCCGAATCTGGACGGGCGAACGCGATGGTAAGGGCGGAAATGCAGGTAAGATTGGGCATCCAGCTCATTAACTCAATTTAAATGCATCACCCATTTCGGGCGCGGTTCGGATCGCGGCCATTTTCGGGCCTTGGTAAAGTGGACATCTGCACGGATTGTACTAATCGCCTCACACCTGACTTTACCAAGTTTTCGCGCCCGTTAAGGCAATTTAACATGGCCAATCAACCGATCCTCCATATCTTTGGACACTAAGGGGCAAGTTAGCATGGTTAATCCACCTATCCTTCTCATCTTTAGACACTAAGGGGCAATTCAGCATGGCCAATCCACCCAACCTGCACATCTTTGGACACTACATAACCTGCTGTTCTGAGGCTTTATCCCGCTGGCAAATCAGACCATGAGGCCCTTAGTGTGGTGTAACATAACCGGTGTGTCGTGCCAAAATCAGTATTGTTCATTCTCAGTGTGTGGGCATTGCTGACTTTAGTGTCCATCCTTGGAAATTCATGGTTGGAGCTTTCTTACAACCACAGGGCTGACTCAGTCACTTCAGAGGACAGTTGAGTCAACCACATTGGTGTGGGGCTGGAGTCACGTAGAGCGGAGCCTGGGTAAGGACCTCTCCCGAAGTACATCAGTGAACTGGTCAGGTTTTTACAACAACCCATCAACTTCACCGTTATTTTCACTGACTTATTTCCAGATTTTACAAACTGAATTCAAATATTTAAAGCCCCGTTCTCTGACCCAGCTTAACACGAAGGTGCCCAAAAATCCTCTTATTCTGCTCACACTCTGTACCCCCAACATTAATAAATCTTCATATTCAGAAATGGATTGATCCTTCGTGGGGTGTCACAGCGCCAGGGACCCGGGTTCGATTCCTGGCCTCGGGTCACTGTCTGTGTGGAGTTTGCACGTTCTCCCCGTGTCTGCGTGGGTTTCCTCCGGGTGCTCCGGTTTCCTCCCAAACTCCAAAGATATGCAGGTTAGGTGGATTGGCCATGCTAAATTGCCCCTTAGTGTCAGGGAGACGAGCTAGGGTAAATGCATGGGGTTACAGGGACAGGGCCAGTGCAAACTCGATGGGCTGAATGGCCTCCTTCTGCACTAGAATTCTATGATTCATCGTGGCATGAGTGCTATATTTAGCATGGCCAATCCACCTAACCCGCACATCTGTGGACACTAAGGGGCAATGTAGAATGGCCAATCCACCTATCCTGCACATCTGTGGACACTAGGGGGCAATGTAGAATGGCCAATCCACCGATCCAGGACATCTGTGGACACTAAGGGGCAATGTAGAATGGCCAATCCACCAATCCAGTACATCTGTGGACACTGAGGACACTTTAGCATTGCCAATCCACCTAACAGCACGTTTTTCAGACTGTGGGAGGAAACCGGAGCAGCCGGAGGAAACCCATGCAGACATGGGGAGAACATGCAGACTCCGCACAGACAGTGAAGCAAGCCGGGAATCGAACCTGTGTCCCTGGTGCTGTGAGGCAGCAGAGCTAATCCAATTAGCCAGGCAGCAGGTTATATTAGTCTTGGCTTTCTGCAATGTGATCGGATTCATTGAACTGTCATGATTTTTTCACTATCTGTTTAAATTTCCAAGGATTATCACATTAAAAGCATCTTAGGGAAATGTCTGAGTGAATAACCCATCGCCCCCATGACTGTTTTGGAGGAGTTGAATAACAGGAACTGAACTGAAGGATGTTTTTCTTACCATAAAAGTCAGATCCATAACCTGATGTGAAGAAGACAGATTTATGTTAAATCTTGGATAAAATTATTTCCAAATCAACATGCTTAAAGATGCCTTAAGAACAAAGAAAAGTGCTGCACCGGAACAGGCCCTTCGATGTTCACTCTCCCATGTATCTCTTGGAATGGGATTGTTTTTGCAGTGTAAACAAGTGCTGATTGTATCGGGAGGTTTAACACTCAAGCATCAGTCAATAAGTATAAAGGTTATTTATTCGTGTCACAAGTAGGCTTACATCAACACTGCAATGAAGTTACTGTGAAAATCCCACAGTTGCTACACTCCGGCGCCTGTTTGGTTAACACTGAGGGAGTATTTAGCATGGCCAATGTATCTAACCAGCACTTCTATGGGACTTTGGAAGGAAACCGGAGCACCCGGAGAAAACTCATGCAGACACGGGGAGAACGTGCAGACTCCACACAGACAGTGAGGCAAGCCGGGAATCGAACCCAGGTCCCTGTCGCTGTGAGGCAGCAGTGCTAACCACTGTGCCACTGTAGTGGGAGTGGTATAAAGCAGCCTATCAGGAATCACAGTGTAGAACAATGTAGGGCATCTTACGGGAAAGGGGCAGCAGATTTAAAACAGACATGGGGAGAAATTACTTCTCTCAATGGGTGGTGAATCTGTGGAATTCATTATCTCGGAGTGCGGTGGATGCTGGGACATGGTAAATTTGAGGAGACAGACAGAGTTTTAATTAGTAATGGATTGGAGCATGGGCTGGAGGGCGGTGTAGGGGGGGGGGGCTGTCTGGTAATGGGAAGGGGGGGGGCTGCGTATTATCGTACTTGTTGCGCCCCTGATAGTTAAGGGTTTACCCGGCGATTGTCCAGAAGGCCTATTCTACTGGAGAATTGTGCTGTGCCTGCTACCATCTGACAAACTGATTTCAATCCCTGACATCAGATCATAGTTACAATGAAAACATTAGGAGGGGGAAAAAAAACTCTTGTAACTTTGGATTTGATTTTAAAGGCGCAGACGGTGCCCCGGATGGGACAGCCCCACACGCCCTACCCTCACCCCCACCCCAAATAAACACCCCACTCCCCTCGGTATTCCATGTTCATCCAGCAGAAGGGACTCTTCAGTTCTGGGCAATAAAATGAAACAAAACTTACTCCAACTTGTAAATCAGACAAAACGTTTCAATAATGAAACTTCATTCCTCCAACACTCGAGGCCTCACCCTGGGCCATTCCAAGCTCCCACCATTCCCAGCAGCTTCTCACTTATACTGAGTCAGCTGGTCAGCTGACCACCACATTATTTTTCTCATTGGTTACATAGTTTACTGGGTCAGCTGACCCTTACAGCTTGTTCCCATTGGTCACTGCAACAGATCCAATGTGGTTCTATTGGTTGTTACATTGGTTCCATTCTAACATGGAAGCGGCACGGTAGCACAGTGGTTAGCACTGCTGCTTCACAGCTCCAGGGACCTGGGTTCGATTCCCGGCTTGGGTCACTGTCTGTGTGGAGTTTGCACATTCTCCTTGTGTCTGCGTGGGTTTCCTCCGGGTGCTCCGGTTTCCTCCCACAGTCCAAAGATGTGCGGGTTAGGTTGATTGGACATGATAAACGTGTCCTGGGATGCATAGATTAGAGGGATTAGTGGGTAAAATATGTAGGGGTATGGGGGTAGGGCCTGGGTGGGATTGTGGTCGGTGCAGACTCGATGGGCCGAATGGCCTCTTTCTGTACTGTAGGGTTTCTATAATCTTCTATGATTCCACTCAAACCCGCCTGTCCCACCACCTGATCCCCACCAACTCAACCAGTCTGAACCCATCACTTCCCGGTCACTCCATGACCTCAGCAACACTCAGAGAATCATAGAATCACACGGCGCAGAGGAGGCCCTTCGGCCCATCGAGTCTGCACCGATGCATGAAATGCCTTGACCTGCCCACGTAATCCCGCTTGCCAGCACCTGGTCCATAGCCCTGAATGTTATGGCTGTGCCAAGTGCTCATCCAGGCACTTTTTAGAGGATGTGAGGCAACCCACCTCCACCACCCTCCCAGGCAGCGCATTCCAGACCGGCACCACCCTCTGGGTAAACGGATTTTTCCTCACATTCCCCCCTAAACCTCCTGCCCCTCACCTTGAACCCATGTCCCTCGTAACTGACCCTTCAACTAAGGGAAACAGCTGCTCAAAGAACAAACAACAATACAGCACAGGAACAGGCCCTTCGGCCCTCCAAGCCCGCGCCACTCCCTGGTCCAAACTAGACCATTATTTTGTATCCCTCCATTCCCACTCCGTTCATGTGGCTATCTCGATAAGTTTTAAACATTCCCAGTGTGTCCGCCTTCAGCACCTTGCCCGGCAGCGCATTCCAGGCCCCCACCACCCTCTGTGTAAAATACGTCCTTCTGATATCCGTGTTAAACCTCCCCCACCTCACCTTGAACCTATGACCCCTCGTGAACGTCACCTCCGACCTGGGAAAAAGCTTCCCACCGTTCACCCTATCTATACCTTTCATAATTGTATACACCTCTATTAGGTCACCCCTCATCCTCCGTCTTTCCAGTGAGAACAGCCCCAGTTTATCCCTGCTCCTTATCCACTCTGTCCATGTTCCTCATAATCTTGAACACCTCGATCAGGTTGCCCCTCAGTCTTCTCTGCTCCAACGAAAACTGCTCAAGCCTATCCAACCTCTCTTTATAAAACCTTGAGATAGAGGAACAGATTTCGGCCATTCGGCCCATCGAGTCTGCTCCGCCATTCAATCATGGCTGATATGATTCTCATCCCCATTCTCCTGCCTTCTCCCGATAACCCTTGATTCCTTTATTGATCAAAAACCTATCTATCTCTGTCTTAAAGAAAGTCAATGACCCGGCCTCCACAGCCCTCTGTGGCAACGAATTCCACAGATTCACCACTCTCTGGCTGAAGAAATTCCTCCTTATCTCCATTTTGAAGAATCGTCCCTTTAGCCTGAGGTTATGCCCTCTGGTTCTAGTTTTTCCTACGAGTGGAAAAATCATCTCCACGTCCACTCTATCCAGGCCCCGCAGTATCCTGTAAGTTTCAATAAGATCCCCCTGATCCTTGTAAACTCCAACGAGTACAGATCCAGAGTCTTCAACCGTTCCTCATACGACAAGCTCTTCATTCCAGGGATCATTCTTGTTAACTTCCTCTGGATCCTTTCCTAGGCCAGCACATCCTTCCTTAGATACTGGGCCCAAAACCACTCACAATGCTCCAAATAGAGCCTTATACAGCCTCAGAAGTCCCTCCCTGCTCTTGTATTCCAGCCCTCTCGACATGAATGCTAACATTGCATTTGTCTTCCTGACTGCTAACTGAACATGTAAGAAAAGCTTGGACGGGTTCATGGATGAGAGGGTGTGGAGGGATATGGTCCAAGTGCAGGTCAGTGGGACTAGGCAAAAAATGGTTCGCCACAGACAAGAAGGGTCAAAAGGCCTGTTTCTGAGCTGTAATTTTCTATGGTTCTATGAACCTACACGTTAACCTTAAGAGAATCTTGAACAAGGACTCCCTAGTCCCTTTGTGCTTCTGATTGCCTAAGCATTTCCCCAATTAGAAAATAGTCTATGCCTCCATTTCTCCTTCCAATGTTTATAATCTCACACTTTTCCACGTTATATTCCATCTGCCACTTCTTTGCCCACTTTCCTAGCCTATCCAAGTCCTTGTGCAGTCCCCCTGCTTCCTTAATATTATCTCTCCCTCTGCATATCTTTCCATCATCTGCAAACTTGGCAACAGTGGCTTCATTTCGTTCTTCCAAATCGTTAATGTGTATTGTGAAAAGTTGTGGTCCCAGTACCGACCCCTGAGGCACACAACTAGTCACCGGCTGCCATCCTGAAAAAGACCCGTTTATCCCCACTCTCTGCCTTCTGCCAGTCAACCAATCCTCTCTCCATGCCAGGATCATACACTTAACACCACGGGCACCTAACTTATTTAAAAGTCTCCGATGTGGCACCTTGTCAAAGGCCTTTTGGAAATCCAAATAAATCAGGTCCACTGGCTCTCCTTTATCTAACTTCCTTGTTACCTCTTCAAAGAACTCTAACAGATTTGTCAGACATGATCTCCCCTTGACAAAGCCGTGCTGACTCAGTCCTACTTTATCATGCACTTCCAAGTACGCTGCGATCTCATCCTTAATAATGGACTCTAAAATCTTGCCAATGAACGAAGTCAGTCGAACCGGCCTATAATTTCCCATCTGCTGCCTCCCTCCCTTCTTAAACAGCGCTGTTACATCAGCTACTTTCCAGTCCTCTGGTACCCTCCCTGCCTCCAGTGATTCTTTTGCTTTTATGCTGTCCTTTACTTTCCTCGTCAGCCATGGAAGCTTCGTCCTCTCTTTAGCAGGTTTCCTCCTCCTTGGGATGAATTTCTGTTGTGCCTCCCGAATAACCCCCACCCCCACCCCCCCCGAAACCTCCTGTAATTGCCGTTCCACTGTCTCCCCTGCTCGGCTCCCTTTCCAATCAACTCTGACCAGCTCCTCCCTCATGTCCTTGTAGTTATCTTTATTTAATTCAAATACCTTTACATCTGATTCCAGTTTCTCCCTCTCAGACTGCAGGGTAAATTCTATCATATTGTGGTCACTGCTCTCTCAGGGTCACTTCACCTTCAGTTCCCTAATCAAATCTGCCTCATTACACATCACCAACTCCGGAATTCCCGTTTCCCCAGTGGGCTCTGTCACAAGCTGCTCCAAAAAAGCATCTCTTAGACATTCCACAAATTCCTTTTCTTGGGACCCACTACCTACCGGATTTTCCCAGTCCACCTGCACATTGAAGTCCCCCATAATTATTGTAATATTGCCTTTTTATGTGCCTTTTCTATCTCCAGATTTATTTTCTGCCCCTCATCCTGACTCCTGCTTGGAGACCTGTACATTACTCCCATCAGGGTCTTTTTACCATTGTTTCTCCTCAACTCTCCCCACAGAGATTCTCTGCCTTCTGATCCTGTATCGCTTCTTGCTATTGATTTAACGCCATTCCTTACGAACAATGCAACCCCGCCCCCTTTGCCCATCTGCCTGTCCTTCCAATAAGACACCTGTCCTTGGATATTTAGATGCCAGCCCTGATCCCCTTGCAGCCACGTCTCTGTGATGCCCACAACATCGGACCAGCCAATTTCAATGTGCGCAACAAGCTCATTAACCTTGATTGATATACTGCACGCATTGAGGTCCAACACCCTCAGTCCCGCATTGAGGTACAACACCCTCAGTCCCGCATTGAGGTACAACACCCTCAGTCCCGCATTGAGGTCCAACACCCTCAGTCCCGCATTGAGGTCCAACACCCTCAGTCCCGCATTGAGGTACAACACCCTCAGTCCCGCATTGAGGTACAACACACTCAGTCCCGCATTGAGGTACAACACACTCAGTCCCGCATTGAGGTACAACACACTCAGTCCCGCATTGAGGTACAACACACTCAGTCCCGCATTGAGTTCCAACACCCTCAGTCCCGCACTGACCACCTCCCTTCTCATTCCTGGCACCTTTTTTTTGCTCTGCCTGAGGTGAGATTCCTGCCACCTTCTATACTCTCTGTTCTATTATGTGGGAGGCCAGGGAGGCCTGGTATCAACAGCTCCTCCGCTGATGGAGGGGACAGGGAACTCGACATTGGTTACTGACGACCGGCGGGAAGACGATCAAACGTTGGTGGGTTCATCGAGGCTTCACTCACCAGAGAGGATCTTAAAACTGGCTCCAATCCCCAAGCATCAACCCCCAAGGGGTTGTCACTCCCCCTGATCAGGTCTCTGTGAGATGGACATAAGGATCAGGAATGAACTATGGGATGTATTATATTGTAAATATGCTGTGGATTCTGCACCAAGCCTGGATGAAGTGAATAGAGAAAAATGTTCGCAAATGGTTTCAAATGCTGTTTCTGTACCGGGGGGTGTGGGGGTGGGGTGGGGAGGTGTTACTTACAGGGGAGAGTGTTATATATGTTGGGGCTTTCTTTCAGGGAACGGGCCATGTGATCTCAGGTGTGGGGTGAGCTGTTGGGATCCTCCCAGATTGGGCAGTCAATATTTGGAGTGTTGTGTGAACAGACGGAATAAAGTGTTGTGTCCCTGACACCTGACTGTGGAGTCGATATTGAAGAGAATCCTCAGAACCACAGGACATAAACAAACAGTCTCGATCCCAGTGCTGTACAACTCTACCAGTAGCTTCAATCCTCTATGTCCCCATCTCACACTCTCCTCAAGGTGCTGACTGTCTGTCCCAGTGTCCCAATCTCACTCTCTCCTTAAGGTGCTGCTGACTCTGTCCCAGTGTCCCCATCTCACACTCTCCTCAAGGTGCTGCTGACTGTCTGTCCCGATGTCCAGTGGCCCCTCTCACACTCTCCTCAAGGTGCTGCTGACTCTGTCCCGATGTCCCGTGTCCCCCTCTCACACTCTCCTCAAGGTGCTGCTGACTCTGTCCCGATGTCCCGTGTCCCCCTTTCACACTCTCCTCAAGGTGCTGCTGACCCTGTTCAGGTGTCCCGGTGTCCTTCTCCCACACACTCCTCAACTCACACTTGCCTCCTTACAACCTCACAAGAGAAAACGCTGAGAAAGTTTGATGTGAAGCTTCTTGATCAGGTTCTCCTGTTCATAACACTGAGAGATAGTTCTATCTGAAGCCTCAGATTGTACTGTACATAACACTGAGAGATAGTTCTATCTGAAGCCTCAGATTGTACTGTTCATAACACTGAGAGATAGTTCTATCTGAAACCTCAGATTGTACTGTACATAACACTGAGAGATAGTCCTATCTGAAGCCTCAGATTGTACTGTACATAACACTGAGAGATAGTTCTATCTGAAGCCTCAGATTGTACTGTACATAACACTGAGAGATCGTTCTATCTGAAGCCTCAGATTGTACTGTACATAACACTGAGAGATAGTTCTATCTGAAGCCTCAGATTGTACCGTTCATAACACTGAGAGATAGTTCTATCTGAAGCCTCAGATTGTACTGTACATAACACTGAGAGATAGTTCTATCTGAAGCCTCAGATTGTACTGTACATAACACTGAGAGATAGTTCTATCTGAAGCGTCAGATTGTACTGTACATAACACTGAGAGATAGTTCTACCTGATGACTCGAGCTAAGACTGTACTGTACGTAATGCTGAGAGATTGATCCGTGTAAAGTCCAATACTAAGATTGTTCTGTCCATGAGCTGTACATAAGATCTGCTACAACCTGGATTAAGCAGACTATATCAACCCTGATTGACGTTAACTTCATCTAAAAACCACGACCATGATACCCATCAGACAATAAGATATAAGAGCAGAATGAGGCCATTCGGCCCGTCGAGCCGGCTCCACCATTCAATTCTGGCTGATAAGTTTCTCAAACCCATTCTCCTGCTTTCTCCCCGTAACCCTTGATCGCTGTACCAGTCAAGAACCTATTTATCTCTTTATTAAATACATTCAATGATCTGGCCTCCACAGCCTTGTGTGGCGATGAATTCCACAGATTCACCACCCTCTGGCTGAAGAAATTCCTCCTCGTCTCAGTTCTGAAGTCAGAAGTCTCACAACAGCAGGTTAAAGTCCCACAGGTTTATTTGGAATCACGAGCTTTCGGAACGCTGCTCCTTCATCAGGTGAGTGGGAAACTGGTGTTGTGAGACTTCTTACTGCGTCCACCCCAGTCCAACACCACCATCTCCACATCACATTTCTAAAGGGCCATCCCTTCCCTCTGAGTCTGGGCCCTCGGGTCCAAGTCTCCCCTATTCATGGAAACAACTTCCCCAAGTGCACTCTATCCAGGCCTTTCATTATTCTGTAAGTTTCAATGTTATCCCCTTCCTCATACTTCCAAACTGCATCGAGTATGGACCCCCAGTCCTCAGACGCTCCTCATGCGTCAAGTCTTTCATTCCCCGGATCATTCTTGTGAACCTGCTCTGGACCCTCTCCAAGGCCAGCACATCCTTCATTAGATACGGGGACCAAAATTGCTGACATTATTCTGAATGCGGTCAGACCAGTGTCTTATAAACCCTCAGCAGTACACCCCTGCTTTTGTATTCTCGTCATCTCAAAATTAACACTAGCAGAGTGATCTCTGCTATATCGAATTAATATTGACCCTACATTATTTCCAACTTTCCATCCCTCCCTGACCCTCAACACCCCATCGAGGCTGTAACTGTTCTAAGTTGGGGATAAAAAGTGTTGGATTGAAGTGGGTTAAGTGAAGCTGTTTGTTTAGTGACTGGAATTGATGTGAGTCTCCATGGATCCGATTAGTGTGCCTGGAGGGATTCCCCTCTTCTATTAATAAGGGATTCCGTTCAATGTGTTGTCCCATTGAGTCAGCGGGAGCGGCAACTCCGACACTAACAGAGATCAGCGGCTGTGGAGAGAGAGGGAGGGAGAGGAGAGATCAGAATCTGGGAGCAATGGATTGGAGTCTTCCAACAATGGATCAGAACAGAGTAGTAGAGGTTTACAGCATGGAAACAGGCCATTCGGCCCAACTTGTCCGTGCTACCCTTTTTTTTAAACTCATAAACTAACCCCAATTGCCCGCATTTGGCCCATATCCTTCTGTACCCATGTAACTATCTAAATGCTTTTTAAAAGAAAAAATTGGACCCGCCTCTACTACTACATCTGGCAGCTCGTTCCAAACACTCACCACCCTCTGTGTGAAAACATTGCCCCTCTGGACACTTTTGTATCGCTCCCGTCTCACCTTAAACCTGTGCTCTCTAGAATCTGAGAACAATGAACCGGAATGTTCCAACAATCGATCAGAATCTGGGAACAATAGATTGGAATCTTCCAACAATGGATCAGAATCTGGGAACAATGGATTGGAATGTTTCGACAATGGATCAGAATCTGGGAACAATGGATTGGAATGTTTCGACAATGGATCAGAATCTGGGAACAATGAACCGGAATGTTCCAACCAAGGACAGGAGTTTATTCTATTGGATTTCGGAGTTTACTGATGATTATTGGTGGATGACATCAGCTGAACGGATTGAGTATCTACTGAGGGTGATTCAATGCTTTTACTATCCCCTCCTGGCGATTGTTGGTGTTCCGGGTAAGTCTCTGGCTGGAATTGGACCGGCCCGACCGCCACGGGAATCGGAGCAGGCGAGGGGCGGAGAATGGGAAGGTCTGTTGAACATGGGTGGGATTTTGGAGCTTGGGGAAGAGTGAGGCTGGAAAGTCCCGTCCCCTGTGTCCAGTTCCTAATTCTAGAAAGGCTGTTTAACTGTATTGATTTTCTTGTCATTTCCTGTACTGTGTTTGCTGCTCTTAATTAATCTCTGTATCCGGTTATTAATTCTTTCAGCCACTGACAATTGTCTCAGGGTCTATGGGCTGGGATGTCTTCTGAGTGCTGTGACTTTCTATAGACATGTGACCTCAAACACTATTCCTTCGTGCGTAAAATATTGAGACAGAATCCTTTTCACCCTCTGCATATAACACCAGTTCACCCACCCAATCACCAGGCCGCAGAATCAATTTTATTGGTCATATCTGCACAGCAGGATCTCACAGAGAGAAAACATATTTCATGAAATTTGAAATTTATTCATCAGTGTCACAAGTATGCGAACATTAACATTGCAATGAAGTTACTATAAAAATCCCCGAGTCACCACACTCCAGTGCCTGTTCAGGTACACTGAGGGAGAATTTAGCACGGCCAATGCACCCAACCAGCACAACTTTCAGATAGTGGGAGGAAACTGGAGCACCCGGAGGAAACCCACGCAGACATGGGGAGAACATGCAGAATCTGCACAGACAGTGGCCAAGCCTGCAATTGAACCAGGACCTCTGGTGCTGTGAGGCAGCAATGCTATCCCCTGTGCCACCACAAGCTCTCCGAGAGCAACAGGAACACAAACACACAGACACACCCAAACACACATACATTAATACACACATTTGTTGATAGAAGCAATCAGATTTAGATACTCCCACTCACACAAATTCAAGAACCAAAATTGCTGCAACACTCCAGAAGAACGCACACTTTGGAACACTCGTCAGGTACTCTGTTGCTCACACACAAACACGCACACACACACATGCATACTGGTACAGACAATATAGACACACGCAACACACACACGGTAGGGGGCAGGATAACAGCTACTCCCTGTCCATTGATGGTGGGGTGATCAAGTAAAACCGCGTGACAGCCTGGAACTCAGGTCCACGTCCCATTTCTCACCTCTTGCAACCTTCACCGGCAATGGATAAACAGCGGATTCAGTCTCCTGCCCATTTCCGGCAAGAGGCTGAATAAATTATTTCAATTTATTTTAAAACAAATTCAAATGAAATTAGTGAGCCTGGGATGGAATTGTGCGCCACACTTGCCTTTGCAGCCTCACCGGGAGAGGTTGGGTCCGGTGAGGAAAACAGCTGGCCACATGTATGAGGACGAGTCATGATGGCCTCAGCGGGAGAACTGAAGGCCATTGAGGGCACCGGGCAAGGTCGAGGGCAAAGGTAGGTGCCCCTTGGGCAATGCCCACCGGGCAGTACCAGGGAGTGGGGCATGAGGTGGTGGGGTCTACAGGGGCGGAGCCTGAAGGTAGCGGGGCCGACTCTGAACGTAGTTGCTGGGTCTGAGAGGGTCCCGTTACCACTCTGCCCGCTGTCTGTGGGGTGGGGTGGTCCCCGCTGCCACTCTGCACGTGATTGGTGGAGGCAGGGAGGGGGGCATCACTGCCTCTCTGCATGCACAGTGGGGTAGGGGGGGGTCTCGCTGCCTCTCTGCATGCACAGTGGGGTAGGAAGGGGGTCTCGTTGCCTCCCTGCATGCACACTGGGGTAGGGAGGGGTTCTCGCTGCCTCTCTGCATGGACAGTGGGGTAGGGAGGGTCTCTCTGCCTCTCTGCATGCACAGTGGGGTAGGGAGGGGGTTTCGCTGCCTCTCTGCATGCACAGTGGGTTAGGGAGGGTCTCTCTGCCTCTCTGCATGCACAGTGGGGTAGGGAGGGGGTTTCGCTGCCTCTCTGCATGCACAGTGGGGTAGGGAGGGGGTCCTGCTGCCTCTCTGCATGCACAGTGGGGTAGGGAGGGTCTCTCTGCCTCTCTGCATGCACAGTGGGGTAGGGAGGGGGTTTCGCTGCCTCTCTGCATGCACAGTGGGTTAGGGAGGGGTCTCGCTGCCTCTCTGCATGCACTGTGGGTTAGGGAGAGGTGCCCTGCTGACACTCTGCATGCAATTGGTGTGGGGGAATGGTGGGTGATTGGTCCAGGTGGTGGGGAGGGGGCTGGGTCTATATCTGGTCGGGGGCTGCTCAGAAAGAGCTGAGGACCCCCGGACTACCTGGGGGCAGCTGCTGTGTTGAAGCGAGCTGCAGCAGCAGAGAGCTGACAGATGTCTCTCTCAGACCAGGCAGCTCACTGCTGGCTGCAATTGCGCATTTGCAACCAGATAGGTTTGGTACATGGTCCGTATCCCAGCCAGCGCTGTGAGAGCTGCAAGTGATGGGGCCACTGCTGTGGGTGGCCTAACAGCCATCGAGTTTTAACAGCACGAAATGAGGCCATTCGGCCATTATGTCTGAACTGGTCATCAAACACCTATCCAATCGAATCCCATTTTCCAGCACTCGATCCACAGCCTTGTCATCGAGTTTACAGAATGTAAACAGGCCTGCTCTTTCTTTTTAAACCCCTAAACTAATCCCAATTGCCCACATTTGCCCCATATCCCTCTATACCCATCGTGCCCATTTAACTATCTAAACGCTTTTTAAAAAATAAAATTGTACCCGCCTCTACTGCTGCATCTGGCAGCTCGTTCCAGACACTCACCACCCTCTGTGTGACAAAATTGCCCCTCTGGACACTTTTGTATCTTTCCCCTCTCTTCTTAAACCTGTGCCCTCTAGTTTTAGACTCCCCTACCTTTGGGAAAAGATATTGACTATCGAGCTGATCTGTGCCCTCATTATTTTATAGACCGCTATAAGATCACCCCTCAGCCTCCTACGCTCCAGGGGAAAAAGTCCCAGTCTATTCAGCCTCTCCTTATAACTCAATCCATCAAGTCCCGGGAGCATCCGAGTAAATATTTTCTGCACTCTTTCTAGTTTAATAATTATATGCTCTGGCGTTTGAGTTGCTGATCTAAATGCCTCTTGTGGTTGTTCCCGCTTCTACCATCCTTTCAGGCCGTGAGCTGCAGATCCCAGCACCCTGTGGATGGAAACATTTTCCCTCAAATCCACACAAAAATCTGTCCTTTACCTTAACTCCACGCCCCTCTGGTTATTGACACCTCTACTATAGGGAAAAAGTTTCTTCCTATCCGTGTGCCACATAATTGTGTTCATATCACTCAGTCTCCCACCCCCCCCGCTCCCACCTGAAAGCATTCCCCACCACCACCCACTACACCCGCTCCACCTCCAGCCGTCTCTGCTCTAAGGTAAAAAACCCAGCCTAACCAGCCTCTCCTCATAGCTGAAACTCTCCAGCCCAGGCAGCATCCTGGTGAATCTCCTCTCCACCGTCTCCAGTGTAATCACATCCTTCCTGTAGTGTGATGACCAGAGCTGTGCACAGTTCTCTTGCTCTGGTCTAACCAGCGTTTTATAAACTTCCATCGTCACCTCTCAGCTCTTATATTCTGTGCTGCGGCTGCTAAAGGCAAGTATCCTACATGTCGTCTTAACCACCTCATCTACCTGTCTTGCTGCTTTTAGGGATCCACATATCTGCAGCCCAAATTCATTCTGGTCCTCTGCACTTCCTCAGACTCGACCGGACATGGTACATTTCCTTGCCCGGATAGTAGTCCCAAATGCATGGCCTCACATTCGTCAGGTGTAAATTACATTTGCCCATTTGCCCAGCCTTTCAGTTTCCTCAGCACGGTGGCACAGTGGTTAGCACTGCTGCCCCACAGCGCCAGGGACGAGTGTTCCATTTCTGGCTTGGACCACATCTGTGTGGAGTTTGCACATTCTCCCCGTGTCTGCATGGGTTTCCTCCGGGTGCTCCAGTTTCCGCCCACAGTCGGAAGACTTGTGGGTTAGGTGGATTGGCCAGGATATACTGGACTTACTGTCAGGGAGAATTGCTTGGGTAAATGCATGGGGTTCATGGGATATCGCCTGGGTGGGATTGAGCTCAGTGCAGACTCGATGGGCTGAATGGCCTCCTTCAGCACTGTAGGGTTCTATGATTCCTGTAATCTAAGGCTTTCCTCCTCAATATTTACCACACCACCAATTTTTGTATCATCTGCAAACTTACTGATCATACCTCAGACATTCATGTCTAGACCATCAATGTACACTACAAACAGCAAGGGACCCAGCATCGATCCCTGTGGAACCGCACTGAACACAGGCTTGCAGTCACAAAAGCAACCTTCCACCATCACCCTCTGCCACTCAGCCAATTTTGAATATAATTTACCAAATTGACCTGGTTCCAGTCGGAATCAGTTCCTTGTTCAGTCTCCCACATTTGTCAAAAGCTTTTCTGAAGAACACGTAGACTACATCGAATGCACTTCCCTCATCTCCTCATGCAGTCACCTCCTCAATATATTCCAGCGAATTGTTAGACATGATCTCCCCCTGTCAAAGGAATGCTGACTATTGTTCATAAATCCTTAACTCTCGAAGTGGAGATTAATTCTTTCCTTCAAATTGTTTTCCAATTATTTCCCTACTACGGATATGGTGATGGTGGTGTCCTGGCCGTGATCTTGGATATCTCCAGGGCACCTTGCAGGATGGCAGTATGGCACAGTGGTTAGCACTGCTGCCTCACAGCATCAGGGATCCCATTTCAATTCCTGGGATTCCATCAGCACCAGTGAAGCTTCTTTTTAAACTTTGTTCCATTCTCACATCTCGCCTGTTGGGATTTCTCCTATTACAAGAACGTGTGGTGTTCCTCTGGAAAGAATCCACTGTGAGCAAGTCCAGTTTCTCGCAGCTCCCCAATGTCCACATTCAGCCTTGTAAATTCAGTCTCGATCACAGCCGTCCCGTGTACATCATCAACCTGCAGAAGTTCATTGGTAAGGTCAGGGCACATCGTGCTGATGTTTCAGCTTGAGATGCGAAAGACTGGTTTGATTTGAATTGATTTGGTTTATTATTTTCACATATAATAAATATGTGATCCAAGCCGGGAATCGAATTCAGGTTCCTGTGAGACAGCAGTGCTAACCATTGTGCCACCATGCTGCCGACTCAAGAACAGCTTCTTCTCTGCTGCCATCTGACGTTTTAATGGGCCCACATCGGATTCAGATGATCTTATTCTACACCCTCGCTCTGAGTCCAACATTACATTCTGCACTCTCTCCTTCTCTATGTTCAGGGTTACAGTGTTACAGAGTTCAGTGTTGGGCCAGGGAGATGGTGTCTGTGGACCTGTTGGGGAGGTAGGTGAACTGTAGTGTATCGAGGCAATCTGGGAGGCCGGAATTGATTCATGCCATGACTAACCTTTTGATGCATTTCATAACATTGGATACACAGTGAAAAGTGTTGTTGCTTGAGTGCCAGCCAGACAAAGCATACTGTACATAGAGAGGGAGAGAGGGCAGAATGTAATGTTGCAGTCATAGCTGGGATGTAGTAAAAGATCATCTTAATGCAATGTGGGTCCATTCAAACGTCAGATGGCAGCAGAGAAGCTGTTCCTGAGTCGGCAGCATGGTGGCACAATGGTTAGCGCTGCTGTCTCACAGGAACCTGAGTTCGATTCCCGGCTTGGATCACTGTCTGTGTGGAATTTGCACATTCTACCCGTGTCGGCATGGGTTTGCTCCGGATGCTGTGGTTTTCACCCACAGTCCAAAATGTGCAGGTTACGTTGATTGGCCATGTTAACTGCCCATTAGCGTCCTGGGATATGTATGTTTGGGGGATTAGCAGGGTACATATGTGGGACTTTGGGGATAGGGCCTGGGTGGGATTGTTGTCGGTGTAGACTCGATGGGTCAAATGGCCCTCTTCTGCACTGTAGTGATTCTATGAGTCGGTTGGTCTATGTCCTCACACATTTTTTATCTTTTTCTCTGATGGAACAAGTGGGAAAAGTTGATGTCCGTGGTGCGCTATTCCTGAATTAGGCTGGTTACTTTTGCAAGGTAATGGGAGGTTTAGACAGAGTTAATGAGTGGGAGGTTGGTTTGAGTGATGGACTGGTCTGCATTCACCAAGCTTTGAAGTTTCTCGCAGTCTTAGACAGAGCAGGAGCCATACCAAGCTAGAATGTTATTTATGGTGCATCTGTAAAAGTTGGTGAGAGTCACAGCTGACATGCCAAATGTCCGTAAACCTCTGAGAAAATAGAGGCGTTCGGAGACTTTTTTAATTATAGGGAACCAGGAAAGGTTTTTCGTGATGTGGACCCTAAAACGTGAAGCTCTCGACTATGTCAACTTCATCCCATTGATGTAGACCGGGGCATGTACTCCACTAGGCTTCCAGAAGTCAATTTGCTTTGTTGACATTGAGGAAGAGATTATTGTTGATGCCCCAGTTCACCAGATTCTCTGTCTCTTCCTCCGACCCACTGCAGGTGTCATCAGCAAACTTGGAAATCGAGTTGGAGGGGAATTTGGCCACACAGTCACCAGTGTATAAGGAGTATAGTCAGGGGCTGAGGACGCAGCCTTACGCGGCACCGCTGTTCAGGATGATTGTGAAGGAGATGTTGTTGATTGTCCTTAATTTTGCTGTCTATGGATTAGGAAGTTGAGGATCCTATTGCAGAGGCAGGAGCCAAGCCCAGGGCCACGGACTTTGGACATGGGTTTCCCAGCACTAATGGTGTTGCAGGCTGAGCTGTAGTTGATAAACACGAGTCTGTGTTCCAGGGTTCACTGTCCGGCCAGGGAGATGGCATTGTGGACCTGTTGTGGATGTCGGTGAACTGTCGTGGATCCAGGCAATCTGGGAAGCCGGAACTGATTCATGCCATGACTAACCTTTTGATGCATTTCATAATATTGGACATCAGAGTCACCGGACGATAGGCATTAAGGCAGCCTGCTTGGCTTTTCCTTTGGTACTGGCCTTTGTTTGAGTTTTACCTGGTGCATCGATTGGCAACCTTCCTGCCGAGAGAGGACTGATGCAGCTGCACTGGTCCAGTAGACCAACGTGGGACAGCAGTAATCGCACTGAGCATTATGGACGATAGCGATTCGCTGAACCCTGAAGCTTTCTCCCACTCTTCAGAGCAAACACTGGAAGTTGTGTTCTGTGCCAATCGAGTGTGAGATTACTATTTTTTCCTGTGTTGTGCTAACAGTGGCCACAATGCTGTGATCTCCTCTCCAGGGTACAGTTCTATGTAAATATAATAGAGATTCCGTGCTGTCAAGGCATCAGGATCTCCCTCTGCCAATTGTTAGTATTGTCCAGAGGCAAGGGTCAAACCAGCCCTCTTTGGTACCAGCTCTGTTGCAGGGGTTGTCAGTAAACTGTCTGAGAGACGACAGATTACCATCTACAGGACTCCAGTCTGGATTTTCTGTCAGGGTTTACTCCCTCACCCTTGGAGCTGAGTGAGGGTCAATGTTGTGGACTCTCCGGAAAGCTCCCTCCCAAATGTCTCCCACTGTGTTGCTCCCATGGAGCAGCACGGTGACACAGTGGTTAGCACTGCTGATTCACAGCGTCAGGGACCTGGGTTCAATTCCAGGCTTGGGTCACTGTCTGTGTGGAGTTTGGACCTTCTCCCCGTGTCTGTGTGGGTTTCCTCCGGATGCTCCACTTTCCTCTCACACTGCAAAAGACGTGCTGGTTTAAAAACAATAAGTGATTTTATGTGTGTACATTCTTTTTTATTTTAACCCATCCTCAGTCCAAATGGTAACTTCTTTCACTGAATCCTGTCTAATTTTATTCTTTATTTCCCTTCCTGACAGTGAACATAATCACAATTGTGACTCTGACGAGCAGAAACTGTGGTCTGTCCAAATGTGTGACTCGTTACCTGGTGGCCATGTCAGCGGGGGATCTGCTGGTCGTTATCCTCGACCTGATATTCAGACACATTCCCATTCTTTATCGGGAACAGTTTGACTTCCTGCTCTCGCTCCCCGTGTGTAACATCCACGCCGTCCTGCTTTTTGCAGCCACTGACTGTTCTGTCTGGTTCACCGTCACTTTCACCTTTGATCGATTTGTGGCCATTTGCTGCCCCAAGCTGAAGAGTAAATATTGCAGTGAGAAATCGGCGGCTGTGGTTCTGGGAACAGTGACGGTGCTGAGCTGTTTAAAGAACATTTTCTGGTATTTTATGTTATTAAATAGATATCGGCTGGGGAACGACCCCTGGTTTTGTGATGTCACAATGGATGTTCTGTTCTCTCCGGTCTGGGGAACAATCGAGTTCCTCCACAACATTCTAACCCCGGCTGTCCCGTTCGTCCTGATTCTGCTGCTCAACGTTTTCACCGTCAGACACATTTTAAGGAGCAGCAGAGCCCGCAGGAGACTCCGGACTCACAGCAGTGGGGAGAATCCCAGAGACCCTGAGATGGAGAGTCGCAGGAAATCCATCATTTTACTGTTTGTTATCTCAGCCAATTTCATCCTCTTATGGTCGACATTCATGGTTTATTCACTCTGGATTCGGATGGATGATTTGGGCTATGAGTCGGCATGGTTAGATGATTTTGTTCTGGAATTGGGCTTCATGCTGCAACTCACAAGTTGTTGTACAAACACTGCCATTTATGCTGTGACACAGACTCACTTCAGGCAGCAGCTAATAAATCTGCTGAAATATCCCCTTACTTCAATTCTTCAACTCATTAGACCCTGAGAGGAAACTACAACTTCAAGACCCCTGAATCTTCCTATTGGACTTTCAAACTATAAATAATAAACAGCCTCACAGAGACAGAAAGAGTGACAGATAAAGAGAGAGAGAGAGGGCAGTGAGAGCAAAAGTGAGAGTGATAGAGAGACGGGGATTGACAGAGAGTGGGAAGGGCATAAATACATGGAGCGTGACAGATTTTGAAAGAGTTTCTAACAGATACAGTGAAAGCAACAGAGAGAGTGAGAGAGAGAGAGAGACAGACAGAGAGAAAGGACAGAGACAGATAGGGACTCTCACAGAGCGAGAAAACCAGGGACAGAGATTGGGGTAAATGGGGAGGGAGATAGACAGGGAATGAGAAAGGGAGACAGAGGGAGACAGATGGGAGGATGCAATGAGAGAGGGAGACTAAGACGGAAAGGGAGACAGAAAGGGAGGCAGAGAGAAACAGAGACAGAGAGCGTCAGCGAATTTGAAACAGTGAGACTGAATGAGTACAATGGACACAGCAAGAGCAAATGACAGAGCGAGGGAGAGAGAGAGAAAGACAGAGAACTAAGAAAAGGGGGACAGAGAAGGAGAGGGAGGAGGAGAGTGAGACCGAGAGGGAGGAGGAGACACAGAGTAAGAGTGTAGAGAGAAGGTGAATGAGGGCGATGCAGAGAGACAGTAAGAGACACAGAGAAACAGGCAGAGAGAGAGTGAGAGAGAGATACAGAGAGGGATGCACAGAAAGACAGAAAGAGACAGAGAGAGAGACATACTTAATGACTTTAACGATAACCATCAGGTGGAGTTATTGGAATATGAGCTCCCTGATTGAGACAGTTAATGCTGTCCAATCCGGGAGCCCTGCAGACGTATATAATATGGTGTGTCTCGGTTACCGGAAGTCAGGTGTGTACACTCTGGGTGTGGATGTGATGTACTGGTGGTTTTATCACGACACTATTAATACAGAAACTCAGCTAAAGTTCTGTGCACCCGGGTTCGAATCCCGTCACAGCAGATGGTGGAATTTGAATAAATATATCTGGAATTCAGAATCAGCTGGTGGCCATAAAAGCATTGTCGATTTTCGGAAAAACACATCTGGTTCACCAATGTCCCAGGGAAGGAAATCTGTCGTCCTTATGTGGTCAGGACTAAATGCGACTCAAAGTGGTTGACACTTAATTGCCCTCTGAACATGGGCAACTAGGGATGGGCAATAAATGCTGGCCGGCCAGAGACACCCAAGTCCCAAGAGTGAAGACAAATACTTTGTACTGGGAAATTTTAAACAAACGGTAAACTGTTTCTCACAGCTGGATAAATACCCAATCCCTCTGATTGAGGACTTAGCTTCAAAGCTGGCAGGAGGATTCTTGTTTCCAATTATGAACTTATTCACATGCACTTATACTGACAGCGAGATGAGGTTTCCCAGCGATATTCAACCATTCATACTCAGAGGAAGTTTAACATTTATAAAGTGTCAAATGTAGGCTTACATTAACACTGCAATGAAGTTAATGTGAAAATCGCCTAGTTGCCACACACTGGTGCCAGTCCGGGTACACTGAGGGAGAATTGAGCATGGCCAACGCACCTAACCAGCATTTCTTTCAGACTGCGGGAGAAAACCGGAGAAACCAGATGAAACCCCCGCACCTCAACACAAACCCCCCCGCCTCAACACACATCCCCGCACCTCAACACACATCCCCGCACCTCAACACACATCCCCGCACCTCAACACACATCCCCGCACCTCAACACACATCCCCGCACCTCAACACACATCCCCGCACCTCAACACACATCCCCGCACCTCAACACACATCCCCGCACCTCAACACACATCCCCGCACCTCAACACACCACATCTCATCGCAGTCCTCACCAATTCTCACCTCAACACTCAACTTCTCACATCTATATTCTCCCCACTGAGGTCAACATCATTCCCTCTCACCAGAACACCCCCTCTCAGCTCAACACTCCCCCACTCAACACAACTCTCCCCCTCCCACCTTAACATATTCCCCCCTCACATCAATCCTCCCACTCACCTCTACATTATCCCACGCTCCACAACACTAACCATCTCATCTCTATACTCCCCACTCAGCTTCACACTCTCACCTCAACATCCCCAAGAGACACATCTCCCGTCCCACACCGCATGGGAGTCGGAGCAGACGGGCACAGACCGTGTGAAGATCCCATTACCTCTGGTGGGATTATCCGATTTAGGGGTGAGCGCGGGGGACAAATCCCACCCTCTGGCTCACCACAACATTCTCCCCCCATCACGTCAGCTCTCCCTTCTCATCTCAGCACATTGCCTCACCTCAGCTCCCAACATCTCACCTCAACTTTCCCCCCCTCACCTCAACAAACCCCCCCCCTCATCTCAATACACCCCCTCATGTCATCACTCCCCCTCTCACTTCCACATGCCCCTTTCACCTCAAGAATCTCCCTCTCTCGCATCAACAATTTCCTCTCATCTTAACATTCCCCCGTCTGGTCACCGGTCTCGCTCTCAAATCCACACTCCCCCCTCGAACTCAACAATCTCCATCTCACCTCAACATTGTCTGTCTCTGACCCACTCTCCGCCTTCACACCTCAACAATCTCCATCTCACCTCAACACTCCCAGAATCACCTCAACACTGTTTGTCTCTGACCCACTCTCCGCCTTCATAGCTCAACAATCTCACCTCTCATCTCAACTGTCTCCTCACATCTCAACACTGACCCACTCCTCAACATTTT
This sequence comes from Mustelus asterias, assembly GCF_964213995.1. Lineage (NCBI taxonomy): Eukaryota > Metazoa > Chordata > Chondrichthyes > Carcharhiniformes > Triakidae > Mustelus > Mustelus asterias. Next base: position 168,181 of record NW_027590492.1, read on the forward strand.
CCAACCTCACCCCTTCACTCACACTCCACTCAAGATATCCCCCTCCTCATGATGCTCCCCCTCTCACATCAACATTCCCCCTCCAACCTCAACACACTCCCGGGCCTCAACAACCCCCGTTCCAGCTCACACACTCTACCCTGCACTCTCCCCATCTCACCTCAACAATCTGCACACTCCTCCTCCCAGCCCCCGCATACTCCTCCTCCCCCCCGCACACTCCTCCCCCGGCACACTCCTCCTCCACCCCCCCGCGCACACCTCCTCCACCCCCCCCGCGCACACTCCTTCTCCACCTCCCCGCACACTCCTCCCCCACCCCCCCCGCACACTCCTCCTTAACCCAACCCACACACTCCTCCTCCACCCCCCGCACACTCCTCCTCCACCCCCCCGCGCACACCTCCTCCACCCCCCCCGCGCACACTCCTTCTCCACCTCCCCGCACACTCCTCCCCCACCCCCCCCGCACACTCCTCCTTAACCCAACCCACACACTCCTCCTCCACCCCCCCCACACTCCTCCTCCACCCCCCCGCACACTCCTCCTCCACCCCCAAGCACACTCCTCCTCCACCGCCCCCCCCCACACACTCCTCCTCCACCCCCACGCACACTCCTCCTCCACCCCCACGCACACTCCTCCTCCACCCCCCCCCGCACACTCCTCCTCCACCCCCCCGCACACTCCTCCTCCACCCCCACGCACACTCCTCCTCCACCCCCACGCACACTCCTCCTCCACCGCCACGCACACTCCTCCTCCACCGCCCCCGCACACTCCTCCTCCACCACCCCCGCACACTCCTCATCCACCACCCCCGCACACTCCTCATCCACCCCCCGCACACTCCTCCTCCACCCCCACGCACACTCCTCCTCCACCCCCCACGCACACTCCTCCTCCACCCCCCCGCACACTCCTCCTCCACCCCCCCGCACACTCCTCCTCCACCCACCCCGCACACTCCTCCTCCACCCCCCCCGCACACTCCTCCTCCACCTCCCCGCACACTCCTCCTCCACCCCCCCCGCACACTCCCCCTCCCCCCCCGCACACTCCTCCTCCACCCCTGCACACTCCTCCTCCACCCCCCCGCACACTCCTCCTCCACTCCCCCGCACACTCCTCCTCCACCCCCCGCACACTCCTCCTCCACCCCCCCCCGCACACTCCTCCTCCACCCCCACGCACACTCCTCCTCCACCCCCCGCACACTCCTCCTCCACCCCCCGCACACTCCTCCTCCACCCCCCCGCACACTCCTCCTCCACCCCCCGCACACTCCTCCTCCACCCTCACGCACACTCCTCCTCCACCCCCACGCACACTGCTCCTCCACACCCACGCACACTCCTCCTCCACCCCCCGCACACTCCTCCTCCACCCCCCCGCACACTCCTCCTCCACCCCCCCGCACACTCCTCCTCCACCCCCCCGCACACTCCTCCTCCACCCCCCGCACACTCCTCCTCCACCCCCCGCACACTCCTCCTCCACCCCCCGCACACTCCTCCTCCACCCCCCGCACACTCCTCCTCCACCCCCACGCACACTCCTCCTCCACCCCCCGCACACTCCTCCTCCACCCCCACGCACACTCCTCCTCCACCCCCACGCACACTGCTCCTCCACACCCACGCACACTCCTCCTCCACCCCCCCGCACACTCCTCCTCCACCCCCCCCGCACACTCCTCCTCCACCCCCCGCACACTCCTCCTCCACCCCCCCACACACTCCTCCTCCACCCCCTCGCACACTCCTCCTCCACCACCCACGCACACTCCTCCCTCCACCCCCCCGCACACTCCTCCTCCACCCCCCCCCCCGCACACTCCTCCTCCGCCACCCCCCCCGCACACTCCTCCTCCACCTCCCCCCCTGCACACTCCTCCTCCCCCCGCACACTCCTCCTCCACCCCCCCCGCACACTCCTCCTCCACGTCCCTGCACACTCCTCCTCCACCCCCCCCCCCACACTCTTTACTCTGTATCTAACCCCGTGCTGTACCTGTCCTGGGAGTGTTTGATGGGGGACAGTGTAGAGGGAGCTTTACTCTGTATCTAACCCCATGCTGTATCTGTCCTGGTCGTGTGTGATGTGGACAGTGCAGAGGGAGTTTTACTCTGTATCTAACCCCGTGTTGTACCTTTTGGGAACACAAAGAGATCGAATCTTGTCTCTGCGCAGTAAACATAGAACATAGAAAAGCTACAGCACACACAGGCCCTTTGGCCCAAAAGTTGCGCCGACCATGTCCCTACCTACTAGGCTTACCTATAACCCTCTATCTTACTAACTTCGATGAACTTATCCAAAAGTCTCTTAAAAGACCCTATCGAATCCGCCTCCACCACCACTACCGGCAGCCGATTTCACGCACCCACCACCCTCTGAGTGAAAAACGTACGCCTAACATCTCCTCTGTACCTGCTCCCCAGCACCGTAAACCTGTGGCCTCTCGTGGCAACCATTTCAGCCCTGGGTAAAAGCCTCTGAGAATCCACTCTGTCAATACCTATCAACATCTTGTACACCTCTATCAGGTCACCTCTCATCCTTCGCCTCTACAAGGAGAAAAGACCTAGCTCTCTCAACCTATCCTCATAAGGCATGCCACCGAATCCAGGCAACATCCTTGAAAATCTCCGCACCCTTTCTATAGCTTCCACATCCTTTCTGTAATGAGGTGACGAGAACTGGGCTCAGTACTCCAGGTGGGGTCTGACCAGGATCCTATACAGCTGCAGCATTATCTCCCGATTTCCAAACTCAATTCCTCTATTGATGAAGGCCAGTATTCCATACGCCTTCTTAACCACAGCCTCCACCTGCGATGCTGTTTTGAACGTCCTATGAACCCGGACCCCAAGATCCCTCTGTTCTTCCACACTGCCAAGCGTCTCACCCTCAATATTATATTCTTCCATCCTATTCGGCACGGTAGCAGAGTGGATAGCACTGCTGCTTCACAGCTCCAGGGTCCCGGGTTCAATTCCCGGCTCAGGTCACTGTCTGTGTGGAGTTTGCACATTCTCCTCGTGTCTGAGTGGGTTTCCTCCGGGTGCTCCGGTTTCCTACCGCAGTCCAAAGATGTGCGGGATAGTATGATTCGCCAGGTTAAAAATTGCCCCTTAGAGTCCTGGGATGTGTAGGTTAGAGGGATTAGCAGGTAAATATGTGGGGGTAGGGCCTGGGTGGGATTGTGGTCGGTGCAGACTCGATGGGCCGAATGGCCTCCTTCTGTACTGTAGGGTTTCTATGATTTCTATGATATTCGACATGCCAAAATGAACCATCACACACTTATCTGGGTTGAAGTCCATCTGCCATTTCTCCGCCCTTGCATCTTATCTATGTCTCATTGCAAGTGCTGACATCCCTCTGCACTATCCACAACACCTCCAACCTTTGTGTCATCAGCAAACTTCCCAACCCATCCTTCCACTTCCTCATCCAGGTCATTTATAAAAATCACAAAGAGCAAGGGTCCCAGAACAGATCCCTGGGGCACTCCACTGATGACCGACCTCCATGCTGAAAAAGACCCAACTACAACCACTCCGTAAAGATTGATGGAAGAGTGCAGAGGCAGTATTGTGTGTCCAATTGGTGCTGTACCCACTCCAGGAGAGACGTACAAAGACAGTGTAGCGTTACTTTTATGCTGTAGGAGCCCCCCCGCCCCCCCCCCCCCCCCCACACCGCCCCACTCCACACACAGCCCCCCACTCCATCAACCCAAACATCCGCCCGCTGTCCCTGCCCTGGGTGTGTTTGCTGGGGAAATTGCAGATGGAGTTTTATCTTGTGTTTCCCCGATGCTACACCTGTCCCTGCAGATGCAGAAATAACCTGATTCTTATTGGAACCAGGTATTTAGGAACAGCAGTGACCGCACTCTCCTTTCACAACCTGCACAGATACATTACTGAATTGCTCTGATTGTCAATACACATCCAGGTGCACGGCTAACCTCATCCCTACTGCCTTTACCTTCCAGGTGTATCACCGACTTCGTTCTTATTACCAACTGACAAACAGATACATCACTGACCTCACTCTTATTGTCGCTACTGATTCCCTGCGACCCCCACGTTACAAAACGAATAAAGGCAACACAGCAGCAGCGTCACACAAACTGTCTCAAAAACCTTCAGCTCCTTCAATCATTCTGATCCTGGGCTGATCTCAACAACATAAAGTTTGAATGCAGAATGTAAGTTTGTTCCTCCACGAATACACTTGGTTTAAATAATTGCGGAACAGAGCATCTATTTCAGGTCAAGCAGAGCTGGCAGTGTGGGAGCATGGTGCTAAATATCAGAATTATCTGTATCAATATCTGACTGCTCAGAGACCGGAATTAAAATAAATATATTCACTGCATGTGAAACATGTATAAAATGATATGCATTAAAAAGTTACTGCTGGTGTTCAGTGACTGGAACTAATGTTATTCACCTTGAGATCTCTATAAATGTACCTCTTCTGTTCTGGACAGTCAGTTGGAGAAACGGATTTCAAAATGTTTTTCAATTCGATTGTATAAGATCTCCACATGCATTTTCACAAATTCCCTCAATAAATCCCCAGCTGAATTTAACAAGGCAATCCCCACCAATTGAATTCTGGTTTTCACTCTGCGTGAGATGTCAGCACCTCCGGGAATGTCATCCCGCTTGGTTAACGCTGACACACAGACTCACTGTTACTGGGAGATATTGCAAAGTTTTCTTGTGTTGGATCGGGTCATCTCATTGTCCCAATACTGCAAACAATCACAATATGGAACGGGTTCTCACTTCTACACGGGACAATTATTCCCCATTTGGCATTGATTGCAATCAGTTGGTCAATCTGATTTACTTCACTGGGGCAGTTTTCACCTGGCCTTCATCAATCGAGGGATTGAGTTTAGGAGTCGGGGATAATGATGCAGCTTTATAAGACCCTCGTCAGACCCCACTTGGAGACCTGTGCTCAGTTCTGGTCGCCTCATTACAGGAGGGACGTGGAAATTATTGAAAGGGTGCAGAGAAGATTTACAAGGATGTTGCCTGGATTGGTTGGCATGCCTTATGAGGATATGTTGAGAGAGCTCGGTCTTTTCTCCTTGGAGAGACGAAGGATGAGAGGTGACCTGATAGAGGGATATAAGATGTTGAGTGGTATAGATCGGGTGGACTCTCAGAGGCTTTTTCCCAGGGCTGAAATGGCTGTTGCGAGTGAACACAGGTTTATGGTGCTGGGGAGTAGGTACAGAGGAGATGTGAGGGGTACGTTTTTCACTCAGAGGGTGGTGGGTGAGTGGAATCGGCTGCCGTCAGTGGTGGTGGAGGCAAACTCGATGGGGTCTTTTAAGAGACTCCTGGATGAGTACATGGGACTTAATAGGATTGAGGGTTCTAGATAAGCCTATATATAAGCCTGGGTAGGTAGGGACATGACCGGCGCAACTTGTGGGCCGAAGGGCCTGTTTGTGCTGTCGGTTTCCTATGTTCTATACAACAGAAAATGTTTGCAATTAATTCATTCGAATTCCCAAATGCCTGAACTGTATTTAGGAAAGATCTGAAGGAGTATTTCACAAACTATAACAACAAATTAACAGAAGACAGTTATTATAAAAGCACAAATGGAAAATATCAATATCAATGAGGCTGCCCTGGGATTACTTCATGGACAATGATGGAAGCGTGTTTGATACAGAAGATACACGTCCCTTTTATCAGCCTGTTTGAATTGGCAGTGCAGCAAGACCATATACTTTACCCAGTGCTGTCCCTACCATTGGAAATGTTTAATGGAAGCACAATTTACAGTAACCCAATGGCAACTACAGAAACATGGTTCAGAATGGAATTCGACACAGAGTAAACACCCTTTGCAGTGAACTATTCAATGGGACACTGCAGAGTGAGCTCTGCTCTGTCTGCAATCCCGTGTGTAACTGTTCTGGGAGGGTTTCGGAGGGCAGTATCAAGAGGAGACGTATTTGCATTGAACTTTCCTTTACCCATATCTGGGATTTTTTTCTGGCAATATACAGGGAGCTCAGAACTATATGTATCTCTGTGTCCACCTGCGCTCGAGTTCCTGATGGGACACTGTAGATAGATTTTCTGTGTACCTTACCCTGTGCTGCTCCTGCTCAGGTCTTTAGTGTTTGGACAGTCTATGCAGACATTTTTTGTGCATCTCACCCTTGCTACACCTTCACTGGAGTTCTTGGTGAAACAGTGTGATGGGAGGTTTCTGGAAATCTCAGCCTGAGCTGCATCTGAACTCACACTAGTTGCATCTGTCTTGGGAGAGTTTGATGGGGACATTATAGAGGGAGATTTATTCTACATTTAACCACGTACTGTCCCTATCCTGGGTATCCTGGGAGTGTTTGATGAGGACACTGTCGAGAGAGGTTTATTATGTATCTACCCCCCCACCCCGGCCAATGCTGTAGCTGTTCTGGGTGGTGCAGAGGGAATTTTACCGTGTGAATGTTTGATGGGCACAGTCTTAAATTTACTCTGTGTCTCTCCCCATGCTGTACACGTCCTGGGAGTGTTTGATGGGGACATTGATGAGGGAAATTTACTCTGTATCTAACCCCGTCCAGTACCTGTCCTGTACGTTGCCCGTCTCCCAAGTTAGCATGGCTAATCCAACTAACTCCCACATCTTTGGAGAGTGGGAGGAAACGAGAGCACACAGAGGATTCCCACGCAGACAGGGGAGAACGTGCGCACTCCACACAGAGAGTGAGCCGAGGCTGGAATCAAACCCGGGTCTTTGGCGCCATGCGGCAGCAGCGCCAACCAGTGTGTTACAGAACCTCACCCCCACCACAAAATTCCCCTCTCACCTCCACACTCCCACTGTCACCTCAACACTCCCACTGTCACCTCCACACTCCCACTGTCACCTCAACACTCCCACTGTCACCTCCACACTCCCACTGTCACCTCAACACTCCCACTGTCACCTCAACACTCTCTCCCCCCCCTCGCCCCAACGCTTTCCCCCCCCTCGCCCCAACGCTCTCCCCCCTCGCCCCAACGCTCTTCACCCCCCTCGCCCCAACGCTCTCCCCCCCGCCCCAACGCTCTCCCCCCCCTCGCCCCAACTCTCTCCCCCCCCTCGCCCCAACGCTCTCCCCCCCCTCGCCCCAACGCTCTCCCCCCCCTCGCCCCAACGCTCTCCCCCCTCGCCCCAACGCTCTCCCCCCTCTCGCCCCAACGCTCTCCCCCCCCCTCGCCCCAACGCTCTCCCCCCCTCGCCCCAACGCTCTCCCCCCCCTCGCCCCAACGCTCTCCCCCCTCGCCCCAACGCTCTCCCCCCCCCTCGCCCCAACGCTCTCCCCCCTTCGCCCCAACGCTCTCCCCCCCCTCGCCCCAACGCTCTCCCCCCTTCGCCCCAACGCTCTCCCCCCTCGCCCCAACGCTCTCCCCCCCCCTCGCCCCAACGCTCTCCCCCCTTCGCCCCAACGCTCTCCCCCCTCGCCCCAACGCTCTCCCCCCTCGCCCCAACGCTCTCCCCCCCCCTCGCCCCAACGCTCTCCCCCCTTCGCCCCAACGCTCTCCCCCCCTCGCCCCAACGCTCTCCCCCCCCTCGCCCCAACGCTCTCCCCCCCCCTCGCCCCAACGCTCTCCCCCCCCCCTCTGCTATACCTGCACTGGAGATTTGTGTTTGGACAGTGTAGAGGGAGATAGTTTGTGTATCTGGGCCTGTGCTGCATCTACAATGAGGGTATTTGATGGGAGTGTAGAGGCAGCTTATCCTTGTAAATGTATGAAGGCACAAGCTTACGGATATCGAGCCTGAAGGTTGCCTGACTAAGTTGAACCTTCACTTCAGCAGCCATGAGACAGCCTGGTCACACAGTTAAGATGGGGTGGGAGTGACACTGGACCTCTGTAGCTGACATTGGAGTGTTTGATGGGATGTTGCAGATGATGTTTGCTCCGTGTTTAAGGGCTGTCACCGTTCCCTCCGCACTCTGGCTGGCAGCGTGTGGGGACAGACTGACTTCGCACCTAATCCCTGCAGTAAATATCCTGGGAGTGTTTGTTGGACCAGTGTGTATTGATATAACACCATGTTGGTCCCCTCTCATCTGAAAGCTCCCTCCTCGCATTAACACACTCCCTCGCACCTCAGTAACCGCCTCTCACCTCAACTCCCACCGTCCACAGCAACACCCCTCACCTCAACACTGACCCTCTCACCTCAAAATTCCCCTTCACCTCAACTCTCTCTCTCTCACCCCACTCACATCAAAAATAGGATTGACCTTGTGAGTTCCTTCAATCTTTCTGATTCTAGGCTGCCATCAACAGCATAAAGTTTCACTGTGCACCGTCCGTCTGTTCCTCCAGGAATACCCGAGTGTTAAATAATTTCTGAATGGAGCATCTATTTCAGGTCAGGGAAAGGTAGCGGCGTTGAAGCATGATGCTAAATACCAGCATTAACTATACCAATGTCTGAGTTCTCCATGTCCCGTGTTACATTGATTTGGGTGAGAATTTAGGAGGCATGGTTCGTAAGTTTGCAGATGACACAAAGATTGGTGGCACAGTGGACAGTGAAGGTTATCTCCGATTGCAACGGGATCTTGATCAATTGGGCCAGTGGGCTGACAAATGGCAGATGAAGTTTAATTTAGATAAATGCGAGATGATGCATTTTTGTTGATCGAATCAGGGCAGGATTTACTGAGTTAATGGTATGAGAAATCTAGAGCGGTGGTAAGGGAAATACAGACATTGACAGCAAAACAGAGGTGTGGGTTGAAGTGAGATGGTGGGATGAGACACAGGATCTGGGGGGGGGGGTGTCCAGTGTGGGCTCAGAAGAAAGAACAATAAAGCGCAGGAACAGGCCCTTCGGCCCTCCAAGCTTGCCCCGATCTATTCCCAGTCTGTTAGAACTGAGAACCAGAGAACATTACAGCACAGAAACAGACCTTTTGGCCCTTCTTGCCTGTGCCGAACCATTTTTCTGCCTAGTTCCACTGACCTGCACCTGGACCATATCCCTCCACACCCCTCTCATCCATGTACCTGTCCAAGTCTTTCTTAAATGGTAAAAGTAAGCCCGCATTCACCACTTCATCTGACAGCTCATTGCACACTCCCACCACTCTCTGTGTGAAGAAGCCCCCTGCCCCCTGATGTTCCCTTCAAACTTTTCCCCCTTCACCCTTAACCCGCATCCTCTAGTTTTTTTCTCCCCTCGCCTCAGTGGAAAAAGCCTGCTTCCATTCACTCTATCTATATCCATCACAATTTCATACACCACCATCAAATCTCCCCTCATTTGTCTCTGCTCCAGGGAATAAAGTCCTAACCTATTCAACCTTTCTCTGTAACTCAGTTTCTCAAGTCCCGGCAACATCCTTGTAAACCTTCTCTGCACTCTTTCACTCTTATTCATATCCTTCCTGTAATTAAGTGTCCAGAACTGCTCAGAATACTCTAAATTCGGCCTCACCAATGTCTTATACAACCTCACCATAACATTCCAACTCTTATCCTCAATACTTTGATTTGTAAAGGCCAATGTACCAAAAGCATTCTTTATGGCCTTCACTACCTGTGACGCCACTTTTATGTATTATGTATCTATATTCCCAGATCCCTCTGTTCTACTGCACTCCTCAGTGTCCTACCATTTACCTTGTATGTTCTACCTTGGTTTGTCCTTCCAAAGTGCAATACCTCACATTTGTCTGCATTAAACGCCACCTGCCATTTTGCAGCCCATTTTGCGAGCAAATCCCTCTGCAAGCTTTGAAAACCTTCCTCACTGTCCACGACACCTCCAATCTTTGTATCGTCAGCAAATTTGCTGATCCAATTTACCACATTATCATCCAGATCATTGATATAGATGACAAACAACAATGGACCCAGCACTGATCCCTGTGGCACACCACTAGTCACAGGCCTCCACTCAGAGAAGCAATCCTCCACTACCACTCTCTGGCTTCTTCCATTGAGCCAATGTCTAAGCAAGTTTACGACCTCTCCATGTTTCCCTAGCGACTGAAACTTCCTAAGTAACCTCCCATGTGGGACTTTGTCAAAGGCCTTACTGAATTCCATGTGGACAACATCCACCGCCTTCCCTTCATCCACTCTCCTGGTAACCTCCTCGAAAAACTCGAATAGATTGGTCAAACATGACCTACCACGCACAAAGCCATGTTGACTCTCCCTAATAAGTCCCTGTCTGTCCAATTATTTGTAGATCTTATCTCTTAGTACTCCTTCCATTAATTTACCCACTGCTGACGTCAAACTTACCGGCCTATAATTTCCCGCATTACGTTTTGAGCCTTTTTTAAACAACGGAACAACATGAGTTATCCTCCAATCATCCAGCAACTCACCCGTGGATACCGACATTTTAAATATGTCTTCCAGGGCCCCTGCAATTTCAACACTAGACTCCTTCAAGGTCCGAGGGAATACCCTGTCCGGTCCTGGGGATTTATCTACTCTGATTTGCCTCGAGACAGCAAGCACCTCCTCCCCTTTCATCTGTATAGGCTCCATGACCTCCTACTTATTTGCCTTATTTCAATAGACTCCATGCCAGTTTCCTTAGTAAATACGGATGCAAAACACCCATTTAATATCTCTCCCATTTATTTTGGTTCCGTACATAATCGACCACTCTGATGTTGAAGAGGACCAAATTTATCCCTTACTATCCGTTTGCTCTTAATACACCTGTAGAAGCTCTTAGGATTATCCTTCACCTTGTCTGCCAAAGCAACCTCATATCTTCTTTTCGCCCTCCTGATTTCTTTCTGAAGTAGTTTCTTGCACTTTTTATATTCCTCAAGCATCTTATTTGCTCCCTGTTGCCGATAAATGTCACACATCTCTCTCTTCTTCTTCATCAGAGTTCCAATATCCCTCGAGAACCAAGGTTCCTTATTCTTATACAATTTGCCTTTAATCCTGATAGGAACAGACAAACTCTGCACTCTCAAAATTTCTCCCTTGAAGGCCGCCAACTCACCAATCACATCCTTGCCAGAGAAGAGCCTGTCTCAATCCCCACGTTTTAGATCCTTTCTCATTTCATCAAATTTGGCCTTTTTCCGGTTTAGAACCTCAACCCGAGGACAAGATCTATCTTTATCCATGATCCAGAACAAAACAAAGAACAAAGAATGATACAGCACAGGAACAGGCCCTTCGGCCCTCCAGGTCCGCGCCGCTCCCTTGTCCAAACTAGACCATTCTTTTGTATCCCTCCATTCCCACTCCATTCATGTGGCTATCTAGATAAGTCTTAAACTTTCCCAGTCCAGGCAACATCCTGGTAAACCTCCTCTGTACTCTCTCCAAAGCCTCCACGTCCTTCTGGTAGTGTGGCGACCAGAACTGGACGCAATATTCCAAATGCAGCCGAACCAACGTTCTATACAACTGCAACATCAGATCCGAACTTTTATACTCTATGCCCCGTCTTATAAAGGCAAGCATGCCATATGCCTTATTCACTACCTTCTCCACCCGTGACGTCACCTTCAAGGATCTGTGGACTTGCACACCCAGGTCCCTCTGCGTATCTACATCCTTTATGGTTCTACCATTTATCGTATTGGTCCGCCCGACATTATTTCTACCAAAATGCATCACTTCGCATTGATCTGGATTGAACTCCATCTGCCATTTCTTTGCCCAAATTTCCAGCCTATCTATATCCTTCTGTAGCCTCTGACAATGTTCCTCACTGTCTGCAAGTTCAGCCATTTTCATGTCGTCCGCAAACTTACTGATCACCCCAGTTACACCTTCTTCCAGATCGTTTATATCAATCACAAACAGCAGAGGTCCCAATACAGAGCCCTGCGGAACACCACTAGTCACAGGCCTCCAGCTGGAAAAAGACCCTTCCACGACCACCCTCTGCCTTCTGTGACACAGCCAGTTCTCCACCCATCTCGCCACCTCCCCCTTTAACCCATGAGAGCCAACCTTTTGCACCAACCTGCCATGAGAGACTTTTTCAAACACTTTACTAAAGTCCATACAGACGACATCCACGACCCTTCCCTCGTCAAACATTCTAGTCACTTCTTCAAAAACTCCACCTGACTATCGTTAATGAGTTTATTCCTTTCTAAATGCGCATACATCCAATCTCTAAGAATCCTCTCCGGCCGATAATTTCCCAAGTTATCTTTCCTACCCTTCTTAAATAACGGGACCACATTAGCTATCCTCCAATCCTCTGGGACATCACCTGTGTCCAGTGATGAGACAAAGATTTGCGTCAGAGGACCAGCGATTTCATCTCTCGTCACCCTGAGCAGCCTTGGATAGATTCCCTCAGGTCCTGGGGATTTGTCAGTCTTTATATTCCCCAAAAAAACCGAACACTTCCTCCCTTGCAATGTGGATTTTCTCTAACGGGTCAACAATCCCCTCTGAGACACGCCCAGTCAACACATCCCTCTCCTTTGTGAATACCGACGCAAAGTATTCATTTAGGATCACAAGTTGAAACTAATGGCGTTATGATCACTGAAACCAAAGTATTCCCCTGCACACACTTCCGTCACTTGTCCTAACTCGGTTCCTAATCGGAAATCTATTTTGGCATCCTCTCTTTTTGGTACCTCTGTATATTGATTTAGAAAATTTTCCTGAACACATTTTACAAACTCTCACCCGTCTCGACCTTTAACAGTATGGGAGTCCCGATCTAGATGTGGAAAATTAAAATCCCGTCCGATCACAACTTTATGTTTCCTGCAGTTGTCTGCTATCTCTCTGCAGATTTGCTCCTCCAATTCTCGCTGACTATTGGGTGGTCAATAATACAACCCCTTTAATGTGGTCTTAAAGAACAAACAACAAAGAACAGTACAGCACAGGAAACAGGCCCTTCGGCCCTCCAAGCCTGTGCCGCTCCTTGGTCCAACTAGACCAATCGTTTGTATCCCTCCATTCCCAGGCTGCTCATGTGACTATCCAGGTAAGTCTTAAACGACGTCAGCGTGCTTGCCTCCACCACCCTACTTGGCAGCGCATTCCAGACCCCCACCACCCTCTGTGTAAAAAACGTCCCTCTGATATCTGAGTTATACTTCGCCCCTCTCACCTTGAGCCCATGACCCCTCGTGATCGTCACCTCCGACCTGGGAAAAAGCTTCCCACTGTTCACCCTATCTATACCCTTCATAATCTTGTATACCTCTATTAGATCTCCCCTCATTCTCCGTCTTTCCAGGGAGAACAACCCCAGTTTACCCAATCTCTCCTCATAGCAAAGACCCTCCATACCAGGCAACATCCTGGTAAACATTCTCTGCATTCTCTCTAACGCCTCCACGTCCTTCTGGTAGTGCGGCGAACAGAACTGGACGCAGTACTCCAAATGTGACCTAACCAGCGTTCTATACAGCTGCATCATCAGACTCCAGCTTTTATACTCTATACCCCGTCCTATAAAGGCAAGCATACCATATGCCTTCTTCACGACCTTCTCCACCTGTGTTGCCACCTTCAAGGATTTGTGGACTTGCACACCTAGGTCCCTCTGTGTTTCTAAACTCCTGATGACTCTGCCATTTATTGTATAACTCCTCCCTACATTATTTCTTCCAAAATGCATCACTTCGCATTTATCCGGATTAAAATCCATCTGCCACCTCTCCGCCCAATTTTCCAGCCTATCTATATCCTGCTGTATTGCCCGACAATGCTCTTTGCTATCCGCAAGTCCAGCCATCTTCGTGTCATCCGCAAACTTGCTGATTACACCAGTTACACCTTCTTCCAAATCATTTATATATATCACAAATAGCAGAGGTCCCAGTACAGAGCCCTGCGGAACACCACTGGTCACAGACCTCCAGCCGGAAAAAGACCCTTCGACCACTACCCTCTGTCTCCTATGGCCAAGCCAGTTTTCCACCCATCTAGCCACTTCTCCTTGTATCCCATGAGCCTTAACCTTCTTAACCAACCTGCCATGTGGGACTTTGTCAAATGCCTTACTGAAATCCATATAGACGACATCCACGGCCCTTCCTTCATCAACGGTTTTTGTCACTTCCTCAAAAAACTCGACCAAATTTGTAAGGCACGACCTCCCTCTTACAAAACCATGCTGTCTGTCACTAACGAGATTGTTCCGTTCTAAATGCACATACATCCTGTCTCTAAGAATCCTCTCCAACCACTTCCCTCCCACGGACGTCAAGCTCACCGGCCTATAATTTCCTGGGTTATCCCTGCTACCCTTCTTAAACAACGGGACCACATTCGCTATCCTCCAATCCTCAGGGACCTCACCCGTGTCCAAAGAAGCGACAAAGATTTCCGTCAGAGGCCCAGCAATTTCATCTCTCCTCTCCCTGAGCAGTCGAGGATAGATGCCATCAGGCCCTGGGGCTTTGTCAGTTTTAATGTTCCCTAAAAAACCTAATACTTCCTCGCTTGTAATGGAGATTTTCTCTAACGGGTCAACACCTCCCTCCGAGACACTCCCGGTTAACACGCCCCTCTCCTTCGTGAATACAGATGCAAAGTATTCATTTAGGATCTCCCCTATTCCCTTGGGTTCTAAGCATAATTCCCCTCCTTTGTCCCTGAGAGGTCCGATTTTCTCCCAGACAACTCTGTTGTTCCTAACGTATGAATAGAATGCCTTAGGATTCTCCGTAATCCTGCCTGCCAAGAACATCTCGTGACCTCTTTTTGCCCCTCTAACTCCCCGTTTGAGTTCTTTCCTACTCTCTCTGTATTCCTCCAGAGCTCCAACTGTTTTCAGTTGCCTGGACTTAACGTACGCTTCCATTTTCATTTTAATCAGATCCTCAATTTCCCTGGTTATCCACGGCTCTCGAATCCTACCTTTCCTTTTTACAGGCACATGCCTATCCTGCAGCCTTATCAATCGTTCCTTAAAATACTCCCACATGCCAGACGCGGACTTACCCTCGAACATCCTCCCCCAATGAACATCCACCAATTTCTGCCTAATCCGGCTATAGTTAGCCTTCCCCCAATTTAGCACCCTGCCCGTAGGACAGCACTCATCCTTGTCCATTACTATCCTAAAGTTAACAGAGTTGTGGTCACTATTTTTCCTTTCCTGTTTCTCAGCTCCACGCATCTGGCCTCGGAAGACAAACCCTCGAATCTGTCCTGCCTGAGCACTGCTGTAACAGTTTCCCTGACTAGCAATACCACCGCCCCCCCCCCACCCTTCATCCCTCTGCCTCTATCACGTCTGAAACATAGGAACCCTGGAACATTGAGCTCCCAGTCCTGCCCCTCCTGTAGCCAAGTTTCACTAATGGCTATAATGTCATATTTCCATGTGTCAATCCACGCCTTCAGCTCATCTGCCTTCCCCACAATACTCCTGGCATTGAAATAGACACATCTCAAAAGATTATTACCACCACACACAACCCTTCTATTTGTGATATTTCATGAACTATTAACATCATTTACTTTCACCCCTGCTCCACTATCTGCTCTGGCACTCTGGTTCCTATCCCCCTGCAAATCTAGTTTAAACCCTCCCCAATAACACTGGCAAACCACCCTGCAAGTATATTGGTTCCCTTGTAGTTTAGGTGTAACCCGTCTCTCTTGTACAGGTCCCACCTGCCCCAGAAGAGGTCCCAGTGACCTAGAAATCTGAAACCCTGCCCCCTACACCAGTTCCTCAGCCACTGGGAACAAGCTGTGTCCATTCCTTGGGGAGACTTTTTAAAATCAGCCTCCCAACATTTATTTATTTGTTTATTTAGTTGTTTAATTCTGTAATGAATTACAGAATTCATTGTAATTCTGTACAATGACAGAATTAATTCTGTAACCCGCCCGAGCATCCTACTCTGACCCTCACTGGCACGTGGCACAGGTAGCAAACATGTGACTCTGTCCATGTGGCTATCCAGATAAGTCTTAAATGATCCTAGCGTGTCTGCCTCAACCAGCTTGCTTGGTAGAACATTCCAGGCCCCCACCACCCTCTGTGTAAAATACATCCCCCGTATATCTGTCTTGAACCTTGCTCCCCTTACCTGAACTTGTGACCCCTTGTGTTTGTCATTTCTGACCTGGGAAAATGCTTCCAACTGTTCACCCTATCTATGCCCTTCATAATTTTGAAAACTTCTATTAGGTCGCCCCTCAACCTCCGTCTTTCCAGGGAGAACAGTCCCAGTTTACTTAATCTCTCCTCATAGCTAATACCCTCCATCCCAGGCAACATCCTGGTAAACCTCCTCTGTACTCTGTCCAAAGCCTCCACGTCCTTCTGGTAGTGTGGCGACCAGAACTGGACGCAGTATTCCAAATGTGGCCGAGCCAACGTTCTATACATCTGCAACATCAGACCCCAACTTTTATACTCTATGCCCTGTCCAATAAAGGCAAGCATGCCATATGCCTTATTCACTACCTTCTCCACCTGTGACGTCACCTTTAAGGACCTGTGGAGTTATGGACTCAGTGCCCAGCTCCCTGTCTCTGGAGAAAAGTCTCAGTCACAGCCCTGTGGGATTCCTGATTTACAGAATTAAACAACTAAATAAACAAATAAATAAATGTTGGGAGGCTGATTTTAAAAAGTCTCCAAGGAATGGACACAGCTTGTTCCCAGTTTAAAGAGGGGAGTTTATCTCTTTCTGTGACTGAGATGTTGTCTATTCAGACTCGGAATATACGTGGCGTTCAGTGTCTGGGTGGGAGGATTACACCAGGCATGAAGCTGGGAGAATTACATTTCTCCCCTTTGTCCCATCCAGATATCGTCAAATTATTGCTCATGGGATCTGGCTGTGCATCAATAACCAGCTGCCTTTCCTGAACTCCAACTTGTAAACACGCAAATTTAAAATGGAACTGGCTCAGTGACTGTAAAACACTTGGGAAGGAGGAGGGAGGGATGAAATTAAAATTCCCCGGCCTTGGAAATGGCTTGTTCCCAATTCCAGTGTCCGGATTGTGTTTTTAGATGGGGTGGTGTGAATTGGGGAATTGCCAGGGGCAGGGGGTCGGGACAGGAGTTTAATATCACTGCCTCTGTCACTCCAGCTTTCAGGATTGTTGTGTTTCACTGGAGTGGAACGATTCCTGCTCTTTGCACCAAGGTTTAATGCAGCCTCTGTGACTAGGCCTCAATTCAAGCCCGAATCTCACAGGGCCCTCAGGAAGCCTCCTCCATTTGCTTCATCCCCAAACAGTGTCTGTGCTAAATTGGATGGGATGAATGATTCAATAAAAACTGTAGCAGCCTCTTTAATTCTTCTTTTGGGATGTTATTGAGGGTTTTACTTGCTCTCTCGCTCTCTCTGCGTCCCTTTATGTAACTTTGTGATTGAAGGAAATGAAGGAAAGGTGACAGAGAGAGAGATTGTGAAAACAGTGGTGGAAATGTGGTTTCTTCACAGATTCCAACATGACAACAAATGCAGCAGAAACAGGTGGAGAGAGAGAGAGAGAGAGAGGAGAAACGAGGCGGTTGTGGAAACAACTGGATGTGGTGGGTTAAACTGAGGCTGTCAGTGGGAGGGGGCTTCAATGAGGGACACACCCTCCATTTTAATTCTGAGGGTCGTGTTTAGGGATCGTGTCTCAGTCTCTTTTTCCCACGCTCTCTCAGTCTGATTCTCTGTCAGTCTCAGTCTCTCTCAGTCTGATTCTCTGTCAGTCTCAATCTCTCTTTCAGTCTGATTCTCTGTCAGTCTCAATCTCTCTCTCAGTCTGATTCTCTGTCAGTCTCAATCTCTCTCTCAGTCTGATTCTATCTCTGTCTGTCACATTCTCTTTCTCTCTGCCTCATTCTCTCTGCCTGTCGATGTCTGTAAACATTTACTCAAAAATAAAATATTTCCAATTTATATGCCTGCTGTCATTTTCGACATTACAGCAATCCTGCAGAAACTGAGAGAGAGAAAGATCCACTGTGAGAAAGCTGAATTTTAAAATCCCACTATTTTGGTGATCTTTGTGTACGCAGGGTGATTGCAGAATTCCAAAATTACAATACTGAGGTCACATTATACGCTGCACCCGGAGGAAACCCCTGCAGACACGGGGAGAACGTGAAAACTCCACACAGACAGTGACCAAAGCCGAGAATCGAACGCAATACACTGGCGATGTGAGGCAGCAGTGTTAACCTACTGTGCCACCGTGTCACTGTGAGGCAGCAGAGTTAACCCACTGTGTCACCGTGTCACTGTGAGGCAGCAGTGTTAACCTACTGTGCCACCGTGTCACTGTGAGACAGCAAATCAAAGAATGAAAATCATAGAAACCCTACAGTGCAGAAGGAGGCCATTCGGCCCATCGAGTCTGCACCGACCACAATCCCACCCAGGCCCGACCCCCACATATTTACCCGCAAACCTACGCATCTCAGGACTCTAAGGGGCAATTATTAACCTGGCCAATCAACCAAACCCGCACATCTTTGGACTGTGGGAGGAAACCGGAGCACCCGGAGGAATCCACGCAGACACGAGGAGAATGTGCAAACTCCACACAGACAGTGACCCGAGCCGGGAATCGAACCCGGGACCCTGGAGCTGTGAAGCAGCAGTGTTAACCCACTGTGTCACCGTGTCACTGTGAGACAGCAGTGTTAACCCACTGTGTCACCGTGTCACTGTGAGGCAGCAGTGTTAACCCACTGTGTCACCGTGTCACTGTGAGGCAGCAGTGTTAACCACTGTGTCACCGTGTCGCTGTCAGACAGCAGTGTTAACGCACTGTCACCGTGTCACTGTGAGGCAGCAGTGTTAACCCACTGTGTCACCATGTCATGATGAGGGAGCAGTGTTAACCCACTGTGCTACCGTGTCACTGTGAGGCAGCAGTGTTAACCCACTGTGTCACCGTGTCGCTGTGAGGCAGCAGTGTTAACCCACTGTGCCACCGTGTCACTGTGAGGCAGCAGTGTTAACCACTGTGTCACCGTGTCACTGTGAGGCAGCAGTGTTAACCCACTGTGTCACCGTGAGGCAGCAGTGTTAACCCACTGTGTCACTGTGAGGCAGCAGTGTTAACCCACTGTGCCACCGTGTCACTGTGAGGCAGCAGTGTTAACCCACTGTGTCACCGTGTCACTGTGAGACAGCAGTGTTAACCCACTGTGTCACCGTGTCATGATGAGGGAGCAGTGTTCACCCACTGTGTCACCGTGTCACTGTGAGACAGCAGTGTTAACCCACTGTGTCACCGTGTCGCTGTGAGACAGCAGTGTTAGCCCACTGTGCCACCGTGTCACTGTGAGGCAGCAGTGTTAACCCACTGTGTCACCGTGTCGCTGTGAGGCAGCAGTGTTAACCCACTGTGTCACCGTGTCGCTGTGAGGCAGCAGTGTTAACCCACTGTGTCACTGTGAGGCACCAGTGTTAACCCACTGTGCCACTGTGTCACTGTGAGGCAGCAGTGTTAACCCACTGTGTCACTGTGAGGCAGCAGTGTTAACCCACTGTGTCACCGTGTCACTGTGAGGCAGCAGTGTTAACCCACTGTGTCACCGTGTCGCTGTGAGACAGCAGTGTTAACCCACTGTGTCACCGTGTCGCTGTGAGACAGCAGTGTTAACCCACTGTGTCACCGTGTCGCTGTGAGGCAGCAGTGTTCACCCACTGTGTCACCGTGTCGCTGTGAGGCAGCAGTGTTAACCCACTGTGTCACTGTGAGGCAGCAGTGTTAACCCACTGTGTCACTGTGAGGCAGCAGTGTTAACCCACTGTGTCACCGTGTCACTGTGAGGCAGCAGTGTTAACCCACTGTGTCACCGTGTCGCTGTGAGACAGCAGTGTTAACCCACTGTGTCACAGTGTCGCTGTGAGACAGCAGTGTTAACCCACTGTGTCACCGTGTCAATGTGAGGCAGCAGTGTTAACCCACTGTGTCACCGTGTCACTGTGAGGCAGCAGTGTTAACCCACTGTGTCACCGTGTCGCTGTCAGACAGCAGTGTTAACGCACTGTCACCGTGTCACTGTGAGGCAGCAGTGTTAACCCACTGTGTCACCATGTCATGATGAGGGAGCAGTGTTAACCCACTGTGCCACCGTGTCACTGTGAGGCAGCAGTGTTAACCCACTGTGTCACCGTGTCGCTGTGAGGCAGCAGTGTTAACCCACTGTGCCACCGTGTCACTGTGAGGCAGCAGAGTTAACCACTGTGTCACCGTGTCACTGTGAGGCAGCAGTGTTAACCCACTGTGTCACCGTGAGGCAGCAGTGTTAACCCACTGTGTCACCGTGTCGCTGTGAGGCAGCAGTGTTAACCCACTGTGCCACCGTGTCACTGTGAGGCAGCAGTGTTAACCCACTGTGTCACCGTGTCACTGTGAGACAGCAGTGTTAACCCACTGTGTCACCGTGTCACTGTGAGACAGCAGTGTTAACCCACTGTGTCACCGTGTCACTGTGAGGCAGCAGTGTTAACCCACTGTGTCACCGTGTCGCTGTGAGGCAGCAGTGTTAACCCACTGTGCCACCGTGTCACTGTGAGGCAGCAGTGTTAACCACTGTGCCACCGTGTCACTGTGAGGCAGCAGTGTTAACCCACTGTGTCACCGTGTCGCTGTGAGGCAGCAGTGTTAACCCACTGTGCCACCGTGTCACTGTGAGGCAGCAGTGTTAACCACTGTGTCACCGTGTCACTGTGAGGCAGCAGTGTTAACACACTGTGTCACCGTGAGGCAGCAGTGTTAACCCACTGTGTCACTGTGAGGCAGCAGTGTTAACCCACTGTGCCACCGTGTCACTGTGAGGCAGCAGTGTTAACCCACTGTGTCACCGTGTCACTGTGAGGCCGCAGTGTTAACCCACTGTGTCACCGTGAGGCAGCAGTGTTAACCCACTGTGTCACCGTGTCACTGTGAGGCAGCAGTGTTAACCCACTGTGTCACCGTGTCACTGTGAGGCCGCAGTGTTAACCCACTGTGTCACCGTGAGGCAGCAGTGTTAACCCACTGTGTCACCGTGTCACTGTGAGGCAGCAGTGTTAACCCACTGTGTCACCGTGTCACTGTGAGGCCGCAGTGTTAACCCACTGTGTCACCGTGAGGCAGCAGTGTTAACCCACTGTGTCACCGTGCCACTGTGAGGCAGCAGAGTTAACCCACTGTGCCCTTGAACAAAATGGCTTGCTATGCAATTTGCGAGGACAGTTAAGAGTCAGACATGTTGCTGTGGCTCTGGAATGGCATGTAGACCAGACCAGGTAAGGACGGCAGATTTCCGTCTCTGAAGGGCATTAGTGAAGCAGGGGGAGGATGAAGGTGTGGAGAGAGAAATTGAGAGTGCGAGGGAGTGATAGTGAAGAGAGTGATGGGGACAGGAAAGAGTGCGAGGGAACACAAGAAATTGATAGAAAGCAATGCAAAGCAAGGGCGGAGGGGGCGGGGGGGGGTGCAGTGAAAAAAGACACAGAGTCTCCAGTGTGAGCTCAGTTCTCAGCTCCCACTCTTTGGAAAAAAGCCTCAGCCACAACCCACTGGGATTCCTCATTCATAGAAATAAACAAATGAATGGTGGGAGGCTGATTTCCAGACCACACAACATCCTGGCCAATCTTTTCTGTTCCCTCTCCAAAGCCTCGACATCCTTGTGCTGGTGTGGTGACCAGAATTGAACACTATATTCCAAGTGCGGTCCAAGTAAGGTTCTATAAAGCTGCAACACGACTTGCCAATTTTTAAACTCAATGCCCCGGCCGATGAAGGCAAGCATGCCGTATGCCTTCTTGACTACCTTCTCCACCTGCATTGCCACTTTCAGGGACCTGTGTACCTGTACACCCAGATCCCTCTGCCTATCAATACTCTGAAGGGTTCTGTCATTTACTGTAAGTTTCCTATCTGTGTTAGACCTTCCAAAATGCTTTACTTCACATTTGTCCGGACGAAACTCCATCTGCCACCTCTCTGCCCAAGTGTTGGACTGATCGATATCCTGCTGTATCCTCTGATGGTCCTCATCGCTATCCACAAATCCACCAACCTTTGTGTCATCAGCAAACTTACCTTCCCCCACCACCCCTCATCCCCTGCCCCCCGCAACCCTTCACCCCCTCCCCACAACCTCTCACACCCTTCAAACCCCCCCCCACAACCCCACATCCCCTCCCCACAACCTCTCGCACCCTTCAACCCCTCCCCCTTGCCCCACGTCCCCCCACAACTCGCCCCTTCAATACCAATTGAGTCTAATCAATGTACTTGGACTATCAGCGACGATACCTTGTGTATTGATGTGTTTGTCCAGAAGCTTCTTCAATCAGAGAGTCCCTGCCTCCAGCAGCCACTCAGGCAGCGAGTTCCAGATTTGCAACACAGTCTGCTCAACATTCTGTCATGATGTGGAGATGCCGGCGTTCGACTGGGGTAAACACAGTTAGAAGTTTAACAACACCAGGTTACAGTCCAACAGGTTTCTTTGGTAGCAAAAGCCACACAAGCTTTCAGAGCTGCAAGCCCCTTCTTCAGCCCCCCTCAACATTGTCCCCACATCCCCTCTGAAACACTCTCACCTTTAACCTCTGCCCTTTGGTCAAACCCAGACCAAGATGGCACTGGGCATGCGCTCTCCTCACATTGCCCCTCACAAACATGGCACTGGGCAGTCGCTCTCCTCACATTGCCCCTCACAAAGATGGCACTGCACATGCGCTCTCCTCACATTGCCCCTCACAAAGACGGCGGCGGCGCAGGGGCACAGCCCCGCTGTAAACATGGCGGCTGTGAACTCGGGGCAGAAACGGGGAACAATACTGGGCTCCCGCTGGGTACAAACGGGGAACCGGGGATTCCATTCTCTGAGTTTCCGCTGTACACAAACCTGGTTATGAATCCTCTCCGCCCACCCGCCGGATCCATCGCTCCCCCCGAGCCGCCATTCCACTGACTGACTGCACATCAAATCACCCATCGCGATCCCGCACAAGTGGCAGATGGACTTCAACCCAGATAAATGCGTCGTGGTCCATTTTGGCAGGTCAAATGGGAAGAAGGAGTACAATATAAAGGGAAAGACTCTCAGTACTGAGGAGGGTCAGAAGGACCTTGGGGTCCGGGTCCATAGGACTCTAAAATCGGCCCCGCAGGTGGAGGAGGTGGTTAAGAAGGCGTATGGTGTGCTGGCCTTTATCAATCGAGGGATTGAGTTCAGGAGTCCGGGGATAATGATGCAGCTATATAAGACCCTCGTCAGACCCCACTTGGAGTACTGTGCTCAGTTCTGGTTGCCTCATTACAGGAAGGATGTCGAAAAGATTGAAAGGGTGCAGAGGAGATTTACAAGGATGTTGCCTGGATTGAGTGGCATGCCTTATGAGGATAGGCTGAGGGAGCTCGGTCTTTTCTCCTTGGAGAGACGTAGGATGAGAGGAGACCTAATAAAGGTATACAAGGTGTTGAGAGGCTCAGAGGCATTTTCCCAGGGTGGAAATGGCTGCTATGAGAGGACACAGGTTTAAGTTGCTGGGGGGTTAGGTACTGGGGAAATGTTAGGGGGAAGTTTTTCACAGAGAGTGGTGGGCGAATGGAATCGGCTGCCGTCAGTGGTGATGGAGGCAAACTCAATAGGGTCTTTTAAGAGACTCCTGGATGAGTACATGGGACTTAATAGGATGGAGGGTTATAGGTAGGCCTAAAAGGTAGGGATATGTTCGGCAAAACTTGTGGGGCCGAAGGGCCTGTTTTGTGCTGTAGTTTTCTATGTTTCTATGTTTCTATCTGTAACCCCCACGACTTGCCTGGACTTGCAGAATCTCACTAACTGTCCTGTCTGGAGACAGTACACATCTCTTTAACCTGTGCTTAACCCTCTCTCCACTCACATTGTCTGTACCTTTCAGACTTGCTTACCTGTAGAGGCTCACATTCCAACCGTTATAATGCACTGGCTAAAGCCATACACAGTAAGACGTTTAACAACACCAGGTTAAAGTCCAACAGGTTTATTTGGCAGCAAAAGCCACACAAGCTTTCGGAGCTCAAACCCCTTCTTCAGGTGAGTGGGAATTCTGTTCACAAACAGAGCTTACAAAGACACAGACTCAATTTACATGAATAATGGTTGGAATGCGAATACTTACAGCTAATCAAGTCTATAAGATACAACGAACGTGAGTGGAGAGAGCATTAAGACAGGCTAAGAAGATGTGTATTGTCTCCA
The DNA here is from genome assembly GCF_964213995.1 of Mustelus asterias. Lineage (NCBI taxonomy): Eukaryota > Metazoa > Chordata > Chondrichthyes > Carcharhiniformes > Triakidae > Mustelus > Mustelus asterias. Next base: position 192,377 of record NW_027590492.1, read on the forward strand.
GACAAGACAGCCAGTGAAAATTTGCAGGTCCAGGCAGGCTATGGGCGTTACAAATAGTGTGACATGAACCAAATATCCCGGTGGAGGCCGTCCTCATGTTTGCGGAACTTGGCTATCGTTTTCTGCTCAGCGACTCTGCGCTGTTGTGTGTCGTGAAGGCCGCCTTGGAGAACGCTTACCTGAAGATCCAAGGCTGAATGCCTGTGACTGCTGAAATGCATTAACATTAGGAGAGAAACAGTCAGTAACACAGGCTGCTGGAGGAGAGGGGTTACTGAGTGACAGTGTGAGGGAGCTGGATTAACATCAGTACAGATACAGTCAGTAACACAGGGTGCTGGGGGAGAGGGGTTACTGAGTGACAGTGTGAGGGAGCTGGATGAACATCAGTACAGATACAGTCAGTAACACAGGGTGCTGGGGGAGAGGGGTTACTGAGTGAAAATCTCAGGGAGCTGGATTGACATCTGAACAGATACAGTCAGTAACACAGGGTGCTGGGGGAGAGGGGTTACTGAGTGACAGTGTGAGGGAGCAGTATTAACATCAGTAGAGATACAATCAGTAACACAGGGTGCTGGGGGAGAGGGGTTACTGAGTGACAGTCTCAGGGAGCTGGATTAACATCTGAACAGATACAGTCAGTAACACAGGGGCTGGGGGAGAGGGGTCATTGGTGACAGTGTGAGGGAGCGGGATTAACATCAGTACAGATACAGTCAGTAACACAGGGTGCTGGGGGAGAGGGGTTACTGAGTGACAGTGTGAGGGAGCTGGATTAACATCAGTACAGATACAGTCAGTAACACAGGGTGCTGGGGGGAGAGGGGTTACTGAGTGACAGTGTGAGGGAGCTGGATTAACATCAGTACAGATACAGTCAGTAACACAGGGTGCTGGGTGAGAGGGGTTACTGAGTGACAGTGTGAGGGAGCTGGATTAACATCAGTACAGATACAGTCAGTAACACAGGGTGCTGGGGGGGAGCGGTTACTGAGTGACAGTCTCAGGGAGCTGGATTAACATCTGAACAGATACAGTCAGTAACACAGGGGCTGGGGGAGAGGGGTTACTGAGTGACAGTGTGAGGGAGCTGGATTAACATCTGAACTGATACAGTCAGTAACACAGGGTGCTGGGGGACAGGGGTTACTGAGTGACAGTGTGAGGGAGCTGGATTAACATCAGTCGAGATACAGTCAGTAAAACAGGGTGCTGGGGGAGAGCGGTTACTGAGTGACAGTGTGAGGGAGCTGGATTAACACCTGCACAGATACAGTCAGTAACACAGGGTGCTGGGGGAGAGCGGTTACTGAGTGACAGTGTGAGGGAGCTGGATTAACACCTGCACAGATACAGTCAGTAACACAGGGTGCTGGGGGAGAGCGGTTACTGAGTGACAGTGTGAGGGAGCTGGATTAACACCTGCACAGATACAGTCAGTAACACAGGGTGCTGGGGGAGAGGGGTTACTGAGTGACAGTGTGAGGGAGCTGGATTAACACCTGCACAGATACAGTCAGTAACACAGGGTGCTGGGGGAGAGGGGTTACTGAGTGATAATTTGAGGCAGTTGGATTAACATCAGGAGAGATAGAGTCTGGAACACAGGGTGCTGGGGGAGAGGGGTTACAGAGTGACAGTGTGAGGGAGTTGGATTAACATCAGTACAGATACAGTCAGTAACACAGGGGCTGGAGTAGGGGGCGACTGAGTGACAGTGTGAGGGAGCTGGATTAACATCAGGAGAGATACAGTCAGGAACACAGGGTGCTGGGGGGAGAGGGGTTACTGAGTGACAGTGTGAGGGAGCTGGATTAACATCAGGAGAGATACAGTCAGGAACACAGGGTGCTGGGGGGAGAGGGGTTACAGAGTGACAGTGTGAGGGAATTGGATTAACATCAGTACAGATACAGTCAGTAACACAGGGGCTGGAGTAGGGGGCGACTGAGTGACAGTGTGAGGGAGGTGGATTAACATCAGTACAGACACGGTTAGTAACACAGGGGCTGGAGTAGGGGGCGAGTGAGTGACAGTGTGAGAGAGCTGGATTATCAGTAGAGATACAGTCAGTAACACAGGGTGCTGGGGGAGAGGGGTTACTGAGTGACAGTGTGAGGGAGCTGGATTAACAACTGTGGAGATACAGTCAGTAACAGAGGGCGCTGAGCGGGACAAGGGTTACTGAGTGACAGTGCGTGGGAGCTGGATTATCAGGAGAGATACCGTCAGTAACACAGGGTGCTGGGAGAGAAGGGTTACTGAGTGAGAGTGTGAGGGAGCTGGATGAACAACAGTACAGACACAGTCTGTAACACAGGCTGCTGGGGGAAGAGGGGTCACTGAGTGACAGTGTGAGGGAGCTGGATTAACATCAGCACAGATACAGTCAGTAACACAGGGTGCTGGGGGAGAGGGGTGACTGAGTGACAATGTGAGGGACCTGGATTAACATCAGTACAGATGCAGTCATGAACACAGGGTGCTAGGGGAGAGGGGTTACTTAGTGACAGTGTGAGGGAACTGGATTAACATCAGTTGAATAAAGAACAAAGAACAAAACAGCACAAAAACAGGCCCTTCGGCCCTCCAAGCCCGTGCTGCTCCCTGGTCAAAACTAGATCATTCTTTTGTATCCCTCCAATCCCACTCCGTTCATGTGGCTATCTAGAAAAGTCTTAAACGTTCCCAGTGTGTCCGCCTCCACCACCTTGCCTGGCAGCGCATTCAAGGCCCCCACCACCCTCTGTGTAAAATATGTCCTTCTGATATCTGTGTGAAACCTCCCCCCCTTCACCTTGAACCTATGACCCCTCGTGAACATCACCGCCGACCTGGGGAAAAGCTTCCCACCGTTCACCCTATCTGTGCCTTTCATAATTTTATACACCTCTATTAAGTCTCCCCTCATCCTTGGCCTTTCCAGGGAGAACAACCCCAGTTTACCCAATCTCTCCTCATAACTAAAACCCTCCAGACCAGGCAACATCCTGGTAAACCACCTCTGTACTCTCTCCAAAGCCTCCACGTCCTTCTGGTAGTGTGGCGACCAGAACTGGACGCAGTACTCCAAATGCGGCCGAACCAACGTTCTACACATCTGCAACATCAGACCCCAACTTTTATACTCGATGCCCCGTCCTATAAAGGGAAGCATGCCATATGCCTTCTTCACCAGCTGCTCCCACTGTGGACGTCACCTTGAAGGATCTGTGGACTTGCACACCCAGAGATTCAGTCAGGAACACAGGGTGCTGGGGGAGAGGGGTTACTGAGTGGCAGTGTGAGGGAGCAGTATTAACATCAGGAGAGATACAGTCAGTAACACAGCGTGCTGGGGGAGAGGGGTTACTGAGTGACAGTGTGAGGGAGCTGGATTAACATCAGTAGAGATACAGTCAGTAACACAGGATGCTGGGGGAAGAGGGGTTACTGAGTGACAGTGTGAGGGAGCTGGATTAACATCAGTACAGATACAGTCAGTAACACAGGGTGCTGGGGAGAGGGGTCACTGAGTGACAGTGTGAGGGAGCTGGATTAACATCTGTACAGATACAGTCAGTAACACAGGGTGCTGGAGGGACAGGGGTTACTGAGTGTCAGTCTCAGGTAGCTGGATTAACATCAGTACAGATACAGTCAGTAACACAGGGTGCTGGGGAGAGGGGTCACTGAGTAACAGTGTGAGGGAGCTGGATTCACATCAGTAGAGATACAGTCAGTAACACAGGGTGCTGGGGGAGAGGGGTTACTGAGTGACAGTGTGAGGGAGCTGGATTAACATCAGTAGAGATACAGTCAGTAACACAGGATGCTGGGGGAGAGGGGTTACTGAGTAACAGTGTGAGGGAGCTGGATTAACATCAGTACAGAAACAGTCAGGAACACAGGGTGCTGGGGGAGAAGGGTGACTGAGTGACAGTGTGAGGGAGCTGGATTCACATCAGTAGAGATACAGTCAGTAACACAGGGTGCTGGGGGAGATGGGGTACTGAGTGACAGTGTGAGGGAGCTGGATTAACATTAGTACAGATACAGTCAGTAACACAGGGTGCTGGGGGAGAGGGGTTACTGAGTGACAGTGTGAGGGAGCTGGATTCACATCAGAAGAGATACAGTCAGTAACACAGGGTGCTGGGGGAGAGGGGTTACTGAGTGACAGTCTCAGGGAGCTGGATTAACATCAGTACAGATACAGTCAGTAACACAGGGTGCTGGGGGAGAGGGGTTACTGAGTGACAGTGTGAGGGAGCTGGATTATCAGTCGAGATACAGTCAGTAACACAGGGTGCTGGGGGAGAGGTGTTACTGAGTGACAGTGTGAGGGAGCTGGATTAACAACTGTGGAGATACAGTCAGTAACAGAGGGCGCTGGGGGAGAGGGGTTCCTGAGTGACAGTGTGAGGGAGCTGGATTAACATCTGTACAGATACAGTCAGTAACACAGGGTGCTGGAGGGACAGGGGTTACTGAGTGTCAGTCTCAGGTAGCTGGATTAACATCAGTACAGACACAGTCAGTAACACAGGGTGCTGGGGAGAGGGGTCACTGAGTAACAGTGTGAGGGAGCTGGATTCACATCAGTAGAGATACAGTCAGTAACACAGGGTGCTGGGGGAGAGGGGTTACTGAGTGACAGTGTGAGGGAGCTGGATTAACATCAGTAGAGATACAGTCAGTAACACAGGATGCTGGGGGAGAGGGGTTACTGAGTGACAGTGTGAGGGAGCTGGATTAACATCAGTACAGAAACAGTCAGGAACACAGGGTGCTGGGGGAGAAGGGTTACTGAGTGACAGTGTGAGGGAGCTGGATTCACATCAGTAGAGATACAGTCAGTAACACAGGGTGCTGGGGGAGAGGGGTTACTGAGTGACAGTGTGAGGGAGCTGGATTAATATCAGTACAGATACAGTCAGTAACACAGGGTGCTGGGGGGAGAGGGGTTACTGAGTGACAGTGCGAGGGAGCTGGATCAACATCATTAGAGACACAGTCAGTAACACAGGGTGCTGGGGAAGAGGGTTTCCTGAGTGACAGTGTGAGGGAGCTGGATTAACATCTGTACAGATACAGTCAGTAACACAGGGTGCTGGAGGGACAGGGGTTACTGAGTGTCAGTCTCAGGTAGCTGGATTAACATCAGTACAGACACAGTCAGTAACACAGGGTGCTGGGGAGAGGGGTCACTGAGTAACAGTGTGAGGGAGCTGGATTCACATCAGTAGAGATACAGTCAGTAACACAGGGTGCTGGGGGAGAGGGGTTACTGAGTGACAGTGTGAGGGAGCTGGATTAACATCAGTAGAGATACAGTCAGTAACACAGGATGCTGGGGGAGAGGGGTTACTGAGTGACAGTGTGAGGGAGCTGGATTAACATCAGTACAGAAACAGTCAGGAACACAGGGTGCTGGGGGAGAAGGGTTACTGAGTGACAGTGTGAGGGAGCTGGATTCACATCAGTAGAGATACAGTCAGTAACACAGGGTGCTGGGGGAGAGGGGTTACTGAGTGACAGTGTGAGGGAGCTGGATTAACATCAGTACAGATACAGTCAGGAACACAGGGTGCTGGGGGAGAGGGGTTACTGAGTGACAGTGTGAGGGAGCTGGATTCACATCAGAAGAGATACAGTCAGTAACACAGGATGCTGGGGGAGAGGGGTTACTGAGTGACAGTCTCAGGGAGCTGGATTAACATCAGAAGAGATACAGTCAGTAACACAGGGTGCTGGGGGAGAGGGGTTACTGAGTGACAGTGTGAGGGAGCTGGATCAACATCATTAGAGACACAGTCAGTCACACAGGGTGCTGGGGGAGAGGGGTTACTGAGTGACAGTGTGAGGGAGGTGGATTAACATCAGTAGAGATACAGTCAGTAACACAGGGTGCTGGGGGGAGCGGGGATACTGAGTGATAATTTGAGGCAGTTGGATTAACATCAGTAAAGATACAGTCAGGAACAGAGGGTGCTGGGTGAGAGGAGTTACTGAGTGACAGTGTGAGGGAGCTGGATTAACATCAGTACAGATACAGTCAGTAACACTGGGTGCTGGGGGGAGTAGGGTTCCTGAGCGACAGTGTGAGGGAGCTGGATTAACATCAGTACAGATACAGTCAGTAACACAGGGTGCTGGGGGGAGAGGGGTTCCTGAGTGACAGTGTGAGGGAGCTGGAATAACATCAGTATAGACACAGTCAGTAACACGGGGCTGGAGTAGGGGCGCGACTGAGTGACAGTGTGAGAGAGCTGGATTAACATCAGTTGAACAAAGAACAAAAAAGCACAGGAACAGGCCCTTCGGCCCTCCAAGCCCGTGCCGCTCCCTGGTCCAAACTAGACCATTCTTTTGTATCCCTCCATTCCCACTCCGTTCATGTGGCGATCTAGATAAGTCCGAAACGTTCCCAGTGTGTCCGCCTCCACCACCTTGCCCGGCAGCGCATTCCAGGTCCCCAGCACCCTCTGTGTAAAATATGTCCTTCTGATATCTGTGTTAAACCTCCCCCCCTTCACCTTGAACCTATGACCCCTCGTGAACAACACCTCCAACCTGGGGAAAAGCTTCCCACCGTTCACCCTATCTGTGCCTTTCATAATTTTATACACCTATTAATTCTCCCCTCATCCTCTGTCTTTCCAGGGAGAACAACCCCAGTTTACCCAATCTCTCCTCATAACTAAGCCCCTCCATACCAGGCAACATCCTGGTAAACCTCCTCTGAACTCTCTCCAAAGCCTCCACGTCCTTCTGGTAGTGTGGCGACCAGAACTGGACGCAGTATTCCAAATGCGGCCGCACCAACGTTCTACACATCTGCAACATCAGACCCCAACTTTTATACTCTATGCCCCGTCCTATAAAGGGAAGCATTCCATATGCCTTCTTCACCAGCTTCTCCCCCTGTGACGTCACCTTGAAGGATCTGTGGACTTGCACACCCAGAGATACAGTCAGTAACACAGGGTGCTGGGGGAGAGGGTTACTGAGTGACAGTGTGAGGGAGCTGGATTAACATCAGTGCAGATACAGTCAGTAACACAGGGTGCTGGGGGAGAGGGGTCACTAAGTGACAGTGTGAGGGACTTGGATTAACATCAGTCGAGATGCAATCAGTGACACAGGGTGCTGGGGGAGAGGGGTTACTGAGTGACAGTGTGAGGGAGCTGGATTAACATCAGGACAGAGACAGTCAGGAACACAGGGTGTTGGGGGGAGAGGGGTGACTGAGTGACAGTGTGAGGGATCTGTACTAACATCAGTAGAGATACATTCAGTAACACAGGGTGCTGGGGGAGAGTGGTTACTGAGTGACAGTGTGAGGGAGCTGTACTACCATCAGTAGAGATACATTCAGTAACACAGGATGCTGGGGGAGAGGGGTTACTGAGTGACAGTGTGAGGGAGCTGGATTAACATCAGTACAGACACAGTCAGGAACACAGGGTGCTGGGGGGAGAGGGGATACAGAGTGCCAGTGTGAGGGAACTGGATTAACATCAGTAGAGCAACTTTCAGTAACACAGGGTGCTGGGGGAGAGGGTTTACTGAGTGACAGTGTGAGGGAGCTGGATTAACATCAGGAGAGATACAGTCAGTAACACAGAGTGCTGGAGGGAGAGGGGTTACTGAGTGACAGTGTGAGGGAGCAGGATTAACATCAGTACAGATAGTCAGTAACACAGGGTGCTGGGGGACAGGGGTTACTGAGTGACAGTCTCAGGGAGCTGGATTAACATCAGTACAGGTACAGTCAGTAACACAGGGTGCTGGGGAAGAGGGGTCACTTGGTGACAGTGTGAGGGAGCTGGATTAACATCATTAGAGACACAGTCAGTAACACAGATGCTGGGGGGAGAGGGGTGACTGAGTGACAGTGTGAGGGAGCTGGATTAACATCAGTACAGATACAGTCAGTAACACAGGGTGCTGGGGGGAGAGGGGTTCCTGAGTGACAGTGTGAGGGAGCTGGATTAACAGCTGTGGAGATACATTCAGTAACACAGGGTGCTGGGGGAGAGGGGTTACTGAGTGACAGTGTGAGGTAGCTGGATTAACATCAGTGCAGATACAGTCAGTAACACAGGGTGCTGGGGGGAGAGTGGTTTCTGTGTGACAGTATGAGGGACCTGGATTAACAACTGTGGAGATACAGTCAGGGACACAGGGTGCTGGGGGAGAGGGGTTACTGAGTGACAGTGCGTGGGAGCTGGACTAACATTCGTAGCGACACAGTCAGTCACACAGGGTGCTGGGGGGAGCGGAGATACTGAGTGATAATTTGAGGGAGCTGGCTTAACATCAGGACAGATACAGTCAGTAACACTGGGTGCTGGGGGAGAGGGGTTACTGAGTCACAGTGTGAGGGATTTGGATTAACATCAGTACAGATACATTCAGGAACACAGGGGTTGGAGTCGGGGGGCGACTGAGTGACAGTGTGAGGGAGCTGGATTAACATCAGTTGAACAAAGAACAAAACAGCACAGGAACAGGCCCTTCGGCCCTCCAAGCCCGTGCTGCTCCCTGGTCCAAACTAGACCATTCGTTTGTATCCCTCCATTCCCACTCCGTTCATGTGGCTATCTAGATAAGTCTTAAACGTTCCCAGTGTGTGTCCGCCTCCACCACCTTGCCTGGCAGCGCATTCCAGGCCCCCAGCACCCTCTGTGTAAAATATGTCCTTCTGATATCTGTGTTAAACCTCCCCCCTTCACCTTGAACCTATGACCCCTCGTGAACATCACCGCCGACCTGGGGAAAAGCTACCCACCGTTCACCCTATCTGTGCCTTTCATAATTTCATACACCTCTATTAAGTCTCGCCTCATCCTCTGTCTTTCCAGGGAGAACAACCCCAGTTTACCCAATCTCTCCTCAAAACTAAGACCCCCCATACCAGGCAACGTCCTGGTAAACCTCCTCTGTACTCTCTCCAAAGCCTCCACGTCCTTCTGGTAGTGTGGCGACCAGAACTGGACGCAATATTCCAAATGCGGCCGAACCAACGTTCTATACATCTGCAACATCAGACCCCAACTTTTATACTTCATGCCGCGTCCTATAAAGGGAAGCATGCCATATGCCTTCTTCACCAGCTTCTCCCCCTGTGGACGTCACCTTGAAGGATCTGTGGACTTGCACACCCAGAGATTCAGTCAGTAACACAGGGTGCTGGGGGAGAGGGGGTACTGAGTGACAGTGTGAGGGAGCTGGATTAACATCAGTGCAGATACAGTCAGTAACAGAGGGTGCTGGGGGAGAGTGGTCAATGAGTGACAGTGTGAGGGAGTTGGATTAACATCAGTCGAGATGCAATCAGTGACACAGGGTGCTGGGGGAGAGGGGTTACTCAGTGACAGTGTGAGGGAGCTGGATTAACATCAGTACAGATACAGTCAGTAACACAGAGTGCTGGGGGGAGAGAGGGGCGACTCAGTGACAGTGTGAGGGAGCTGGATTAACATCAGTCGAGATACAGTCAGTAACACAGGGTGCTGGGGGAGAGGGGTTACTGAGTGACAGTGTGAGGGAGCTGGATTCACATCAGTAGAGATACAGTCAGGAACACAGGGTGCTGGGGGGAGAGTGGTTACTGAGTGACAGTGTGAGGAAGCAGTATTAACATCAGTACAGATACAGTCAGTGACACAGGGTGCTGGGGAAGTGGGGTTACTGAGTGACAGTGTGAGGGAGCTGGATTAACATCAGTACAGATAGTCAGGAACACAGGGTGCTGGGGGGAGAGGGGTTATTGAGTGACAATTTGAGGGAGCTGGACTAACATTAGTAGAGCTCCTGTCAGTGACATAGGGTGCTGGGGAAGAGGGGTTACTGAGTGACAGTGTGAGGGAGCTGGATTAACATCAGTACAGATACAGTCAGTAACACAGTGTGCTGGGGGAGAGGGGTTACTGAGTGACAGTGTGAGGGAGCTGGATTAACAACTGTGGAGATACAGTCAGTAACGCAGGGTGCTGGGGGAGAGGGGTTACTGAGTGACAGTGTGAGGGAGCTGGATTAACATCAGTACAGAAACAGTCAGTAACACAGGGTGCTGGGGGAGAGGGGTTACTGAGTGACAGTGTGAGGGAGCAGGATTAACATCAGTACAGAAACAGTCAGTAACACAGGGTGCTGGGGGAGAGGGGTTACTGAGTGACAGTGTGAGGGAGCTGGATTAACATCAGTTCAGATACAGTCAGTAACACAGGGTGCTGGGGGAGAGGGGTTTCTGAGTGACAGTGTGAGAGAGCTGGACTAACATTAGTAGAGCTCCTGTCAGTGACATAGGGTGCTGAGGGAGAGGGGTTACTGAGTGACAGTGTGAGGGAGCTTGAGTAACAACTGTGGAGATACAGTCAGTAAAACAGGGTGCTGGGGGAGATTGGTTACTGAGTGACAGTGTGAGGGAGCTGGATTAACATCAGTCCACATAAAGTCAGTAACGCAGGTTGCTGCGGGAGAGGGGTTACTGAGTGACATTGTGAGGGAGCTGGATTAACATCAGTACAGAAACAGTAAGTAACAGAGGTTGCTGGGGGAGAGGGGTTACTGAGTGACAGTGTGAGGGAGCTGGATTAACATCAGTTCAGATAGAGTCAGTAACACAGGGTGCTGGGGGAGAGGGGTTACTGAGTGACAGTGTGAGGGATCTGTACTAACATCAGTAGAGATACATTCAGTAACACAGGGTGCTGGGGGAGAGTGGTTACTGAGTGACAGTGTGAGGGAGCTGCACTACCATCAGTAGAGATACATTCAGTAACACAGGATGCTGGGGGAGAGGGGTTACTGAGTGACAGTGTGAGGGAGCTGGATTAACATCAGTACAGACACAGTCAGGAACACAGGGTGCTGGGGGGAGAGGGGATACAGAGTGCCAGTGTGAGGGAACTGGATTAACATCAGTAGAGCAACTTTCAGTAACACAGGGTGCTGGGGGAGAGGGTTTACTGAGTGACAGTGTGAGGGAGCTGGATTAACATCAGGAGAGATACAGTCAGTAACACAGAGTGCTGGAGGGAGATGGGTTACTGAGTGACAGTGTGAGGGAGCAGGATTAACATCAGTACAGATAGTCAGTAACACAGGGTGCTGGGGGACAGGGGTTACTGAGTGACAGTCTCAGGGAGCTGGATTAACATCGGTACAGGTACAGTCAGTAACACAGGGTGCTGGGGAAGAGGGGTCACTTGGTGACAGTGTGAGGGAGCTGGATTAACATCATTAGAGACACAGTCAGTAACACAGATGCTGGGGGGAGAGGGGTGACTGAGTGACAGTGTGAGGGAGCAGGATTAACATCAGTACAGATAGTCAGTAACACAGGGTGCTGGGGGACAGGGGTTACTGAGTGACAGTCTCAGGGAGCTGGATTAACATCGGTACAGGTACAGTCAGTAACACAGGGTGCTGGGGAAGAGGGGTCACTTGGTGACAGTGTGAGGGAGCTGGATTAACATCAGTACAGATACAGTCAGTAACACAGGGTGCTGGGGGGAGAGGGGTTCCTGAGTGACAGTGTGAGGGAGCTGGATTAACAGCTGTGGAGATACATTCAGTAACACAGGGTGCTGGGGGAGAGGGGTTACTGAGTGACAGTGTGAGGTAGCTGGATTAACATCAGTGCAGATACAGTCAGTAACACAGGGTGCTGGGTGGAGAGTGGTTTCTGTGTGACAGTATGAGGGAGCTGGATTAACAGCTGTGGAGATACAGTCAGGGACACAGGGTGCTGGGGGAGAGGGGTTACTGAGTGACAGTGCGTGGGAGCTGGACTAACATTCGTAGCGACACAGTCAGTCACACAGGGTGCTGGGGGGAGCGGGGATACTGAGTGATAATTTGAGGGAGCTGGATTAACATCAGGACAGATACAGTCAGTAACACTGGGTGCTGGGGGAGAGGGGTTACTGAGTCACAGTGTGAGGGATTTGGATTAACATCAGTACAGATACAGTCAGGAACACAGGGGTTGGAGTCGGGGGGCGACTGAGTGACAGTGTGAGGGAGCTGGATTAACATCAGTTGAACAAAGAACAAAACAGCACAGGAACAGGCCCTTCGGCCCTCCAAGCCCGTGCTGCTCCCTGGTCCAAACTCGACCATTCGTTTGTATCCCTCCATTCCCACTCCGTTCATGTGGCTATCTAGATAAGTCTTAAACGTTCCCAGTGTGTGTCCGCCTCCACCACCTTGCCTGGCAGCGCATTCCAGGCCCCCAGCACCCTCTGTGTAAAATATGTCCTTCTGATATCTGTGTTAAACCTCCCACCTTCACCTTGAACCTATGACCCCTCGTGAACATCACCGCCGACCTGGGGAAAAGCTACCCACCGTTCACCCTATCTGTGCCTTTCATAATTTCATACACCTCTATTAAGTCTCGCCTCATCCTCTGTCTTTCCAGGGAGAACAACCCCAGTTTACCCAATCTCTCCTCAAAACTAAGACCCCCCATACCAGGCAACGTCCTGGTAAACCTCCTCTGTACTCTCTCCAAAGCCTCCACGTCCTTCTGGTAGTGTGGCGACCAGAACTGGACGCAATATTCCAAATGCGGCCGAACCAACGTTCTATACATCTGCAACATCAGACCCCAACTTTTATACTTCATGCCGCGTCCTATAAAGGGAAGCATGCCATATGCCTTCTTCACCAGCTTCTCCCCCTGTGGACGTCACCTTGAAGGATCTGTGGACATGCACACCCAGAGAATCAGTCAGTAACACAGGGTGCTGGGGGAGAGGGGGTACTGAGTGACAGTGTGAGGGAGCTGGATTAACATCAGTGCAGATACAGTCAGTAACAGAGGGTGCTGGGGGAGAGTGGTCAATGAGTGACAGTGTGAGGGAGTTGGATTAACATCAGTCGAGATGCAATCAGTGACACAGGGTGCTGGGGGAGAGGGGTTACTCAGTGACAGTGTGAGGGAGCTGGATTAACATCAGTACAGATACAGTCAGTAACACAGAGTGCTGGGGGGAGAGAGGGGCGACTCAGTGACAGTGTGAGGGAGCTGGATTAACATCAGTCGAGATACAGTCAGTAACACAGGGTGCTGGGGGAGAGGGGGTACTGAGTGACAGTGTGAGGGAGCTGGATTAACATCAGTGCAGATACAGTCAGTAACAGAGGGTGCTGGGGGAGAGTGGTCAATGAGTGACAGTGTGAGGGAGCTGGATTAACATCAGTACAGATACAGTCAGTAACACAGAGTGCTGGGGGGAGAGAGGGGCGACTCAGTGACAGTGCGAGGGAGCTGGATTAACATCAGTCGAGATACAGTCAGTAACACAGGGTGCTGGGGGAGAGGGGTTACTGAGTGACAGTGTGAGGGAGCTGGATTCACATCAGTAGAGATACAGTCAGGAACACAGGGTGCTGGGGGGAGAGGGGTTACTGAGTGACAGTGTGAGGAAGCAGTATTAACATCAGTACAGATACAGTCAGTGACACAGGGTGCTGGGGAAGTGGGGTTACTGAGTGACAGTGTGAGGGAGCTGGATTAACATCAGTACAGATAGTCAGGAACACAGGGTGCTGGGGGGAGAGGGGTTATTGAGTGACAATTTGAGGGAGCTGGACTAACATTAGTAGAGCTCCTGTCAGTGACATAGGGTGCTGGGGAAGAGGGGTTACTGAGTGACAGTGTGAGGGAGCTGGATTAACATCAGTACAGATACAGTCAGTAACACAGTGTGCTGGGGGAGAGGGGTTACTGAGTGACAGTGTGAGGGAGCTGGATTAACAACTGTGGAGATACAGTCAGTAACGCAGGGTGCTGGGGGAGAGGGGTTACTGAGTGACAGTGTGAGGGAGCTGGATTAACATCAGTACAGAAACAGTCAGTAACACAGGGTGCTGGGGGAGAGGGGTTACTGAGTGACAGTGTGAGGGAGCAGGATTAACATCAGTACAGAAACAGTCAGTAACACAGGGTGCTGGGGGAGAGGGGTTACTGAGTGACAGTGTGAGGGAGCTGGATTAACATCAGTTCAGATACAGTCAGTAACACAGGGTGCTGGGGGAGAGGGGTTTCTGAGTGACAGTGTGAGAGAGCTGGACTAACATTAGTAGAGCTCCTGTCAGTGACATAGGGTGCTGAGGGAGAGGGGTTACTGAGTGACAGTGTGAGGGAGCTTGAGTAACAACTGTGGAGATACAGTCAGTAAAACAGGGTGCTAGGGGAGATTGGTTACTGAGTGACAGTGTGAGGGAGCTGGATTAACATCAGTCCACATAAAGTCAGTAACGCAGGTTGCTGCGGGAGAGGGGTTACTGAGTGACATTGTGAGGGAGCTGGATTAACATCAGTACAGAAACAGTAAGTAACAGAGGTTGCTGGGGGAGAGGGGTTACTGAGTGACAGTGTGAGGGAGCTGGATTAACATCAGTTCAGATACAGTCAGTAACACAGGGTGCTGGGGGAGAGGGGTTACTGAGTGACAGTGTGAGAGAGCTGGACTAACATTAGTAGAGCTCCTGTCAGTGACATAGGGTGCTGAGGGAGAGGGGTTACTGAGTGACAGTGTGAGGGAGCTTGAGTAACAACTGTGGAGATACAGTCAGTAAAACAGGGTGCTGGGGGAGATTGGTTACTGAGTGACAGTGTGAGGGAGCTGGATTAACATCAGTCCACATAAACTCAGTAACGCAGGTTGCTGGGGGAGAGGGGTCACTGAGTGACAGTGTGAGGGAGTTGGATTAACATCAGTTCAGATACAGTCGGTAACACAGGGTGCTGGGGGAGAGGGGTTACTGAGTGACAGTGTGAGGGAGCTGGATTCACATCAGTAGAGATACAGTCAGGAACACAGGGTGCTGGGGGGAGAGGGGTTACTGAGTGACAGTGTGAGGGAGCAGTATTAACATCCGTACAGATACAGTCAGTGACACAGGGTGCTGGGGAAGAGGGGTTACTGAGTGACAGTGTGAGGGAGCTGGATTAACATCAGTACAGATAGTCAGGAACACAGGGTGCTGAGGGGAGAGGTGTTACTGAGTGACAATTTGAGGGAGCTGGACTAACATTAGTAGAGCTCCTGTCAGTGACATAGGGTGCTGAGGGAGAGGGGTTACTGAGTGACAGTGTGAGGGAGCTGGATTAACAACTGTGGAGATACAGTCAGTAACGCAGGGTGCTGGGGGAGAGGGGTTACTGATTGACAGTGTGAGGGAGCTGGATTAACATCAGTACAGAAACCGTCAGTAACACAGGGTGCTGGGGGAGAGGGGTTCCTGAGCGACAGTGTGAGGGAGCTGGATTAACATCAGTACAGATACAGTCAGTAACACAGGGTGGCTGGGGAAGAGGGGTTACTGAGTGACAGTGTGAGGTAGCTGGATTAACATCAGTGCAGATACAGTCAGTAACACAGGGTGCTGGGGGGAGAGTGGTTTCTGTGTGACAGTGTGAGGGAGCTGGATTAACAGCTGTGGAGATACAGTCAGGGACACAGGGTGCTGGGGGAGAGGGGTTACTGAGTGACAGTGCGTGGGAGCTGGACTAACATTCGTAGCGACACAGTCAGTCACAAAGGGTGCTGGGGGGAGCGGGGATACTGAGTGATAATTTGAGGGAGCTGGATTAACATCAGGACAGATACAGTCAGTAACACTGGGTGCTGGGGGAGAGGGGTTACTGAGTGACAGTGTGAGGGAGCTGGATTAACATCAGTAGAGCAACTTTCAGTAACACAGGGTGCTGGGGGAGAGGGTTTACTGAGTGACAGTGTGAGGGAGCTGGATTAACATCAGTAGAGCAACTTTCAGTAACACAGGGTGTTGGGGGAGAGGGGTTACTGAGTGACAGTGTGAGGGGGCTGGATTAACATCATGAGATACACAGTCTGTAACACAGGTGCTGGGGGGAGAGGGGTTACTGAGTTACAGTGCGTGGGAGCTGGACTAACATTCGTAGCGACACAGTCAGTCACAAAGGGTGCTGGGGGGAGCGGGGATACTGAGTGATAATTTGAGGGAGCTGGATTAACATCAGGACAGATACAGTCAGTAACACTGGGTGCTGGGGGAGAGGGGTTCCTGAGTCACAGTGTGAGGGATTTGGATTAACATCAGTACAGATACAGTCAGGAACACAGGGGTTGGAGTCGGGGGGCGACTGAGTGACAGTGTGAGGGAGCTGGATTAACATCTGTTGAACAAAGAACAAAACAGCACAGGAACAGGCCCTTCGGCCCTCCAAGCCGTGCTGCTCCCTGGTCCAAACTAGACCATTCTTTTGTATCCCTCCATTCCCACTCCGTTCATGTGGCTATCGAGATAAGTCTTAAACGTTCCCAGTGTGTGTCCGCCTCCACCACCTTGCCTGGCAGCGCATTCCAGGCCCCCAGCACCCTCTGTGTAAAATATGTCCTTCTGATATCTGTGTTAAACCTCCCCCCTTCACCTTGAACCTATGACCCCTCGTGACCATCACCGCCGACCTGGGGAAAAGCTACCCACCGTTCACCCTATCTGTGCCTTTCATAATTTCATACACCTCTATTAAGTCTCGCCTCATCCTCTGTCTTTCCAGGGAGAACAACCCCAGTTTACCCAATCTCTCCTCATAACTAAGACCCCCCATACCAGGCAACGTCCTGGTAAACCTCCTCTGTACTCTCTCCAAAGCCTCCACGTCCTTCTGGTAGTGTGGCGACCAGAACTGGACGCAATATTCCAAATGCGGCCGAACCAACGTTCTATACATCTGCAACATCAGACCCCAACTTTTATACTCCATGCCGCGTCCTATAAAGGGAAGCATGCCATATGCCTTCTTCACCAGCTTCTCCCCCTGTGGACGTCACCTTGAAGGATCTGTGGACTTGCACACCCAGAGATTCAGTCAGTAACACAGGGTGCTGGGGAAGAGGGGGTACTGAGTGACAGTGTGAGGGAGCTGGATTAACATCAGTGCAGATACAGTCAGTAACACGGGGCTGGAGTAGGGGGGCGACTGAGTGACAGTGTGAGAGAGCTGGATTAACATCAGTTGAACAAAGAACAAAAAAGCACAGGAACAGGCCCTTCGGCCCTCCAAGCCCGTGCCGCTCCCTGGTCCAAACTAGACCATTCTTTTGTATCCCTCCATTCCCACTCCGTTCATGTAGCTATCTAGATAAGTCCGAAAGGTTCCCAGTGTGTCCGCCTCCACCACCTTGCCCGGCAGAGCATTCCAGGTCCCCAGCACCCTCTGTGTAAAATATGTCCTTCTGATATCTGTGTTAAACCTCCCCCCCTTCACCTTGAACCTATGACCCCTCGTGAACAACACCTCCAACCTGGGGAAAAGCTTTCCACCGTTCACCCTATCTGTGCCTTTCATAATTTTATACACCTCTATTAATTCTCCCCTCATCCTCTGTCTTTCCAGGGAGAACAACCCCAGTTTACCCAATCTCTCCTCATAACTAAGCCCCTCCATACCAGGCAACATCGTGGTAAACCTCCTCTGAACTCTCTCCAAAGCCTCCACGTCCTTCTGGTAGTGTGGCGACCAGAACTGGACGCAGTATTCCAAATGCGGCCGCACCAACGTTCTATACATCTGCAACATCAGACCCCAACTTTTATACTCGATGCCCCGTCCTATAAAGGGAAGCATTCCATATGCCTTCTTCACCACCTTCTCCCCCTGTGACGTCACCTTGAAGGATCTGTGGACTTGCACACCCAGAGATACAGTCAGTAACACAGGGTGCTGGGGGAGAGGGTTACTGAGTGACAGTGTGAGGGAGCTGGATTAACATCAGTGCAGATACAGTCAGTAACACAGGGTGCTGGGGGAGAGGGGTCACTAAGTGACAGTGTGAGGGAGTTGGATTAACATCAGTCGAGATGCAATCAGTGACACAGGGTGCTGGGGGAGAGGGGTTTCTGAGTGACAGTGTGAGGGAGCTGGATTAACATCAGGACAGAGACAGTCAGTAACACAGGGTGCTGGGGGGAGAGAGGGGTTACTCAAAGACAGTGCGAGGGAGCTGGATTAACATCAGTCGAGATACAGTCAGTAACACAGTGTGCTGGGGGAGAGGGGTTACTGAGTGACAGTGTGAGGGAGCTGGATTCACATCAGTAGAGATACAGTCAGGAACACAGCGTGCTGGGGGGAGAGGGGTGACTGAGTGACAGTGTGAGGGAGCTGTACTAACATCAGTAGAGATACAGTCAGTAACACAGGGTGCTGGGGGAGAGTGGTTACTGAGTGACAGTGTGAGGGAGCTGTACTACCATCAGTAGAGATACATTCAGTAACACAGGATGCTGGGGGAGAGGGGTTACTGAGTGACAGTGTGAGGGAGCTGGATGAACATCAGTACAGACACAGTCAGGAACACAGGGTGCTGGGGGGAGAGGGGATACAGAGTGCCAGTGTGAGGGAACTGGATTAACATCAGTAGAGCAACTTTCAGTAACACAGGGTGTTGGGGGAGAGGGGTTACTGAGTGACAGTGTGAGGGAGCTGGATTAACATCAGTAGAGCAACTTTCAGTAACACAGGGTGTTGGGGGAGAGGGGTTACTGAGTGACAGTGTGAGGGAGCTGGATTAACATCATGAGATACACAGTCTGTAACACAGGTGCTGGGGGGAGAGGGGTTACTGAGTTACAGTGCGTGGGAGATGGATTAACATCAGTAGAGATATAGTCAGTAACACAGGGTGCTGGGGGAGAGGGTTTACTGAGTGACAGTGTGAGGGAGCTGGATTAACATCAGGAGAGATACAGTCAGTAACACAGAGTGCTGGAGGGAGAGGGGTTACTGAGTGACAGTGTGAGGGAGCAGGATTAACATCAGTACAGATAGTCAGTAACACAGGGTGCTGGGGGACAGGGGTTACTGAGTGACAGTCTCAGGGAGCTGGATTAACATCAGTACAGGTACAGTCAGTAACACAGGGTGCTGGGGAAGAGGGGTCACTTGGTGACAGTGTGAGGGAGCTGGATTAACATCATTAGAGACACAGTCAGTAACACAGATGCTGGGGGGAGAGGGGTGACTGAGTGACAGTGTGAGGGAGCTGGATTAACATCAGTACAGATACAGTCAGTAACACAGGCTGCTGGGGGGAGAGGGGTTCCTGAGTGACAGTGTGAGGGAGCTGGATTAACATCAGTGGAGATACATTCAGTAACACAGGGTGCTGGGGGAGAGGGGTTACTGAGTGACAGTGTGAGGTAGCTGGATTAACATCAGTGCAGATACAGTCAGTAACACAGGTTGCTGGGGGGAGAGTGGTTTCTGTGTGACAGTGTGAGGGAGCTGGATTAACAGCTGTGGAGATACAGTCAGGGACACAGGGTGCTGGGGGAGAGGGGTTACTGAGTGACAGTGCGTGGGAGCTGGACTAACATTCGTAGCGACACAGTCAGTCACACAGGGTGCTGGGGGGAGCGGGGATACTGAGTGATAATTTGAGGGAGCTGGATTAACATCAGGACACATACAGTCAGTAACACTGGGTGCTGGGGGAGAGGGGTTACTGAGTCACAGTGTGAGGGATTTGGATTAACATCAGTACAGATACAGTCAGGAACACAGGGGTTGGAGTCGGGGGGCGACTGAGTGACAGTGTGAGGGAGCTGGATTAACATCAGTATAGACACAGTCAGTAACACAGGGTGCTGGGGGGAGAGGGGTTCCTGAGTGACAGTGTGAGGGAGCTGGAATAACATCAGTATAGACACAGTCAGTAACACGGGGCTGGAGTAGGGGGGCGACTGGGTGACAGTGTGAGAGAGCTGGATAAACATCAGTTGAACAAAGAACAAAAAAGCACAGGAACAGGCCCTTCGGCCCTCCAAGCCCGTGCCGCTCCCTGGTCCAAACTAGACCATTCTTTTGTATCCCTCCATTCCCACTCCGTTCATGTGGCTATCGAGATAAGTCTTAAACGTTCCCAGTGTGTGTCCGCCTCCACCACCTTGCCTGGCAGCGCATTCCAGGCCCCCAGCACCCTCTGTGTAAAATATGTCCTTCTGATATCTGTGTTAAACCTCCCCCCTTCACCTTGAACCTATGACCCCTCGTGACCATCACCGCCGACCTGGGGAAAAGCTACCCACCGTTCACCCTATCTGTGCCTTTCATAATTTCATACACCTCTATTAAGTCTCGCCTCATCCTCTGTCTTTCCAGGGAGAACAACCCCAGTTTACCCAATCTCTCCTCATAACTAAGACCCCCCATACCAGGCAACGTCCTGGTAAACCTCCTCTGTACTCTCTCCAAAGCCTCCACGTCCTTCTGGTAGTGTGGCGACCAGAACTGGACGCAATATTCCAAATGCGGCCGAACCAACGTTCTATACATCTGCAACATCAGACCCCAACTTTTATACTCCATGCCGCGTCCTATAAAGGGAATCATGCCATATGCCTTCTTCACCAGCTTCTCCCCCTGTGGACGTCACCTTGAAGGATCTGTGGACTTGCACACCCAGAGATTCAGTCAGTAACACAGGGTGCTGGGGGAGAGGGGGTACTGAGTGACAGTGTGAGGGAGCTGGATTAACATCAGTGCAGATACAATCAGTAACAGAGGGTGCTGGGGGAGAGTGGTCAATGAGTGACAGTGTGAGGGAGTTGGATTAACATCAGTCGAGATGCAATCAGTGACACAGGGTGCTGGGGGAGAGGGGTTACTCAGTGACAGTGTGAGGGAGCTGGATTAACATCAGTACAGATACAGTCAGTAACACAGAGTGCTGGGGGGAGAGAGGGGCGACTCAGTGACAGTGCGAGGGAGCTGGATTAACATCAGTCGAGATACAGTCAGTAACACAGGGTGCTGGGGGAGAGGGGTTACTGAGTGACAGTGTGAGGGAGCTGGATTCACATCAGTAGAGATACAGTCAGGAACACAGGGTGCTGGGGGGAGAGGGGTTACTGAGTGACAGTGTGAGGGAGCAGTATTAACATCAGTACAGATACAGTCAGTGACACAGGGTGCTGGGGAAGTGGGGTTACTGAGTGACAGTGTGAGGGAGCTGGATTAACATCAGTACAGATAGTCAGGAACACAGGGTGCTGGGGGGAGAGGGGTTATTGAGTGACAATTTGAGGGAGCTGGACTAACATTAGTAGAGCTCCTGTCAGTGACATAAGGTGCTGGGGAAGATGGGTTACTGAGTGACAGTGTGAGGGAGCTGGATTAACATCAGTACAGATACAGTCAGTAACACAGTGTGCTGGGGGAGAGGGGTTACTGAGTGACAGTGTGAGGGAGCTGGATTAACAACTGTGGAGATACAGTCAGTAACGCAGGGTGCTGGGGGAGAGGGGTTACTGAGTGACAGTGTGAGGGAGCTGGATTAACATCAGTACAGAAACAGTCAGTAACACAGGGTGCTGCGGGGAGAGGGGTTACTGAGTGACAGTGTGAGGGAGCTGGATTAACATCAGTACAGAAACAGTCAGTAACACAGGGTGCTGGGGGAGAGGGGTTACTGAGTGACAGTGTTAGAGAGCTGGACTAACATTAGTAGAGCTCCTGTCAGTGACATAGGGTGCTGAGGGAGAGGGGTTACTGAGTGAGAGTGTGAGGGAGCTTGATTAACAACTGTGGAGATACAGTCAGGCAAACAGGGTGCTGGGGGAGATTGGTTACTGAGTGACAGTGTGAGGGAGCTGGATTAACATCAGTCCACATAAAGTCAGTAACGCAGGTTGCTGGGGGAGAGGGGTTACTGAGTGACATTGTGAGGGAGCTGGATTAACATCAGTACAGATACAGTCAGTGACACAGGGTGCTGGGGAAGAGGGGTTACTGAGTGACAGTGTGAGGGAGCTGGATTAACATCAGTGCAGATACAGTAAGTAACAGAGGGTGCTGGGGGAGAGGGGTCACTGAGTGACAGTGTGAGGTATTGGATTAACATCAGTTCAGATACAGTCAGTAACACAGGGTGCTGGGGGAGAGGGGTTACTGAGTGACAGTGTGAGGGAGCTGGATTCACATCAGTAGAGATACAGTCAGGAACACAGGGTGCTGGGGGGAGAGGGGTTACTGAGTGACAGTGTGAGGGAGCAGTATTAACATCCGTACAGATACAGTCAGTGACACAGGGTGCTGGGGAAGAGGGGTTACTGAGTGACAGTGTGTGGGAGCTGGATTAACATCAGTACAGATAGTCAGGAACACAGGGTGCTGAGGGGAGAGGGGTTACTGAGTGACAATTTGAGGGAGCTGGACTCACATTAGTAGAGCTCCTGTCAGTGACATAGGGTGCTGAGGGAGAGGGGTTACTGAGTGACAGTGTGAGAGAGCTGGATTAACATCAGTTCAGATACAGTCAGTAAGACAGGGTGCTGGGGGAGAGCGGTTACTGAGTGACAGTGTGAGGGAGCTGGATTAACATCAGGACAGATACAGTCAGTAACACAGGGTGCTGGGGGAGAGGGGTTACTGAGTGACAGTGTGAGAGAGCTGGGTTAACATCAGTACAGATACATAGAACATAGAACAGTACAGCACAGAACAGGCCCTTCGGCCCACGATGTTGTGCCGAGCTTTATCTGAAACCAAGATCAAGCTATCCCACTCCCTATCATCCTGGTGTGCTCCATGTGCCTATCCAATAACCGCTTAAATGTTCCTAAAGTGTCTGACCCCACTATCACTGCAGGCAGTCCATTCCACACCCCAACCACTCTCTGCGTAAAGAACCTACCTCTGATATCCGTCCTGTCTCTCCCACCACGAACACTATAGTTATGCCCCCTTGTAATAGCTCCATCCACCCGAGGAAATAATATTTGAACGTTCACTCTATCTATCCCCTTCATCATTTGATAAACCTCTATTAAGTCTCCCCTCAGCCTCCTCTGCTCCAGAGAGAACAGCCCGAGCTCCCTCAACCTTTCCTCATAAGACCACCCCTCCAAACCAGGCAGCATCCTGGTAAATCTCCTTTGCACTCTTTCCAGCGCTTCCACATCCTTCTTATAGTGAGGTGACCAGAACTGCACACAATATTCCAAATGTGGTCTCACCAAGGTCCTGTACAGTTGCAGCATAACCCCACGGGTCTTAAACTCCAACCCCTGTTAATAAAAGCTAACACAGTATAGGCCGTCTTCACAGCTCTATCCACTTGAGTGGCAACCTTTAGAGATCTGTGGATATAGACCCCAAGATCTCTCTGTTCCTCCACAGTCTTCAGAACCCTGCCTTTGAACCTGGAATCCACATTTAAACTCGTCCTACCAAAATGAATCACCTCACATTTATCAGGGTTAAACTCCATTTGCCATTATTCAGCCCAGCTTTGCATCCTATCTATGTCTCTTTGCAGCCTACAACAGCCCTCCACCTCATCCACTACTCCACCAATCTTGGTGTCATCAGCAAATTTACTGATCCACCCTTCAGCCCCCTCCTCCAAGTCATTAATAAAAATCACAAAGAGCAGAGGACCAAGCACTGATCCCTGCGGCACTCCGCTAGCAACCTGCCTCCAATCCGAAAATTTTCCATCCACCACCACCCTCTGTCTTCGATCAGACAGCCAGTTACCTATCCAATCGCCCAACTTTCCCTCTATCCCACACCTCCTCACTTTCATCATAAGCCGACCATGGGGGACCTTATCAAATGCCTTACTGAAATCCATGTGTTTGACATCAACTGCCCTACCTTCATCAACACACTTAGTTACCTCCTCAAAAAATTCTATCAAATTTGTGAGGCACGACTTGCCCTTCACGAATCCGTGCTGACTATCCCGGATTAATCCACATATTTCTAAATGGTCGTAAATCCCATCTCCAAGGACCTTTTCCAGCAATTTACCAACCACCGAAGTCAGACTAACCGGTCTGTAATTACCAGGGTCATGTCTATTCCCTTTCTTAAACAGAGGAACAACATTCGCCATTCTCCAGTCCTCTGGCACCATCCCCGTGGACAGCGAGGTCCCAAAGATCAAAGCCAAAGGCTCTGCAATCTCATCCCTTGCCTCCCAAAGAATCCTAGGATACATTTCATCAGGCCCAGGGGACTTATCGACCTTCAGTTTATTCAAAACTGCCAGGACATCCTCCCTCCGAACATCTATTTCCTCCAGCCTATTAGCCTGTAACACCTTCTCTTCCTCAAAAATATGGCCCCTCTCCTTGGTGAACACTGAAGAAAAGTATTCATTCATCACCTCGCCTATCTCGACTGACTCCATACACAAGTTCCCACGACTGTCCTTGACCGGCCCTAACCTCACCCTGGTCATTATTTTATTCCTCACATAAGAGTAAAAAGCCTTGGGGTTTTCCTTGATCCGACCCACCAAGGACTTCTCATGTCCCCTCCTAGCTCTCCTAAGCCCCTTTTTCAGCTCATTCCTCGCTAACTTGTAACCCTCAATCGAGCCATCTGAACCTTGTTTCCTCATCCCGACATAAGCTTCCCTCTTCCTTTTCACAAGACATTCCACCTCTTTCGTGAACCATGGTTCCCTCACTCGGCCATTTCCTCCCTGCCTGACAGAGACATACCTATCAAGGACAGCCAGTATTTGTTCCTTGAAAAAGTTCCACTTTTCATTAGTTCCTTTCTCTGACAGTTTCTGTTCCCAACAGGGTGCTGGGGAGAGGGGGGTTACTGAGTGACAGTCTCAGGGAGCTGGATTAACATCAGTACAGATGCAGTCAGTAACACAGGGTGCTGGGGGAGGGAGGGGTTACTGAGTGACAGTGTGAGGGAGCTGGATTAACATCAGTCGAGATACAGTCCACAGCACGGGGTGCTGGGGGAGAGGTGTTACAGCGTGACAGTGGGAGAGAGTTGAATTGACATCAGTAGAGATACAGTCAGTAACACAGGGTGTTGGGGAAGATGCATTATTGAGTGACTGTGTGAGAGAGCAGGATTAACATCAGTGCAGATACAGTCAGTAACACAGGGTGCTGGGGAAGATGCATTATTGAGTGACTGTGTGAGAGAGCAGGATTAACATCAGTGCAGATACAGTCAGTAACACAGGGTGCTGGGGCAGAGGGGTTACTGAGTGACAGTGTGAGGGAGCTGGATGAACATCAGTACAGATACAGTCAGTAACACAGGGTGCTGGGGGAGAGGGGTTACTGAGTGACAATGTGAGGGAGCTGGATTAACATCAATACAGATACAGTCAGTAACACTGGGTGCTGCGGGGAGAGGGGTTACTGAGTGACAGTGTGAGGGACCTGGATTAACATCAGTACACATACAGTCAGTAACACAGGGTGCTGGGGGGAGAGGGGTTACTGAGTGACAGTGTGAGGGAGCTGGATTATCACCTGTACAGATACAGTCAGTAACACAGGGTGCTGGGGGAGAGGGGTTACTGAGTGACAGTGTGAGGGAGCTGTATTAACATTAGTACAGATACAGTCAGTAACACAGTGTGCTGCGGGGAGAGGGGTTACTGATTGGCAGTGTGAGGGATCTGGATTAACACCTGTACAGATACAGTCAGTAACACAGGGTGCTGGGGGGAGAGAGGTTACTGAGTGACAGTGTGAGGGAGCTGGATTAACATCAGTACAGATACAGTCAGTAACACTGGGTGCTGCGGGGAGAGGGATTACTCAGAGACTCTGCGAGGGAGCTGGATTAACATTCGAAGATATACCATCAGTAACACACGGTGTTATGAGGAGAGATTGAGCAGATTGGGTTTGTACTCGTTGGTGTTTAGAAGGCGGAGGGATGACCTTATGGAGGCGTATAAGACAATGAAAGGGCTGGATATGGTAGAAGTGGAGAGATTCATTCCACTTCGAAAGGAACCCAGAACTGGAGGGCACAGCCTCAAAATAAAGGGGGGTCAGTTTAGGACAGAGTTGAGGAGGAACTTCATCTCTCAGAGGGTGGTGAATCTCTGGAATTCTCTGCCCACTGAAGTGGTGGAGGCTCCCTCGTTGAATATGTTTAAATCACGGATAGATGGATTCCTGATCGATCGGGGAATGAAGGGTTATGGGGAGCAGGCGGGTAAGTGGAACTGATTCACTTCAGATCAGCCATGATCTTATTGAGTGGCGGGGCAGGCTCGAGGGGATAGATGGCCTACTCCTCCTCCTATTTCTTATGGTTTTATGTTCTTAACCCCGTGCTGCACCTGTCCTGGGAGTGTTTGATGGGGACAGTGTAGAGGTAGCTTTACTCTGTATCTAACCCCGTGCTGTACCTGTCCTGGGAGTGTTTGATAGGGACCGTGTAGAGGTACCTTTACTCTGTATCTAACCCCGTGCTGTCCCTGTCCTGGGAGTGTTTGATAGGGACAGTGTAGAGGGAGATTTACTCTGTATCTAACCCCGTGCTGTACCTGTCCTGGGAGTGTTTGATAGGGACAGTGTAGAGGGAGCTTCGTTCTGTATCTAACTCCGTGCTGTACCTGTCCTGGGCGGGATGGATGGACGGATGAAAATGCTGGAATCCATTATTAAAGAGGAGATAGCAGGGCATCTGGATAGAAATGGTTCGATCAATCAGACGCAGCATGGATTCATGAGGGGAAAGTCGTGCTTGACGAACATGTTGGATTTTTATGAAGATGTGACTAGGGCAGTTGATGGAGGAGAACCGGTGGATGCGGTGTTTTTGGATTTCCGAAAGGCGTTTGATAAGGTGCCCCATAAAAGGCTGCTGAAGAAGATTAGGGCACACGGAGTTGGGGGTAGTGTGTTAAAGTGGATTGGGGACTGGCTATCCGACAGGAAGCAAAGAGTCGGAATAAATGGGTGTTTTTCCGGTTGGAGGAAGGTAACTAGTGGCGTGCCGCAGGGATCGGTACTCGGGCCGCAACTGTTTACCATTTATATAGATGATCTGGAGGAGGGGACGGAGTGTAGGGTAACGAAGTTTGCAGACGACACAAAGATAAGTGGAAAAGTGAATCGTGTGGAGGACGGAGAAGATCTGCAGAGAGATTTGGACAGGCTGAGTGAGTGGGCGAGGATATGGCAAATGGAGTATAACGTTGAGAAATGCGAGGTTATCCACTTTGGAGGAAATAATAACAAATGGGATTACTATCTCAATGGAAACAAATTAAAACATGCTACCGTGCAAAGGGACCTGGGGGTCCTTGTGCATGAGACGCAAAAGCCCAGTCTGCAGGTACAACAGGTGATCAAGAAGGCAAATGGGATGTTGGCCTATATTGCGAAGGGGATAGAATATAAAAGCAGGGATGTCTTGATGCACCTGTAAAGGGCATTGGTGAGGCCGCAGCTGGAAAACTGTGTGCAGTATTGGTCCCCTTATATGAGGAAGGATATATTGGCATTGGAGGGAGTGCAGAGAAGGTTCACCAGTTTGATACCGGAGATGAGGGGTTTGGATTATGAGGAGAGGCTGAGGAGATTGGGTTTGTACTCGTTGGAGTTGAGAAGGATGAGGGGGGATCTTATGGAGACTTATAAGATAATGCGGGGGCTGGATAGGGTTGAGGCGGAGAGATTCTTTCCACTTAGTAAGGAAGTTAAAACTAGAGGACACAGCCTCAAAATAAAGGGGGGTCGGTTTAAGACAGAGTTGAGGAGGAACTTCTTCTCCCAGAGGGTGGTGAATCTCTGGAATTCTCTGCCCACTGAGGTGGTGGAGGCTACCTCGTTGAATATGTTTCAAGCGCGGATGGATGGATTCCTGATCGGTAAGGGAATTAAGGGTTATGGGGATCAGGCGGGTAAGTGGTACTGATCCACGTCAGATCAGCCATGATCTTATTGAATGGCGGGGCAGGCTCGAGGGGCTAGATGGCCTACTCCTGCTCCTATTTCTTATGTTCTTATGTTCTTATGACAGTGTAGAGGGAGCTTTTCTCTGTATCTAATCCCGTGCTGTATGTGTCCAGGGAGTGTTTGATGGGGGATAGTGTAGAGGGAGCTTTACTCTGTATCAAATCCATGCTGTATCTGTCCAGGGAGTGTTTGATGGGGGACAGTGTAGATGGAGCTTTACTCTGTATCGAACTCCGTGCTGTCCCTGTCCTGGGAGTGATTGATGGGGGACAGTGGAGAGGGAGCTTTACTCTGTATCTAACCCCGTGTGTACCTGTGCTGGGAGTGTTTGATGGGGGACGGCCTTCAGAGAGCTTTACTGTGTATCTAACCCCATGCTGTATCTGTCCAGGGAGTGTTTGATGGGGACAGTGTAGAGGGAGCGTTACTCTGTATCGAACCCCGTGCTGTACCTGTCCTGGGAGTGTTTGATAGGGACAGTTTCGAGGGAGGTTTTCTCTGTATCTCATCCCGTGCTCTATGTATCCTGGGAGTGTTTGATGGGGGATTGTGTAGAGGGAGCTTTACTCTGCATTGAACCCCGTGCTGTACCAGTCCTGGGAGTGCTTGATGGGTTCAGAGTAGAGGGAGCTTTGCTCTGTATCTCACCCCATGTTGCATCTGTCCCTAGAGTGTTTGATGGGGGACAGTGTTGAGCGAGCTTTACTCTGTATCTAACCCCGTGCTGTACCTGTCCTGGGAGTGTTTGATGGGGACAGTGTGGAGGGAGCTTTGCTCTGTATCTAACCCCGTGCTGTATCTGTCCTGCGGGTTTTTGATGGGTACAGTGCAGAGGGAGCTTTACTCTGAATCTAACCCCGTGCTGTACCAGACCTGGGAGCGTTTGATGGGGACAGTGTAGAGGGAGCTCGACTGTATACCTAACCCCGTGCTGTATGTGTCCTGGGAGTGTTTGATGGGGGACAGTGTTCAGAGAGCTTTACTCTGTATCCAACCCTATGCTGTATCTGTCCAGGGAGTGTTTGATGGGGACAGTGTAGAGGGAGCGTTACTCTATATCTAACCCCGTACTGTACCTGTCCTGGGAGTGTTTGATAGGGACAGTTTCGAGGGAGCTTTTCTCTGTATCTCATCCCGTGCTGTATGTGTCCTGGGAGTGTTTGATGGGGGATAGTGTAGAGGGAGCTTTACTCTGCATTGAACCCCGTGCTGTACCAGTCCTGGGAGTGCTTGATGGGTTCAGAGCAGAGGGAGCTTTGCTCTGTATCTCACCCCATGTTGCATCTGTCCCTAGAGTGTTTGATGGGGGACAGTGTTGAGCGAGCTTTACTCTGTATCTAACCCCGTGCTGTACCAGTCCAGGGAGTGTTTGATGGGAACAGTATCATGGGAGCTTGACTCTGTATCTAACCACATGCTGTACCTGTCCTGGGAGTGTTTGATGTGGACAGTGTGGAGGGAGCTTTGCTCTGTATCTAACCCCGTGCTGTATCTGTCCTGCGGGTTTTTGATGGGTACAGTGCAGAGGGAGCTTTACTCTGAATCTAACCCCGTGCTGTACCAGACCTGGGAGCGTTTGATGGGGACAGTGTAGAGGGAGCTCGACTGTATAGCTAACCCCGTGCTGTATGTGTCCTGGGAGTGTTTGATGGGGGACAGTGTTCAAAG
Source organism: Mustelus asterias (assembly GCF_964213995.1). Lineage (NCBI taxonomy): Eukaryota > Metazoa > Chordata > Chondrichthyes > Carcharhiniformes > Triakidae > Mustelus > Mustelus asterias. The sequence goes on from NW_027590492.1 coordinate 221,783, forward strand.
AGCTTTACTCTGTATCTAACCCTATGCTGTATCTGTCCAGGGAGTGTTTGATGGGGACAGTGTAGAGGGAGCGTTACTCTGTATCTAACCCCGTGTTGTACCTGTCCTGGGAGTGTTTGATGGGGGACGGTGTTCAGAGAGCTTTACTGTGTATCTAACCCCATGCTGTATCTGTCCAGGGAGTGTTTGATGGGGACAGTGTAGAGGGAGCGTTCCTCTGTATCTAACCCCGTGCTGTACCTGTCCTGGGAGTGTTTGATAGGGACAGTTTCGATGGAGCTTTTCTCTGTATCTCATCCCGTGCTCTATGTGTCCTGGGAGTGTTTGATGGGGGATAGTGTCGAGGGAGCTTTACTCTGCATTGAACCCCGTGCTGTACCAGTCCTGGGAGTGCTTGATGGGTTCAGAGTAGAGGGAGCTTTGCTCTGTATCTCACCCCATGTTGCATCTGTCCCTAGAGTGTTTGATGGGGGACAGTGTTGAGCGAGCTTTACTCTGTATCTAACCCCGTGCTGTACCAGTCCAGGGAGTGTTTGATGGGAACAGTATCATGGGAGCTTGACTCTGTGTCTAACCACATGCTGTACCTGTCCTGGGTGTGTTTGATGGGGACAGTGTGGAGGGAGCTTTGCTCTGTATCTAACCCCGTGCTGTATCTGTCCTGCGGGTTTTTGATGGGTACAGTGCAGAGGGAGCTTTACTCTGAATCTAACCCCGTGCTGTACCAGACCTGGGAGCGTTTGATGGGGACAGTGTAGAGGGAGCTCGACTGTATAGCTAACCCCGTGCTGTATGTGTCCTGGGAGTGTTTGATGGGGGACAGTGTTCAGAGAGCTTTACTCTGTATCTAACCCTATGCTGTATCTGTCCAGGGAGTGTTTGATGGGGACAGTGTAGAGGGAGCGTTACTCTGTATCTAACCCCGTGCTGTACCTGTCCTGGGCGTGTTTGATAGGGACAGTGTAGAGGGAGCTTTTCTCTGTATCTAATCCCGTGCTGTATGTGTCCTGGGAGTGTTTGATGGGGGTTAGTGTAGAGGGAGCTTTACTCTGTGTCTAACCCCATGCTGTATCTGTCCAGGGAGTGTTTAATGGGGGACAGTGTAGATGGAGCTTTACTCTGCATCGAACCCCGTGCTGCACCAGTCCTGGGAGTGCTTGATGGGTTCAGAGTAGAGGGAGCTTTGCTCTGTATCTCACCCCATGTTGCATCTGTCCCGAGAGTGTTTGATGGGGGACAATGTTGAGCGAGCTTTACTCTGTATCTAACCCTGTGCTGTACCAGTCCAGGGAGTGTTTGATGGGAACAGTGTCATGGGAGCTTGACTCTGTATCGAACCCCGTGCTGTACCTGTCCTGGGAGTGTTTGATGGGGACAGTGTGGAGGGAGCTTTGCTCTGTATCTAACCCCATGCTGTATCTGTATCTGTCCTGCGGGTTTTTGATGGTTTTTGATGGGCCCCACACCTCAGGAAGGACATACTGGCACTGGAGCGGGTCCAGCGGAGATTCACACGGATGATCCCAGGAATGGTAGGCCTGACATACGATGAACGTCTGAGGATCGTGGGATTATATTCATTGGAGTTTAGGAGGTTGAGGGGAGATCTGATAGAAACTTACAAGATAATGAACGGCTTAGATAGGATGGACGTAGGGAAGTTGTTTCCATTAACAGGGGAGACTAGGACGCGGGGGCACAGCCTTAGAATAAAAGGGAGTCACTTTAGAACAGAGATGAGGAGAAATTTCTTCAGCCAGAGAGTGGTGGGTCTGTGGAATTCATTGCCACAGAGGGCTGTGGAGGCCGAGACGTTGAGCGTCTTCAAGACAGAAATTGATAAATTCTTGATTTCTCGAGGAATTAAGGGCTATGGGGAGAGAGCGGGTAAATGGAGTTGAAATCAACCATGATTGAATGGTGGAGTGGACTCGATGGGCCGAATGGCCTTACTTCCGCTCCTATGTCTTATGGTCTTATGGTCTTACAGTGCAGAGGGAGCTTTACTCTGAATCTAACCCCGTGCTGTACCAGACCTGGGAGCGTTTGATGGGGACAGTGTAGAGGGAGCTCGACTCTGTACCTAACCACGTGCTGTACCTGTCCTGGGAGTGTTTGATGGGGGACAGTGTTGAGGGAGTTTTAAGCTCCAGTGGTAAGCCGCAGTGAACAGATCGCCAGCGCTGAGTCCGTCCCTGTGGCTCAGAAGGGAAAGGGGGAGAGCGGTAGAGCTATAGTTATTGGGGACTCGTTTGTTCGAGGGATAGATAGGAGGTTCTGTGGCAACACGAGAGACTCACGGATGGTATGTTGCCTCCCGGATGCCAGGGTCCGTGACATCTCCAACCGTGTCTTCAGGATTCTAAAGGGGGAGGGGGAACAGTCACAAGTCGTGGTGCACGTCGGCACCAAAGACGTAGGTAAGAGAGGGGACGGGGATTTAAAACAGGAATTCAGGGAGCTTGGGTGGAAGCTGAGAGCCAGGACAAAACAGGTTGTCATCTCTGGTATGTTGCCGGTGCCACGGGATAGCGAGTTGAGGAACAGGGAGAGAGTGCAGTTAAACACATGGATGCAGGGATGGTGTAGGAGGGAGGGTTTCAGCTATGTGGATAATTGGAACACTTTCTGGGGAAGGTGGGACCTGTACCAACAGGACGGGGTGCACCTGAACCAGAGGGGGACCAATATACTGGGAGGGAAATTTGCTTCGGCTCTTCGGGGGGGTTTAAATTAATTTTTCAGGGGGATGGGAAAAGGAGTTGTAGTCCGGAGGTCAGTGAGTGTAGTGAGGTACTGGGAAGGGTATCATGGTCAAAGGTGGGTACCAGCAGACAAGAAGGTGGGTTGAAGTGTGTCTACTTCAATGCAAGGAGCATCCGAAATAAGGTAGGTGAACTTGGGGCGTGGATTGGTACTTGGGACTACGATGTTGTGGCCATTACGGAGACATGGGTAGAACAAGGACAGGAATGGTTGTTGGAAGTTCCGGGGTATAGATGTTTCAGTAAGTGTAGGGTAGCTGGTAAAAGAGGTGGAGGAGTGGCACTGTTAATCAAGGAGAGTGCAACGGCTGCAGAAAGGCATTTTGAAGGGAATCTGCCTACAGAGGTAATATGGGCTGAGGTTAGGAATAGGAAAGGAGTGGTCACGTTGTTAGGAGTTTACTATAGGCCCCCAAATAGTAATAGAGATGTGGAGCAAGAAATTGCTAAGCAGATTATGGATAGGTGTGGAGGTCACAGGGTAGTTGTCATGGGGGACTTTAACCTTCCAAATATTGATTGGAACCTTTATAGGTCGAATAGTTCGGATGGGGCAGTTTTTGTGCAGTGTGTGCAGGAGGGGTTCCTGACACAATATGTGGATAGGCCGACAAGCGGTGGGGCCACATTGGATTTCGTACTGGGAAATGAACCGGGCCAAGTGTTGGATTTGGTTGTGGGAGAGCACTTTGGATATCGTGACCACAATTCAGTGTCTTTTGTTATTGCAATGGAGAGGGAGAGGGCCGTACGGGCAGGGCATCGTTTACAATTGGGGGAGAGGTAATTATGATGCAATCAGGCGGGAACAAGGAAGCATAAGATGGGAACAAAAATTGTCAGGCAAAGGCAGGAATGATAAGTGGAACTTTTTCAAGGAACAAGTACTGCGTGTCCTTGATAGGTATGTCCCTGCCAGGCAGAGAGGAAATGGCCGAGTGAGGGAACCATGGTTCACAGAAGAGGTGGAATGTCTTGTCTAGAGGAAGAAGGAAGCGTATGTTAGGTTGAGAAAACAAGGTTCAGTTGGCTCGATGGAGGGTTACAAGTTAGCAAGAAATGAGCTGAAAAAGGGGCTTAGGAGAGCTAGGAGGGGGCATGAGAAGTCGTTGGCGGGTCGGATCAAGGAAAACCACAAGGCTTTTTACTCTTATGTGAGGAATAAAAGAATGACCAGGGTGAGGCTGGGGCCGGTCAAGGACGGCAGTGGGAATTTGTGCATGGAGTCAGAAGAGATAGGAGAGGTGATAATGAATACTTTTCTTCGGTGTTCACCAAGGAGAGGGGCCATGTTTTTGAGGAAGAGAGGGTGTCACAGGCTGATAGGCTGGCGGAAGTAGATGTTCGGAGGGAAGATGTACTAGCAATTTTGAATAAACTGAAAGTTGATAAGTCCCCTGGGCCTGATGAAATATATCCTAGGATTCTTTGGAAGGCAAGCGATGAGATAGCAGAGCCTTTGGCGTTGATCTTTGGGTCCTCACTGTCCACGGGGGTGGTGCCAGAGGACTGGAGAATGGCGAATGTTGTTCCTCTTTTTTAGAAAGGGAATAGAAATGACCCTGGTAATTATGGACAGGTTAGTCTTACTTCGGTGGTCGGTAAGTTGATGGAAAAGGTCCTTAGGGATAGGATTTACGACCATTTAGAAAGATGCAGCTTCATCCGGGATAGTCAGCATGGATTTGTGAAGGGCAAGTCTTGCCTCACAAATTTGATAGAATTTTTTGAGGAGGTAACTAAGTGTGTTGATGAAGGTAGTGCAGTTGATGTCATATACATGGATTTTAGTAAGGCTTTTGACAAAGTCCTCCACGGTCGGCTGATGAAGAAAGTAAGGATGTGTGGGATAGAGGGAAGTTTGGCCGATTGGATAGGTAACTGGCTATCTCACAGAAGACAGAGGGTGGTGGTGGATGGAAAATTTTCGGACTGGAAACCGGTGACCAGCGGAGTGCCACATGGATCAGTGCTTGGTCCTCTGCTATTTGTAATTTTTATTAATGACTTGGAGGAGGGGGCTGAAGGGTGGATCAGTACATTTGCTGATGACACCAAGATTGGTGGAGTAGTGGATGAGTTCCATGTTCTATGTTGTAAGATCATTCTTGACAAATTTTGTTGAATTATTTGAGTAATAATCTGGAATAATCGATGAGATTAATATGAATCATGTCAGACACCTTGAGTTTCTAAATTTCTGAAGTAAGTTAACACTTAACAGAATGGTGAGTAATCTCAGAGCAAGTGGAGTAAGAGGACAAGCACTAGAGTGGACAACAAGTTGGCTACAAAGACAGAACACAGTTAATCAGAGTTAATGGGATTTACTCTGATTGCTGCTGTGGCTGAATGGAGTTTTAACTTTTAATAGACTGAAAGATCTTCAATCAAGCAAACCTGACTTCTTGGTTAAAGTTGTTTTTTTCACTATGTTGAATTTCCTTGTGGTCAGCGGCCTGGAATTTGACAAAGGAGAGAAGGTGTCACATTCAACAGCTTGTCTCTGGCAGGGATGAGGTCTGATGTGGAGATGCCGGCGTTGGACTGGGGTAAACACAGTAAAAAGTTTAACAACACCAGGTTAAAGTCCAACAGGGATGAGGTCTGTACAGACTTCTGGGAGACACTCTTCCTCATATGGCCATTGGAATGCAAACAATATGCACTGAGATGATGAGGCCTCAAGTGACCAATGATGCTATTCTGGTTGGATAGGTTGGTCCTAATCGAACGATGCAATTGGGGTTCAGATTAATGAATGGGCTGGTTACCAAGGAACTTTTGGAATTTTAACTCTGCTAACACAAATACCTTGTTCAGAAAGGCAGTGTGAAGAACCCGGGAACCAAGCTCACAAGGAGATACAACATCTGGAAGGAGCAGAGAACAAGTGACTGATTCTATTTAACAACAAAATCCTGACCAGGTTTTAATTCCAAGTGGAAATCAACCTTAAGTTAGGTTAAGTAACAGAAAATGAGAATTTGGTTTATGTATTGCAATTATTTGCTGTTGTTTAAGTAGCTATAGAATAAAGGAAATTGTGTTTAAGTATTTAAAGTTGACTTTATGTCTTTATTCGCGACAGAGGGTAAAACACACAGGTTTGGACAACACTGGAAGGTGAGAAGTGGTTTTCCACAAGGATCAGCGCTGGGATCAATGTATTTCACCATTTACATCAACAATATGGAATCAGGAAACACAATTATAACTTCAATATTTATGAAATAATCCAAACTGAGAATGAGAATAACCATCGTGGAAGAATGCAACTAAATACAATAACACAACAATAATAAATTATAAGCATGTAAATTGGATATTCGAATTGGAAATAAATTCCATGAAACTCAGTCATCAGAACATTATGTTTCCGAACCGTATAGAAATCAAAAGTGTCTGAATTATTTCCAGGAGTTTAAGGATTCAGGGATCAAATTCACAGAAAGTTTGAGGCAGCAACACAGCTTCAAAGGAACCATATCAATCAGGAAAGAAAATCAGTGGAGTTCATTTCTAGATTCATACAAATGTGGACAACTTACAATTGTTTTTGGAAAAAGCAGAGAATTCTGCTGGGTTGTTGTGTTGTTTAAATGTCAGGAATTAGCTGACGCTTGTTCCTTTTCAAAAGAAGACAGAGCTATCGAGACATTTCACATCATTCACTGACAAAGAAAAATTAAAAATTAAAATGAAGTCAAACTTCTCCTGTTTTTAAACTCTTCCAAAATCAAAGATGGAGGCAGCTCCATGAGATGGAGATTTCACTCACAATGTACAAGATTTCACTCAACCCAATAGTTTCATTGATCAGTGTGCCCTTGAGTTCCTTATGGAAGTATTTCTATTCATGAAAACGATTAAAATGGATGAGCATAAATTGCAAAATTCCAAGAATCAAAAATCTGGAACTACTTAATTTCCAAAATACTATTCCATCCCTCAATCTACTGGAGCTCAACAACAATGGGACTTCTCAGAAAATTCAGAACCTGCAGCAGATCCAAACACATCACCTCTTAGTGGGAGAGAGGGGATGAGGGAGGGAGGGAGGGGGCCAGGGAGGGAGAGAGGGCGCGAGGGAGGGAGAGAGGGGGCGAGGGTGGGAAGAAAAAGGGCAAGGCTGGGAGAGCCGGGGCGACTAAGGGAGAGTCACAGAGTTGAAGAGGTTTACAGCATGGAAACAGGCCTTTCGGACCAACTTGTCCATGCCGCCCTTCTTTTTAAACCCCGAGATCTCTTTGTTCTGTAACTCTCCCCAACGCTCTGCCATTAACTGAATAAGTCCTGCCCTGGTACAATCTACCAAAATGCATCACCTTACATTGATCTAAATTCAACTCCATCTGCGATTTGTCAGCTCACTGGCCCAATTGACCAAGATCCCCTTGCAATCCGAGGTAACCTTTTTCACTGTCCACTATGCCACCAATCTTGGTGTCATCTGCAAACCTACTAACCATGCCTCCCTATCTTCTCATCTAAATCGTTAATATAAATGACAAATAACAGTGGACCCAGCGCCAATCCTGAGGCACACCGCTGGTCACAGGCCTCCAGTTTGAAAACCAAACCTTTACAACCACCCTCTGTCTTCTCTCATGAAGCCAATTTTGTTTCCATTTTGCTAACTCAGCCTGGATCCCGTGAGATTTAACATTACTCAACAACTTACCATGAGGTACCTTGTAAAAGGCCTTGCTAAAGTCCATGTAGACAACATCAACTGCACTGCCCTCATCTACCTCCTTGGTTACCCTTTCAAAAAACTCAATCAAATTTGTGAGACATGATTTTCCACTCGCAAAGCCATGCGAGTCCTTGCGTCTCTAAATGCCTATAGATCCTGTCTCTCAAAATACCTTCCAAAAACTGACCCACCACAGATGTGAGGCTCACCGGCCTGTAGCACCCAGGCTTTTCCCTGCAGCCCTTTTTAAACAAAGGCACAACATTTGCCACCCTCCAATCTTCAGGCATCTCACATGTGATTATCATTGATTCAACTATCTTTGCTCGGGGAACCGCAATTTCCTCCCTAGCCTCCCACAGCGTCCTGGGATATACCTCATCAGGGAATTTATCTACCTTGATGTGCTTTAAGACTTCCAGCACCTCCTTCTCCGTTATAGGTACACTCCTCAAGACATCACTATTTATTTCCCCAAGTTCCCTCACATCCATGTTTTTCTCAACAGTGAATAATGATGAGGAATATTCATTTAGGATCTCCCCAACTCTTGTGGATCCGCACATAGATGACCCTGTTGATCTTAGTGAGACACAACTCTCTTCCTAGTTACTCTTTTGGTCTTTATGTATTTGTAGAAGCTCTTTGGATTCTCCTTTGACTTATCTGCCAAAACAATCTGGTGTACCCTTTTTGCTCCCCTGATTTCTCTCAACTCTACTCCTAAACCCCCTATACTCTTCAAGGGATACACTCGATCAAGCTGCCTATGCATGTCATGGTCTCCTTCCTCTTATTGACCAGGACCTCAAGAACCCCAGTCATCCAGGGTTCCCTACTTCTACCAGCCTTGCCCTTCACTCTAAGAGGAATGTGCTTACCCTGAACCCTGGTTAACACACTTTTGAAAGCCTGCCACTTATCAGACATCCCTTTGCCTTCCCACAGACTCCCCCAATTCACTTTTGAAAGTTCCTGCCTGATATCTTCAAAATTGGCCTTGCCCCAATTTAGAATTTTAAACTTTGGGCCAGATCTATCATTCCCCATAGCTATCTTAAAACTAATGGAATTATGGTCACTGGTCCCAAAGTGATCCCTCACTAACACTTCTGTCACCTGCTTTTCCTTATTTCCCAGGGGGTGAGGGAGGGAGAGAGGGAGAGTTGGGGAGAGGGATTGACAGTTGTGGAGACAGGTGTTTGTGGAATCCACGGGAGTTAACAGAATGCAACTGGGGAGAATACAGGTCAGTTTTAATTTAATCTGAATCAATGAAGTGTTAACAGATTATGGGCAGTTTTGAAGACAGTCACAATCGATATACAGTCCACAGTGAGATTGGTAACACATCCCTTTTCTCTCTCCACTCCCTCATGTTGTGGGGACTCGCTGCAAGTATTTTACTGGTATGCATGGCTTTCAGAATTTCAGAAATCGAGGAACACAACCAACAGTGTGTGTGACAGAGAGAGATTGAGAGATTTAGAGAGAGAGAGAAAGAGAGAGGGAGAGATTGAGAGAGACTCAGAGAGTGGGTGAGAGTTCTGCAGTATTTCATGCTTCTCGCTGGGACGGAGATGGACAAATTGAGCAAGTGTGTAACAGAGAGAGTCACAGAGAGACGGGGAGATATTCACCAATTTAAACATGATTGTGGATTTGCAATGGACCGCAGGCTGTTTGAGATTCATAAATAAGTATATTAAGCTGGAACATTACGGCAAATTGGCACTTATTAAAACTTGAACACAAAGAAAACACAGACACAGAGACGCACACACAGACACAGGCATGCAAACATGTAGGCAGAGACACAAAGTGTGACTGATTAACACTTAGATTTCTAACAATAAATGCCCTGATTAAACTGTCACTGGATGGTGGGGTTAACCCAGCAAACCCACACAGCTGGGTCAGGATCAGAACTCACCTTCTGCACTCACTGAAACACTCCTGTATCACCTGCCTTATTGCAATGGGATGCCGCGTTTTGGAGCAGGACAGGGACATGGGGTGTGGACAACTGCACATGTGGAGGATAAGGACGAGGCATCTATCAGAGAATCCACACAAACCAGGGAGAAACAAACAAGGAAACACATGCTGAAACTGAGAGATTGCTGTGTGGAAAGATTTAGAAATTGTTGGGAACATTGACCCAGTGAAATGTTGCCAATGTGATCAGAATAGATATGGTAAAATCTTTCTGCAGCATTAAGGCACGCAGTGTACTGAGTGGAACAATATTGTAGCATTCCAAAATAAACTACATTGGGCTTTGTACTGTCTGAATGCACCTGCTATTAGTCTGTGGTTCTGCAATTTCCTCACTGACAAAAACATGAATACAGTCTGTTTCAATGATTCGAGCTTTCAACATGAGGTGCGCTTTGGATGTCAATGAGAATATAGGACAGGAGAAGGCAAGGAAGGGAAGCTTCTGTTAGATTCTGAAATCTCCCACACAGCACAAGATAGGCACACAATCACACTCACAGCCACAGACTCACACTTAGACTGTGCTGCAGGCAACGGAATATGAAGGGAAATTGCCAAAAGCTTTTGCTGGGGACAATGTGGAGGGAACTTTACTCTGTATCTAACCCTTTGCTGTACCTGTCCAGGGTGTGTTTGATGGGGACAGTGTAGAGGGAGCTTTACTCTGTATCTCACCCCGTGCTGCACCTGTCCTGGGAGTACTTGATGGGGGACAGTGTAGAGGAATAATTACTCTGTATTTAACCCAATGCTGTAGCTGTCCTGGGAGTGTTTGAAGGGGGACAATGTAGAGGGAGCTTTGCTCTATACCTATCCCCATGCTGTACCTTTCAGGGAATGGTTGCTGATCAAAGAGGGCCTGGTGGTTTGAAGTGCATTTGCTTCAATGCGAAAAGTTTTGCAGGTAAGACAGATGAATATCGCAGCTGTAGTGCAGGAGGACAACTCGGAGTGCTCAGACAGGGAAACAATGTGGGAAGAGCTTAGGAATAGGAAGGGTGTAGTTACAATGTTGGGAGTTTCCTACACGCCTCCCAAGGCCTGCGGGAGATAGAGGAACAGATATGGAGGCAGATTTCGGCAAGGTGTAAAAGTAACAGGGTTGTTGTGAGGGGTGATTTTAACTTCACCTATATTACCTGGAACTCACTTCGTCCTGGGGTAATGCGGCAGAGTTTGTAAGGACCATCTAGGAGGGCTTCATCAAACAGGATGTAGATAGTCCAACTGGAGAAGGGGCCATACTAGACCTGCTATTGGGGAATGAGTCCAGCCAGGTGGTCGAGGTTTCAGCAGGGGAGCAGATCAGGAACAGTGACCACAACAGTAAGCTTCAAGGTACTGATGGATAGAGATAAGTGTCGTCCTCAAGTGAAGATGCTAACTTGGAAGAAGTCTAATTACAACACTGTTTGGCAGGAACTGAAGGATGTAGATTGGGGGCAGATGTTTGAGGGCAAATCAACGTCTGGCATGTGGGAGGCATTGAAGTGTAAGTTGATAGGAATTGAGGAACGGCACATTCCTGTAAGGATGAAGGATAAATATGCATTTTTCAGGAACTTTGCGTAATGGGAGACATTTTGAGCCTCGTCAAAGGGGAAAAGGAAGCATTTGTCAAGGTCAGGAGGCTGGAAAAACATGAAGCAAGTGTGGAATACAAGGAAAGCAGAAAGAAACTGAAGAAAGAAGTCAGGAGGGTTTAAACGGATCATGAAAAATCATTGGCCTGCAGGATTCAGGAAAAACCCAAGGTTTATATAATATATATATATATAAATCCATACGTGGAGCCGGACGAAATGGGTGAGGTGTTAAATGAGTACTTTGCGTCAGTATCCACCAAAGAAAAGGGCTTGGTGGATGATGAGTCTGGGAAAGGGTGTGTAGGTCGTTGGAGTCATGTTGAGATCAAAAAGGAGGAAATATTGCAGGACTGGAAAACATTCAGGTAGAGAAGTCCCCAGGGCCTGATAGGATCTACCCCAGAATACTGAGAGAGGCAAGGGAGGAGGCTGGGGCCTTGAGAGAAATCTTTCTTTCCTCACTGGCTGCAGGGGAAGTCCCAGAAACTTGGAGAATAGCCAATGTTGTTCCTCTGTTTAAGAAGGGTAGCAAGGATAATCCAGGTAATTACAGGCAACCCTTATGTCAGTGGTAGAGAAATTATTGGAGAGGATTCTTCGAGACAGTTTTACTGCCAATTGGAAATAAGTGGACGTATTAGCGACGGGCAAGATTGTTTTCTGAAGGAAAGGTCGAGCCACAAGATCTTGATGTAGTTTTTCGAGCAAGTGACGAAGATGATAGATAAAGCAAAGGCAGTGGATGTTGTGGACATGGACTTCAGTCAAGGCTTTGACAAGATACCTCATGCTGGAATGGCAAAAAAATGGTGAAGTCACACGGAATCGGAGGAGAGCTGGCAAGATGGATACCGAATTGTCTTGGCCTTAGAAGGCAGGGTGTAAGAGTAGGTGGCGGCTTTTCTGATTGGAAGGCTGTGACTAGCGGTGTTACACAGTTCTGGGACCTTTGTTCTTCGTTGTTTATTGCAAATGATTTGGAGGAAAATGCAGCTGGTCTGATTAGTAAGTTCGCAGATGACGCAGAAATTGGTGGAGTTGCAGGAGTGAAGAGGATTGTCAGAGGATACAGCAGGATATTGACTGGTTGGAAACTTTGGCGGAAAAATGGCAGATGGAGTTTAATCCACATAAATGTGAGGTGATGCAATTTGGAAGGTATAATACATGTAGGAATTATACAGTTAACGAAATAACCATTTAGGAGTATTGACAGCAGAGAGACCTGGGCGTATATATCCCCCGATCAATGAAAGTGGTAACACAGGTGGATAAGGTAGTCAAGAAGGCAGACGGCAAGCTCGCCTTCATCGGTCGGGGCATTGAGTTTACAAATTGGCAGGTCATGCTGCAGCTGCACAGAAACTTAGTTCGGACTTATTTAAAATATTGATGTAGAATTCTGGTTGCCACACCACAGAAGGATGTGGATGCTGTGGAGAGGATACAGAAGAGGTTTACCTGAATGTTGGCTGCTCTGGATGGTATTAGCTATGAGGAGAGATTGGATGAACTCGGTTTGTTTTCACTGGAACAACGGAGGTTGAGGGGCGACCTGATAGAGGTTTACAAGATTATGAGTGGCATGGATAGAGTGGAGAGTCAGATGCCCTTTCTGAGGGTAGAGAAGGCAAGTACGAGAGGACAGAGGTTTAAGGTGCCTGGGGAAAAGTTTAGAGGAGGTGTGCAAGACAAGTTTTTTACACAGAGGGTGGTGAATGTGTGGAACGCACTGCCTGGGCAGGTGATGGGAGCAGGTACGATAGTGGCATTTTAGGGGCATCTAGATGAATAGATGAATAGGATAGGAATGGAAGGATACGGGCTCTGTAATTCCATACGGCTTTAGTTTAGACAGGCATCATGATCGGCGCTGCTTGGTGGGCTGAAGGGTCTGTTCCTGTGCTGTACTGTTCATTGTTCTTTCTTTGTTCTTTGTGTTTGCGCGTGGGAGATCACAGAATCAAACAGAACCTTCCCTTCCTGACCTGCTCCTGCCCTGTAATCTCCTTCACATCCAAAGGGTGTCTCCAATAAAAAGCTTCAGTTTTTAAATCTGGGAAATCACAGAGAGACAACACTGTATTCACATCTTGTTCAGTGAGAACATATCAAAATCACAGACCATTAACAGTTGTATTGAGACAGGACAAACACCAAAATATAGTCTATTTGGAATGTTACAATATTGTTTCACTCAGCGCACTCCGTGCCTTCATAGAATCCCAACAGTGCAGAAGGAGGCCATTCAGCCCACACAGTCCGCACCGACTACAATCCCACCCAGACCCTATTCCCAAATACCCACACATTTCCCCTGCTAATCCCCCTGACACTAGGGTCAACTTCGCACGGCCAATCAACCTAACCTGCACATCTTTGGACTGTGGGATGAAGCCGCAGCGCCCAGAGGAACCCTTAATGCTGCAAAAAGATGTTGCAATATCTATTCTTATCACCTTGACAACATTTCACTGGGTCAAAATTCTCAACTGTTTCTAAATCTTTCCACAAAGCAATCTCTCAGTTTCAGCATGTGTTTCCTTGTTTGTTTCTCCCTCGTTTGTGTGGATTCTCTGATAGATTCCTCGTCCTTATCCTCCACATGTGCAGTTCTCCACACCCCATGTCTCTGTCCTGCTCCCAAACGCGGCATCCCATTGCAATAAGGCAGGTGATACAGGAGCGTTTCAGTGAGTGCAGAAGGTGAGTTCTGATCCTGACCCAGCTGTGTGGGTTTGCCGAGTTAACCCCACTCTTCAGTGACAGTTTAAACAGCGCGTTTATTGTTAGAAATCTAAGTGTTAATCAGTCACTGTCTGTTTCTCTGCCAACGTGTGTGTGTGTGTGTGTTTTCTATATGTGTGTGTCTCTGTGTGTGTGTGTGTGTCTGTCTGTCCATGTTTAGGTGTGTGTGTGTGTGTGTGTGTTTTCTATATGTGTGTGTGTGTGTGTGTCTGTGTGTGCGTGTGTCTCTGTGTGTGTCTGTGTCTCTGTGTGTGTGTGTGTGTGTTTTCTATATATGTGTGTGTGTGCATTTTCTATATGTGTGTGTATTTTCTATATGCGTGTGTGTGTGTATATGTCTGTGTGTGTGTGTGTCTGTGTGTGTGTCTGTGTGTGCCTGTGTGTTTGTCTGTGTGTGTGTGTGTCTGTGTGTGTGTGTCTGTGTGTGTGTCTGTGTGCGTGTGTGTCTCTCTGTGTGTGTGTCTGTGTGTCTGTGTCTGTCTATCTGTCCAAGTTTCTGTGTGTGTGAGCTTCTGAGTTCGCAGTGCCAATTTTCCAGAATGTCACTCCATGATGTAATTGGCCATGAATTCTCAAACTTCCTGCGGCCCATTGTAAATCCACAATCATTTTAAAATTGGTGAATCTTTCCCTGCATCTCTCTGTGTGTCTGTCTCCATTAGACACTTGGTCAATTTGTCCGTCTCTGTCTCTCCCACATTGCCACTCTCTCACATGCAGAGCTCCCGCTCTCTCACACACAGACTAAAATCTCTCTGATACACACACCCTCTCACAAACACATTTTCTCACACTGTCTCACACAATCACACACTGAGTCCGTAAATCTTAAGCTCTCACACTCACAGACAGATACACATTCATACACACATGCATGCAGTCTCACAGTAACAAACTCTGACACACACTCACACATCGCACACTCAATTGGAGTTTAAAAGGGTGAGAGTGGATCTTATATCAATGATAAAGTTCTAACAGGATTAGACAGGGTTGATTCCGAAAGAATGTTCCCGATGGTGGGGGCTTCCAGAACGAGGGTTCAGAGTTTGAGGATAAGGGGTAATCCTTTCAGAACTGAGGTGAGGAGAAATTTCTTCACCCAGAGGGTGATAAATGTGTGGAATTCACGACCACCAACTCTCCGACACATACCCTCATGCATAGACTCACTCACACACGCAATCTCACTGAGAATCTCTCTCTCTCTCTCTCTCTCTCACACACACACACACACACAAGAGAACACGCAAACATACACACAATCAAAGAACATACAACAAAGAACAAAGAACAGTGCAGCACAGGAACAGGCCGGTCCTCCAAGCCTGCGCTGATCATGTTTACCGATCCAAACCAACCGATTATATCCCTCTATTCCCCGCTTGTTCATATGCCTCTCAAGATAAGTCTTTCATGTGTCTGAAGTAACTGCCTCACTTGGCAGTGCGTTCAAGGCCCCCACCACCCTCTGTGTAAAAAGCTTCCCCTGCAGATCCTAACTGAACCTTTCCCCCCTTATCTTGAACTTGTGCCCCTTGTAATTGTCATTTCCCCCCTGGGAAAAAGCTTCCAACTCTTTACCTTTTCTACACCTCTCATCATTTTATAAACTTCTATCCGGTGGCCCCTCAGCCTCCGCCTTTCCAGGGAGAACAATCCCATTTCATTCAATCTCCCCTCATAGCTAATATCAGGCAACATCCTGGTAAACCTGTTCTGTGCCCTCTCCAAAGCCTCCATGTCCTTCTGGTAGTGCGGTGACCAGAATTGGACACACTATTCCAAATGTGGCCAAACCAATGTTTTATACAACTGGAACATAATTTGCCAAATGTTATACTCGTTGCCCTGCCTGATGAAGACAAGCATTCCACACGCTTTATTCACAACCTTCTCCACCTGTGCTGCCACTTTTATAAATCTGTTGACCTGTGCTCCCAGATCTCTCTCTGTGTCTGTGCTCCTGACGGTTCTGCCATTTATTTTACAGCTCCCACCTGAATTAGATCGACCAAAATGCATCACCTCGCAGTTATCTGGATTAAATTCCATCTGCCATTTCCCCGCGCAATTATCCAGCCTATCAATATCTTGTTGTATTTTCTGACAATCTTCATCACATGTAAACAGATCTGTGTGCGTGTGTACATTCTCACACGAATACACATTCTCATATAGTCACTGACACACACACACACACACACACACACAGGAAACGCACACACATGATCTTTCACACATATGCTGACAGAAAAACAGAAAACCATGAACACACATGCACACACTAACAGACACACAGAACATTTTGCATGCGCGCATGCACACACACACACTCAGACGCACACACACACACACACACACACACACGCACACGCACACACACTCACACGCACACACACACACAGACAAAAACACACACACATACACACATACACACATACTCACACACACACACACACATACACACATACTCACACACACACACGCACACACACTCACACTCACACATACACACACTCACACACACACACTCACACGCACGCACACACACGCACACACTCACACATACACACACACACACTCATACACACACACGCTTCGCTCTCCCATGATTATTTACGTCCTCCCTAATTTAAAACACGAGGATGACCTCAGTGAACAGCCGGTCTCTGTAATAAGATGCCCAGTGTTATGAATAAAATTGATGCCCGAAGTAAACATAAAAACATAAGAACATAAGAACTGGGAGCAGGAGTCGGCCATCTGGCCCCTCGAGCCTGCTCCACCATTCAATAAGATCATGGCTGATCTTTTTGTGGACTCAGCTCCACTTACCCGCCCGCTCACCATATCCCTTAATTCCTTTACTGTTCAAAAATCTATCTATCCTTGCCTTAAAAACATTCAATGAGGGAGCCTCAACTGGGCAGGGAATTCCACAGATTCACAACCCTTTGTGTGAAGAAGTTCCCCCTCAGCTCAGTCCTAAATTTGCTCCCCCTTATTTTGGGGACAATCCCCCGACAACAACAGACCAACTGTCAATTCCTAATTTTAGGAGCTAACACACGGACATGTTCAAATCCCCATTCTCTGTACACTCCACACTGTCAGACCCAGAAACAACATTGTGCCTGTTTGATGACAGTTTCTGATTAACTATTATAAACACTGCAACATAAATGATCCAAACTAACTGAGTGTTTCCTGATGACGGCCGCATGGATGGGAGAAAATGAAGAGATTAGCCGCTGTCAGGAGGATAGAGTCAGTCTGGTGAAATGGAGCAACAATCTCACCCACCCTCTCAATCTCACACTCACTCTCTCAATCTCTCACCCACTCTCTCAATCTCACACTCACTCTCTCAATCTCTCACCCACTCTCTCAATCTCTCACCCACTCTCTCAATCTCTCAACCATTCTCTCAATCTCTCACCCACTCTCTCAATCTCTCACTCACTCTCTCAAAATCTCTCCCTCACACACTCTTCTTTCCCCTGTTGCTCATTTTTCAACAGAAAAACATTTCAATAAAACCTGAGCACCACATAAACCCCGAAAATACTTGCAGCAAGTCCCCACAACACAGGGAGTGGAGAGAGAATGGGGATGTGTTCCTGATTTAAATGGGGATTGCATATTGATTCTGTCTGACTTCCAAACTATCCTCAAGTATCTTAACACTTAATTACTTTCAATTCAATTAAAACTGACCAGCATATTCTCCCCGGTTCCATTCTGTTAACCTCCCCGCGACCTCCCCCGCGTTCAATAAACTCGGCGCATCTGTCAATCCCTCGCCCCAATTCTCACTCCGTCGCTGAGTTTCTCCATTCCTCACAACTCTTCATACTCAGTCATCACCAAACTTCCTCCTTCACCCCGTCTCCCCATCCTTCACTCCACACCTCACTATCACTCCCTCTCTCACCCCGTCTGTCCCTCCCTCACCCCGTCTCCCCATCCTTCATTGCACATCTCACTATCTCTCCCTCCCTCACCCCGTCCCTCCATCCTTCACTCCACATCTCACTATCTCTCCCTCCCTCACCCCGTCTGTCCCTCCCTCACCCCGTCCCACCATCCTTCACCCCACATCTCACTATCTCTCCCTCCCTCACCCCGTCTGTCCCTCCTTCACCCCGTCCCTCCATCCTTCACTCCACATCTCACTATCTCTCCCTCCCTTACCCCGTCTGTCCCTCCTTCACCCCGTCCCTCCATCCTTCACTCCACATCTCACTATCTCTCCCTCCCTCACTCCGTCTGTCCCTCCCTCACCCCGTCCCTCCATCCTTCACTCCACATCTCACTTTCTCTCCCTCCCTCACCCCGTCTGTTCCTCCTTCACCCCGTCCCTCCATCCTTCACTCCACATCTCACTATCTCTCCCTCCCTCACCCCGTATCTCCCTCCCTCACCCCGTCTCCCCATCCTTCACTCCACATCCCACTATCTCTCCCTCTCTCACCCCGTCTGTCCCTCCCTCACCCCGTCCCTCTATCCTTCACCCGACATCTCACTATCTCTCCCTCCCTCACCCCATCTTTCCCTCCTTCGCCCTGTCATTCCCTCCCACATCCTGTCTCTCGTCCCTCACCCGGACCCTCTCTCCCTCATCCTTTCATTCTCCACCTAGAACATGGAACATTACAGCGCAGTACAGGCCCTTCGGCGCTCGATGTTGCGCCGACCAGTGAAACAAATCTAAAGCCCATCTAAATTGCACTGTTCCATGATCACCCATATGTTTATCCAATGACCATTTAAATGCCCTTAATGTTGACGAGTCCACTACTGCTGCAGGCAGGGCATTCCACGCCCTTACTACTCTCTGAGTGAAGAACCTACCTCTAACATCTGTCCTATATCTATCATCCCTCAATTTAAAGCTATGTCCCCTCGTGTTAGCCATCACCATCCGAGGAAAAAGGCTCTCACTATCCACACTATCTAATCCTCTGATCATCTTGTATGCCTCTATTAAGTCACCTCTTAACCTTCTTCTCTCTAACGAAAACAACCTCAAGTCCCTCAGCCTTTCCTCATAAGACCTTCCCACCATACCAGGCAACATCCTAGTAAATCTTCTCTGCACTTTTTCCAATGCTTCCAAATCCTTCCTATAATGCGGTGACCAGAACTGTACGCAATACTCCAAATGCGGCCTCACCAGAGATTTGTACAGCTGCAACATGATCTCCTGGCTCAGAAACTCAATCCCTCCACCAAGAAAAGCTCACACTCCGTACGCCGTCTTAACAACCCTATCAACCTGGGTGCCAACTTTCAGGGATCTATGCACATGGACACCGAGATCCCTCTGTTCATCCACACTACCAAGTATCTTCCCATTAGCCCAGTACTCTGTAATCCTGTTACTCCTTGCAAAGTGAATCACCTCACACTTTTCCGCATTAAACTCCATTTGCCACCTTTCAGCCCAGCTCTGCAGCTTATCTATGTCCCTCTGTAACCTGCCACTTCCCTCCGCACTGTCTACAACTCCACCGACTTTAGTGTCATCCGCAAATTTACTAACCCATCCTTCTACGCCCTCATCCAAGTCATTTATAAAAATGACAAACAGCAGTGGCCCCAAAACAGATCCTTGCCGTACACCACTAGTAACTGAACTCCAGGATGAATATTTCCCATCAATCACCACCCTCTGTCTTCTGACAGCTAGCCAATTCCTGATCCAAACCGGTAAATCACCCTCAATCCCATGCCTCCGTATCTTCTGCAATGGCTTACCGTGGGGAACCTTATCAAACGCTTTACTGAAATCCATTATCACCACATCAACTGCTTTACCCTCATCCACCTCTTTGGTCACCTTCTCAAAGAACTCAATAAAGTTTGTGTAATCTAACAATTAATCCAGTTCCCCTGGATTACTGCTCTGTAACATGTCACTTCGTACTCCGACAATTAATCCAGTTCCCCTGGATTACTGCTCTGTAACATATCACTGTGTAATCTAACAATTAATCCAGTTCCCCTGGATTCCTGCTCTGTCACATTTCACTGTGTAATCTAACAATTAATCCAGTTCCCCTGGATTACTGCTCTGTAACATATCACTGTGTAATCCGACAATTAATCCAGTTCCCCTGGATTACTGCTCTGTAACATATCACTGTGTAATCTAACAATTAATCCAGTTCCCCTGGATTCCTGCTCTGTAACATATCACTGTGTAATCCAACAATTAATCCAGTTCCCCTGGATTACTGCTCTGTAACATATCACTGTGTAATCTAACAATTAATCCAGTTCCCCTGGATTCCTGCTCTGTAACATATCACTGTGTATTCCAACAATTAATCCAGTTCCCCTGGATTCCTGCTCTGTAACATGTCACTGTGTAATCTAACAATTAATCCAGTTCCCCTGGATTACTGCTCTGTAATATATCACTGTGTAATCCAACAATTAATCCAGTTCCCCTGGATTCCTGCTCTGTAACATATCACTGTGTAATCTAACAACTAATCCAGTTCCCCTGGATTCCTGCTCTGTAACATATCACTGTGTAATCTAACAATTAATCCTGTTCCCCTGGATTTCTGTCTCCTCTCACATCCTGCTGCTATCCTCACTGTTTACCAAGTTTCAACTCCCAGCCTGTGATCCTCCACATCCTTATTGTTCATCTCATTACAACAATCTGTCCATGTCCTCTCAGTTACCCCCCTCACTGTCTCCATCTCCTGGTGTCTCTGTCTAACTGCACCCAGTTACCCCCTCACTGTCTCCATCTCCTGGTGTCTCTGTCTAACTGCACCCAGTTACTCCCCTCACTTTTTCCATCTCCTGGTGTCCCTGTCTAACTGCACCCAGTTACCCCCTCACTGTCTCCATCTCCTGGTGTCCCTGTCTAACTGCACCCAGTTACCCCCTCACTGTCTCCATCTCCTGGTGTCTCTGTCAAACTGCACTCAGTTAGAATACTCACTGTCTCCATCTCCTGGTGTCCCTGTCTAACTGCACGCAGTTACCCCCTCACTGTCTCCATCTCCTGGTGTCCCTGTCTAACTGCACCCAGTTACTCCCCTCACTGTCTCCATCTCCTGGTGTCTCTGTCGAACTGCACTCAGTTACCCCCCTCACTGTCTCCATCTCCTGGTGTCTCTGTCTAACTGCACTCAGTTAGAATACTCACTGTCTCCATCTCCTGGTGTCTCTGTCTAACTGCACTCAGTTAGAATACTCACTGTCTCCATCTCCTGGTGTCTCTGTCTAACTGCACTCAGTTACCCCCTCACTGTCTCCATCTCCTGGTGTCTCTGTCTAACTGCACTCAGTTAGAATACTCACTGTCTCCATCTCCTGGTGTCTCTGTCTAACTGCACTCAGTTACCCCCTCACTGTCTCCATCTCCTGGTGTCCCTGTCTGACTGCACTCAGTTAGAATACTCACTGTCTCCATCTCCTGGTGTCTCTGTCTAACTGCACTCAGTTACCCCCTCACTGTCTCCATCTCCTGGTGTCCCTGTCTGACTGCACTCAGTTAGAATACTCACTGTCTCCATCTCCTGGTGTCTCTGTCTAACTGCACCCAGTTACCCCCCTCACTGTCTCCATCTCCTGGTGTCTCTGTCGAACTGCACCCAGTTACTCCCCTCACTTTCTCCATCTCCTGGTGTCCCTGTCTATCTGCACCCAGTTACCCCCTCACTGTCTCCATCTCCTGGTGTCCCTGTCTAACTGCACCGAGTTACCCCCTCACTGTCTCCATCTCCTGGTGTCTCTGTCAAACTGCACTCAGTTAGAATACTCACTGTCTCCATCTCCTGGTGTCCCTGCCTAACTGCACCCAGTTACCCCCTCACTGTCTCCATCTCCTGGTGTCCCTGTCTAACTGCACCCAGTTACTCCCCTCACTGTCTCCATCTCCTGGTGTCTCTGTCTAACTGCACTCAGTTACCCCCCTCACTGTCTCCATCTCCTGGTATCTCTGTCTAACTGCACTCAGTTAGAATACTCACTGTCTCCATCTCCTGGTGTCTCTGTCTAACTGCACTCAGTTAGAATACTCACTGTCTCCATCTCCTGGTGTCTCTGTCTAACTGCACTCAGTTAGAATACTCACTGTCTCCATCTCCTGGTGTCTCTGTCTAACTGCACTCAGTTAGAATACTCACTGTCTCCATCTCCTGGTGTCTCTGTCTAACTGCACTCAGTTACCCCCTCACTGTCTCCATCTCCTGGTGTCCCTGTCTGACTGCACTCAGTTAGAATACTCACTGTCTCCATCTCCTGGTGTCTCTGTCTAACTGCACTCAGTTACCCCCTCACTGTCTCCATCTCCTGGTGTCCCTGTCTGACTGCACTCAGTTAGAATACTCACTGTCTCCATCTCCTGGTGTCTCTGTCTAACTGCACTCAGTTACCCCCCTCACTGTCTCCATCTCCTGGTGTCTCTGTCTAACTGCACTCAGTTACCCCCCTCACTGTCTCCATCTCCTGGTGTCTCTGTCTAACTGCACCCAGTTACCCCCTCACTGTCTCCATCTCCTGGTGTCCCTGTCTAACTGCACCCAGTTACCCCCTCACTGTCTCCATCTCCTGGTGTCTCTGTCTAACTGCACTCAGCTACCCCCTCACTGTCTCCATCTCCTGGTGTCCCTGTCTAACTGCACTCAGTTACCCCCCCCCTCACTGTCTCCATCTCCTGGTGTCTCTGTCTGACTGCACTCAGTTTGAATACTCACTGTCTCCATTGGAGAAATGACAGACACGAATAAACACCTAAAAGATCAGCGAACTTTTAAATGCAGTCTGAATCTACAGTTGTGCCAGCAGTATGATTCAAACTTGTACCCAGTTTGTACAGTCATGTTTTTAAATCTGCTAAATTTACAGCTCTCTGAAATAGTGAGAGAATTTAAAACAACAAATGGATTATTGCTCACGGGTTCACCACTTCAGAACAACCTGCACGAACTCTGGGCTCTGCTCAACTTCCTCCTCCTGGATGTCTTCAATTCGTCTGCAGTAAGTAATGAGAAAAGCAGCTTGACAGAGACTGTACTGTTTGTCTAAGGTTCAATTACAGTGTTTCAACCTATTTCTTTTTGGAAGGCATGAGAGAATGCTGCAAAGTTGTGTCTTTTTCATTTTTTAAGCGAGTGTCAGGGGAAGCTGTCCAACTTGCTGGAGGGTGTTGTGTGACACCATTGTTCCTTGCATTGGGAGCAGCCAGGGAGCTAAATGGCCGCAGTCTGTGTATTAATTTGTCCACCTGCCCACATTTTGTGAGCACTATATTCACCATATGTGTGCCGATGCAGTGTCCAATTGGTGATGTCTGCTCCTCGAACCCTTCAAACTGCTATTGACCATTCCTGATGCTCAGTGTCACATCTGCCTTACACTGCGAAGCGGATTTAACATGCTTGATGTTTCCTTCAGCAAAACTCTCACCTTGTGTCACAATTCTAAACTTACATTAAAAGCATGCTGGGGTGAGAGCTTACTTTATCCAGATCTATCTCAATCCACAAATTAGCTGTCAGAAGTATTTTAGTATTTATTTATTTTTGTTAAAGTAAGAAAAGCTATGTTTCTAACTGAATGCCTAACTGCCCATTCTTCCTGTGTGGGTGTCCTGTAGCTTGTTACAGAGATGGGAGTAGGTGGTCCAAGGGAAAAAATGATTTTTTTCCATGTTGAATTGCTCACCTGCCGACCAGCTGAAACTGATTTGCAATTGTTATGAGCAGCTGTGCATCTGTTTTATGAAATCATTTGTGAGCGATCTAATTTGGATGCTACCTTTTTAAATTGCCATTCTTGTTCTTCTCGTGATAAACAATGTAATCATTGAAACCATTGGATGAGGCGTTGATGGAAGTAACACAATGTGCTAAAACGTTTGGGGTTGGCATGACTAGAGCCACTTGTTGTTCTTTGCAGGACTTTGATTCTTGGTTTGACACAAACAACTGCTTCGGGGACCAGAAGCTGGTTGAGCGATTGTACATGGGAAGCTTCTTATCTTATCTGTATTCTGATACCGGGATGTCATTAAAATGCAAAGTTATTTCGGGCCCATCGCCTTCAGAAATATTATTCACAAAGTTGTATATTTGTGTGATGAAGTGATGTGCCTTGAGAGTGTTTGGGGCTAATTTGAAGAAACAGCAAGGTTTCTTTTCTTCATTTACTGGGTGTGGATGTCGTTGACTAGACCAGCATTTATTGGCCATCCCAAGTTGCCCTACAGAAGGTGCTGGTGAGCTGCCTTCTTGAACCACTGCAGTCCCTGAAGTTCCAGGTACATCCACAGTGCTGTTAGGGAAGGAGTTCCAGGTTTTTGGATCCAATGACGGTGAACAAGCAGCGATATGTTTCCAAAGTCAGGATTAGGAGTGACTTGGAGGGAAACGTCCAGGTGGTGGTGTCCCCAGGTACCTGCTGCTCTTGTCCTTCTAGCTGACAGTGGCTGAGAGTTTGGAAGGTGCAGCCGAAGGAACCCTGGTGAATTCCTGCAGTGCATCTTGTAGATGGTACACACGGCTGTCACTGTTCATCGGTGGTGGAGGGAGTTTGTGGAAGGGGCAGCAATCAAGTGGGCTGCTTTGTCCTGGATGGTGTTGAACTTCATGACTGTTGTTGGAGCTGCACTCATCCAGGCAAATGGAGAGTATCCATCACACCCCTGACTTATGCTTTGTATCTGGTGGAGAAGCTTCGGGGAGTAAGGAGGCGAGTTACTCACCGCAGGATTCCTGGCCTTTGACTTGCCCTGGTAGATTTAGAACTGTTAATTCATTGATTAAAAATGTGATGGCAAAAACTGAGGGTCTATATTCTACTAACTGTTTATCCCGCGCAGTGTTAAATTTTGAGTTACTGCGTGTGAATTACAAATTAATTTGACTTTTATGAAGTGATTAAGAACATAAGAAATAGGAGCAGGAGTAGGCCATCGAGCCCCTCGAGCCTGCCCCACCATTCAATAAGATCATGGCTGATCTGAAGTGGATCAGTTCCACTTACCCACCTGATCCCCATAACCCCTAATTCCCTTACCGATCTGGAATCCATCTATCCGTGATTTAAACATATTCAACGAGGTAGCCTCCACCACTTCAGTGGGCAGAGAATTCCAGAGATTCACCACCCTCTGAGAGAAGAAGTTCCTCCTCAACTCTGTCCGAAACTGACCCCCCTTTATTTTGAGGCTGTGCCCTCTCGTTCGAGTTTCCTTTCGAAGTGGAAAGAATCTCTCCACCTCTACCCTATCCAGCCCCTTCATTATCTTATAGGTCTCTGTAACATCCCCCCTCAGCCTTCTAAATTCCAACGAGTACAAACCCAATCTGCTCAGTCTCACCTCATAATCAACACCCCTCATCTTTGGTATCAACCTGCTGAACCTTCTCTGCACTCCCTCCAAGGCCAATATATCCTTCCGCAAATAAGGGGACCAATACTGCACACAGTATTCCAGCTGCGGCCTCACCAATGCCCTGTACAGATGCAGCAAGAGATCTCTGCTTTTATATTCTATCCCCCTGCGGTATAGGCCAACATCCCATTTGCCTTCTTGATCACCTGTTGCACCTGCAGACTGGGTTTTTGCGTCTCATGCACAAGGACCCCCAGGTCCCTTTGCACAGTAGCAAGTTGTAATTTTTTTCCATTTAGATAATAATCCAATTTGTTATTATTTCCTCCAAAGTGAATAACCTCGCATTTGTCAACGTTATACTCCATCTGCCAGATCCTCGCCCACTAACTCAGCCTGTCCAAATCTCTCTGCAGACCTTCCATGCCCTCCACACGATACGCTTTTGCATTTATCTTTGTGTCGTCAGCAAACTTTGTTACCCTACACTCAGTCCCCTCCTCCAGATCGTCTATATAAATGGTAAATAGTTGAGGCCCCAGTACCGATCCCTGCGGCACGCCACTGGTTACCATCCGCCAACCAGAAAAGTACCCATTTATTCTGACGCTCTGCTTCCTGTCGGATATCCAATCCCCAATCCACGTGAACACCCTACCCACAACTCCGTGTGACCCAATCTTCTTCAGCAACCTTTTGTGAGGCACCTTATCAAACGCCTTTTGGAAATCCAAAAACACCGCATCCACCGGTTCCCCTCCGTCAACCGCACCAGTCACATCTTCATAAAAATCCAACAAGTTCGTCAAGCACGACTTTCCCCTCATGAATCCATGCTGCGTCTGCTGAATCGAACCATTCTTACCCAGATGGCCTGCTATTTCTTCTTTAATGATGGATTCCAGCATTTTCTAGTTCCACCACTTCTTGCAGACATGACTTACCTGCGATCCACTGGAATTAAGTGGTGGCTCTATTCGTGTAACGAGAATGGTTTCTGCCCAGTCCAGCTGCATCCCACTTAGAATGGATTAGAAATGTTAAAGGGCACAAAGCTAAATGAACATTTACCAGGTGTTCTTGCATTCAGTAAATAGTGCCTGAAGTAAACATGGCATTTAAGGTGCTGGAATAGGCAACTTAGAAATTGATGAGACGAATAGATAATTATTGCCTTTCACTCGATGTAGGCAACTACCACAGGTGTTTTTAATTAGGGTGGACATTTTACCCAGATCTGAATAATTTGAATCACTTCAGATATTACATAATATGGTGAAGGGGGAGAGATTTCTTCCGCTTCATTTACTCTCAATTATTTATTCTGTGGCCATATATTGAACTCCTCAGTTGACCTTGGTAACAAGGCCCATTCAGCATCCCCACGGGCTGTTCCAATTGCTGATCCCGACCTTGATAAGAACATTTCAATTGATGCTGGATCTCTAGTAGAACTGCTTCCTGATCAGGAAGACTTGCTCAATTAAAGTGTTTTTATCACATTTTGGGAGGTGCAGGGTAAGGGAAATAGAATAATTTTTATTTGCTGAAATGTCTATCCACTATTTGAGAAGCTGAAATGGGTTGGGGGAGAGGAGGAATGGTAGGTTACAATTACTCTGATTTATCTCCTCTTCTGTTCACACTACAAGCTCCATTTCCTAACCATTCACTCCAAACCTCTGTCTGGTTCCTGTCTGTCTGAGGCTGAACTAAACTATTTGCAATTGTGATATCCTAATTGAGCCTGAACTACATTTCCAACCCCATATTCTTAATATTACCAATACCACCACCATAATATCGCCCGCCCTTGTTCAAACCCTTAATTAGCACGAGGTTTTCCTAAACAGCCTCCCACCTTGCACCACGTGGAAGATTCAATTCATCAGAACTGCTGCTGACATGAACCAAGTTCTGTCCACTGCTCCATTTGTGCATCGCTGATGGTCAACCTTCAGCTGTTTAGCCCAAAGCACTGGAATTATTTCCCTAAATCTCTCTGCCTCTCCAGCTCATCCTTATTTAAGACACTGCTTTAAAAACTCCTTGGTCACCTCTCAATGGGTTTTTTGGTAGCTCGGTGTCAAATTTGTGTGATAATTGCCCCTGTGATGATCCTGTAGACATCTTATTATCATAGAATCCCGACAGTGCAGAAGGAGGCCATTTGGCCCATCAAGTTTGCACCAACCCCACATATTTACCCCGCCAATCGCACTGACACCAAAGGTTTATTTAGCCTAGCCAATCAACCGAACCCGCACATCTTTGGAATGTGGGAGGAAACCGGAGCAGACACGGGGAGAATGCGCAAACTCCACACAGAGAGTGACCCGAGGCCAGAATCGAACCTGGGTCCCTGGCGCTGTGAGACAGGAGTGCCAAACACTGTGCCACCATGCCACCTATGTTAAAGGCGTTGTAGAAATGTACATTGTTGAGGAATGAAGAAAGTGAATTTAAGGTTACTATCCCCTTAATCCCACTTAGTTACCCCACCAACCTACACATCTTGGGACACTTAAGGGGAAATGTAGCATGGCCAATCCACCGAACCTGCACATCAGACTGAGAGGGTAAACTGGAGCACCCAAAGGAAACCCACGCAGACACGGAGAGAACATGTAACCTCCCCAAAAACAGTCACCCAAGGCCAGAATTGAAGCCGGGTCCCTGGTCTGTGAAGCAGTAGTGCTAACCACAGCCACCATACCGCCCTGATCTAGTATTGTGCAATGAGGTAGGGTTAATTGGTAATCTCATAGTAAAAGATCCACAGGCAAATATTCATATCACAATTGAATTCCATATGATGGTCTGCAAGTGACATATTTCCACAATCATCAACAAGAATCTTGTCCCTATCTAATTGGTTTTAGGTTTGAGAGGAGAGCCTGCTGAGGTTGATCGTGAACATTGAAAATTTTGATTTCTTTCTTTAAATGTTCATCAATGAAATTGGGAAATAAACGCTCTGCAAGAAACATCCATCTGTGGCTTATTGAGAGCATTAACGATTGTGTTAGATTAAGAGAAGAGGCTTATCATATGACAAGGAATAGTAACAAGTTTGAGCATTGGGAGTGTTTTTGAAACCAGTAAAATGCCACAGAAGATTGATTAAAAATGGAATATGAGGGTAAACTATAAGAGCTTTTACAAGTATATACAAAAGAAGATCACCAAGTTACAGGAAGGATTTAAATAAGGTTCAAAGAGTGCAGAGAAGGTTCGCAAGGATGTTACCGGGACTTGAGAACCTGAGTTACAGAGCGAGATTGAATAGGTTGGGACTTTATTCCCTGGAGCGTAGAAGATTGAGGGGAGATTTGAGAGAGGTGTATAAGATTTTGATGGGTATAGATAGAGTGAATGCAAGCAGGCTTTTTCCACTGAGGCTCGGGGAGAAAAAAACCAGAGGGCATGGGTTAAGGGTGAAAGGAGAAAAGATTAAAGGGAATATTAGGGGGGGCTTCTTCACGCAGAGAGTGGTGGGAGTGTGGAATGAGCAGCCGGATGAAGTGGGAAACATTTACCATTTAAGAAAAACTTGGACGGGCTGATGGATGAGAGGGGTGTGGAGGGATATGGTCCAAGTGCAGGTCAGTGGGACTAGGCAAAAAATGGTTCGGCACAGACAAGAAGGGCCAAAAGGCCTGTTTCTGAGCTGTAATTTTCTATGGTTCTATGGTTACTGTATTTTCTCATGAAGGGTTGGATTCCAAGGTCTGATCTGTTCTGTTGCAGAATAAAGCTGTTGACAATCTAATCTGAAGTTGCAGGTGTTTTCATCAAGTGAACATTCAGCCCACACCTGTAGATGTGCTTCAACCCATGGCTTGTTCAGCTGTTTTTGTTGAACCTGTGCTTCAGTCCACAGAACTGTTCAGTGCAGCTTTTGTAACATTGCATTATTTTGCTTGACCTTCTTGGGCATCATCAGTGTGTAAAAAGCATGTATTCTCACCTGAATTAGGTATTGAGACCCTTCCTCCTCCCACATATTAAAGCTGAGGTAGAAAAGAGCCTGCCGCCAAAAAAGGAAGTCAAAATGTATGTCGGCCTGAGCAAAATGCAACGGGAATGGTGAGTGCACAACTTGTGAATCTTAATGTGTTGCATTGTGAAGTACGGCATCATCTTGCAACAACTCATTGAAATTGTCCTGCACTTCAATCAACAATTAGAGCATTTGTAGAACGAAGGGAATAGATTCACCAGTGTAAGCGAGTGTGATTTTACCCAATGCATCAATAATAGGCTGACTCCCTACTATTGACCATCTTGCTTCCGTCTGATCTGTAAGATTTTTGTGTTTGGAATTCTAACTTCCCTCAATCATTTCCATTATTTTTTCCCGAAACAGAAGATCATCATTGAATTCAGATTGGACGATTGCCATTCAAGTGTGATTATTACAGTGCTTTCAAACTACTTTGCTCTCAGCTTTGGGCTTTCTTCTTTCAAACCCCAATGCAGCCCATTATTGATACCCACCTGATCAGGTACTAGTGAGGTGTCCCCTCCAAACTTATTAACCATGTCTATCATGGTTGGTCAAGGAGAACGCTGCAAAGCCCTTCAAAATAAGACTGCACCCGATGTAACACAATGTCATTGCCTCACGATGATGCCAGGATCGCTGCCACGAATATAAAACAGTCACTAATAAATCAAACAGGAATTTAGGAGAAGATTCAAAAAAGAAAGTGGCAGAGTGGTTAGTGTGGAACTCACTACCACATGGAGAGGCATGACATTGATGCATTTTAGGGAAGTTTGTTAAACATAGAATGGAAAAAGAAATCGAAGGTGTGAGGAGACTCTTATCATGAACACTGATCTGGAATTGTTGATCGAAGTGGCCTGTTTCTGCGTTACAAATACTTAATCCCAGAGTACTTCATATTGCTCGCATCCAAGTTAGATGAAAAGGAATATTCCCATCCCTTCAAACCCTGGCCACCTGGAATGAATTGTACTTTATATCAATGAACAAAATGTCGAGTGTGTATTAGTCGTAAGATATGGGTTTCTATATCTGTGAGGCTTAGATGGAGCACCCTGTTCCCTGGTAGGTGAGAGGGGTTGGAATGTGGATCCTAGACTTTGTCCGAGGCACCTATAGAACAAAGCATTCATTTTAGGTTGTAATTGCTTTCTGTTGAGCTCCATTAAAAAAATGAATTTATCTCCAAGTTGGTGTGATGAGTTTTAATTCTGGCCTTGCTGACAGGTACACCAGGATATTAATGAAGGATATTGACATCCTGAACTCCTCAGGAAAATGGACAAAATGCGTCTATTGAATAGACTGATGCAACTGCGCAAGTGCTGCAACCACCCCTATCTGTTTGACGGAGCTGAACCTGGCCCACCTTACACCACTGACACTCACCTGGTAGTTAACAGTGGCAAAATGGTGGTACTGGACAAACTGCTGCCGAAAGTGAAGGAGCAAGGTCAGCCGCAGGCCTGGTCAAGGCTTTTGTTTCCCTTTCTGTCTTTCAATCTTTCTATCGGAAGGAGACATGGAGTGATTTGATAGTTTCGTGGATACTTGAGTAGCTCGGACGGGGTGGGGGTGGCCAACATAAGGCATAAGGCCCAAATTAACGATTGTCAGACCGTAAAGGGAAATTAATTGAAAATATTCCAAAATGTGTTATAAATTAATATGTAATAAACTCTGGAATCAGCAATGGTTTTAGTTATAGTAGGACAGGCAAAGAAGCTTACTGAGATCTCCTTGAGGAGATAACCAAACAAAAACACAATGCAAATTAGGTTTTAGAATATGTTCAACAAATCTGTGATTAGAGAGTAAATATAGTAATAAAGTTCACGCTTTGTGAAATAGATGACATTGTCTCAATGGATTAAGAATTAGCTTAATGTTAATGTTCCTACTTTGGGAGGATGTAGGTTTGGATTCAGATTCGATTGGAAATTCAAAGAGCATGCCAGTCACTCGAACTCGAATCCATGACCAAATTAGTTGAGACTCTGGAGACCAGGAGGAATTGAACAAAAACTACTGTGTAGTCCAATCCATATAGAAGGAAATCGGGTGGAGTGGAAAATCAAACATCCTGGTATATCGATTGGCTGTAAACAACCGCCTGCATGGTTATTTGTGCATTTCCGAGTGCGATGTCAGACTTTGTCATGCTCTGGAGCACTCCTGTACCTGTGCTGTAGACTGATCAAAAATAGAACAGGATTTTTAGTAAATGAAAGGGGTTTGTGATGTTTAGCCTTCGTAAGCATGCAAGGATTTCCACGACAATGTCTGCAAAAGAATTTGAAAATGATCACTGATGACACCATGGCAGCATTTGACCTGTGCAGCAAGGTACAGCAGATTGCATGCTGTGATGTTATGGGTTACAAATCAGCACAGGTTTTAATGAGTTAAAAACTGCTGAAAATACGCAACTAATCTGGTAGCATCAGCGAAGGGTCAACTATGATTCTTCAGAACTCCCCTCTCCACAGATGCTGCCTGACCTGCTGAGTATTTCCAGAACTTTGCTTCCATCTATTTAGCTTTTATTTCACAAGTTTTAGTGACTGTTTAAAACAATGGTGTGTCTTGATCTGAAATCGCATTCTGTTTTAGTCATTCTGGCCTGCCACACGCCATCCACTGGGGCTGGGGGCTCCCAAAAACTGGCCGATTTACCATCAAATATTCTTCATGAGGAGAGTTGGATCACAGGCCTCTGCAATGCTTGATGGGCCCCATCCTCCTTCCGGGGGAATAGTTACAGGAGCCAAATATTCTGAAAATTGGGGGCTAACGTGTTGGGAGAAGGTGAAAGGGATAATTACATGGTTTGGGATTGCAGCTATTTTTTGATTAGGGTTTAAGTTTTGCTGCCCAAACTGCAGCACCGTCTGGAATCCACCTGGAATATAAACCCTTCGAAATCATTCCCATCAATCATGGCAGCTGGGTCACATGGACAGTTCACATTGTATGAATTATAAAATTGGAGTTGGTTATGTGTTCATTTATGCCTCCTGTACTATAACGAGTTTACGAGATTACTCTGCATCCTGCAAGTTACCACTGAAATTTGTTTTCCATTATCCACATCAGTAGATGTAGGTTTTTGAAGCATTTGTGTATCTGCGCTGTGTTCTTGGCTACCGATCAACCGATTACCCTGATGATTGTTCTTCTTTTCCACAGGTTCTCGGTGTTGATCTTCAGCCAAATGACCAGGGTACTGGATATAGAACATAGAACATAGAACAGTACAGCACAGAACAGTCCCTTCGGCCCACGATGTTGTGCCGAGCTTTATCTGAAACCAAGATCAAGCTATCCCACTCCCTATCATCCTGGTGTGCTCCATGTGCCTATCCAATAACCGCTTAAATGTTTCTAAAGTGTCTGACTCCACTATCACTGCAGGCAGTCCATTCCACACCCCAACCACTCTCTGCGTAAAGAACCTACCTCTGATATCCGTCCTGTATCTCCCACCACGAACCCTATAGTTATGCCCCCTTGTAATAGCTCCATCCACCCGAGGAAATAGTCTTTGAACGTTCACTCTATCTATCCCCTTCATCATTTTATACACCTCTATTAAGTCTCCCCTCAGCCTCCTCCGCTCCAGAGAGAACAGCCCTAGCTCCCTCAACCTTTCCTCATATGACCTACCCTCCAAACCAGGCAGCATCCTGGTAAATCTCATCTGCACTCTTTCCAGCGCTTCCACATCCTTCTTATAGTGAGGTGACCAGAACTGCATACAATATTCCAAATGTGGTCTCACCAAGGTCCTGTACAGTTGCAGCATAACCCCACTGCTCTTAAACTCCAACCCCCTGTTAATAAAAGCTAACACACTATAGGCCTTCTTCACAGCTCTATCCACTTGAGTGGCAACCTTTAGAGATCTGTGGATATGGACCCCAAGATCTCTCTGTTCCTCCACAGTCTTCAGAACCCTACCTTTGACCCTGTAATCCACATTTAAATTTGTCCTACCAAAATGAATCACCTCACATTTATCAGGGATATCTTGGAAGATTATTGTATGTGGAGAAACTACGAGGATTGTAGACTGGATGGACAGACGCCGCATGAGGAGAGACAAGTATGTTTTTTGCCCTGTGCTTTCAAAACTGAGTTTGTTTGAGGAAAGTTCTCACCTCTTAAATTGATCTGAGGCTCTATTATCTAAGTAAGAATTCTAGACTTAAGGTTACAAAACTGACTCAAGGTTTTCAAACAAAAAATATGAATATTCAATTTGAATCCAGCATCTATTTGTATTTTTAAAAATGAAACTTTCCAACAATTAGTAAAAAGATTGGTCCCAATCGTTTGTTCAATTCTGGCTTAACTTTTCTCTCTCATCCCTCCAGGATTCTATTTCTGCTTTCAATAGTCCTGGGAGTGTCGTGGTTCCCCAGGACGACAATTCGTTCACATCGGTTTAAAACAGAGAGTCTGAGCAGCGATCTTCCAAGCAATAGACTTTATTTCTCAGCACAAGCGAAAAAGTCGGGATCTCCGGATCAATCCAAAGAGCCCTTGGGCTTACAATCTTTTATGTACATTTCAGCCTCATATCTCAAGATCCTCATCTCCCTTTTACAGCCTGTCCTTGGTTGTTATCTTACCCTACAGCCCGACCTTTCTTTGGCCACCATTAGTTTTAGTTGACCCTTTATCTGTTTTCTTTGCAATTGGTCATTCCCTGTTATATCTCTTTGTCTCTTAAACCATGGTGGTTATAACTCTTGCTCTTATCTGAACTTTTCTGTTTGTCCAATAATCGTGGTTTTGCAGGCTAAGGCCGAATGTGTTTAGAAGAAAAGACATCCTCTCTGCTGATTTATGGTCCACTAATGTGTTTAGAAGAAAAGACATTCTCTCTGCTGATTTATGGTCCACTATTCAGTTGAACCACCGAGCAGTCTTCCTTGTTTTCTTAAGTGACTATTGTTTGCTTTCCTTAATTAGTGATTGCTATATTACTTCTCTAGTTCCTCTAGTTCCTCCACTTTGATCATATCGACTCCACTTGATTATATTAGGTCGGGTCACACGAGGTTACTTTAGGTTATATACCCATCTCACTACTCACCTAAATCTGCTATATCATTTTACTAAAACCTGTGAATCTGAATTTCATACCTAGCTCATACAATATCTAATACAATTTCCCTTACAATCCCCCCTTTGAGGCTTCCCTAGCCTCATCCCAATTATCAAGCTCAAATAATCCCCTTGCTCAATCCCATTTGTATTTTATTTTAATCACTTTTCCCAGGCGATGTGGAGGAGCCGACTATTTTGGTCAGGGATCAGTGTCCCTATTCTAACTTTATCATAATTTGTCTATCCCGGTTCTGATTTTTGGGTTGCTCCTCCAGATTGCCTGCCCCTGACAGTCATCAGCCAAAAACCTTCCCACTCTTGTCTAGGGAAGGGAAAAAGACTGATTCCTGTGTACAGACTAAATTCTCCTGGTTTCCCGCGGACTTCAGCAAGGTGCTATTGTTGTCACAAGGCGATCTTCCACTATTGTAGTTATTTTACAGAGTGACGAGTTTCAACTTCGACCAAGGTCATTGTGAATCCACTCAGCGGGGGCGGCTCAAGATTTTCCCATTCCTCTGTTTTTTCTCTCGAGCGTGAGCTGCTTCGCACCCGCGTCACCATCTGCCGCGCTGCCATTCTGGTAAGGAAGGATCTCAGGGCGGGTAAAAAACAACAAAATATCAATCCCAGAATGATTATTGTTGCGATTGCTACAGCTCCAGCTTTGGCAAACCACGCCCCCCATCTTCCTAATATTCTGTCCAGCCAACTCCATACCTCATGCCCAAACCCAGCATTTTCTTTCACTTCTTTCTTAAGATTTTTTAACTTATTCATGGCTTGTGTAAATGACCCCTCTGGATTAGTGTTACTAGGGATAAATGTGCAGCACTGATCCCCAAACATAACACACACCCCTCCTGTCTCTGCCAGGAGCCAATCTAACGGTTTTGCCACGCCATTTTGCTGGTCGCATCCAACTGCTCTCCTAAGGCCTCCAGGGCATCATTCGTATAATTATTAAACCTCTGCTGATTATAATAGATGTAATTGATCCACTCAGTATTCTTGCTGGGTGTGATCCAAACAAAGAGGGATTCAAACCCTGCAGCTATTTCGTTCCTAGCTTTGAACTCATTCGGGATGCCGCGGGGCTGTCCGATTGCGTCCAATTTTATCGTAGGGTCAGGGGTATATGCCCTCTTAACTTTTTGTGATTTAATTTCTCTTTCCACCGGTAGTATCACAATGCTCTGGGCAAGCATAACTCGGGCACATAGTCCCTTCCAATTCTGTGGTAATTTTGCCAATAGCCCTTTCTCCGGGCCACAAAGCCACCAGAGATCGGCCAGTTGATTTTCTTGATAGTCTAACGCATAAGGAGGGGGTGCCCATCCCCCTCCTGAGATGATCAGATTAAGAGCATCGGTTATATTCCAAATCCTTTCACACTCTCCTGTGTAATTTCCCACACTACTTCCTGTGCTACTTTCCCTCCAATAGCAATCTTGGATTTGTAAGTTGGGCTCTGCACTCCATTCCTTTGGGACCGCGTCCACTGCCGTTTTTAGCCACTTTGGACATCTGTGGGTCAAGTTGTAGATGCCCTTTTTTACCCCAGCAAACAGGATGCAGTGGTATTGACACAACGGCGGCTCACCTTTACAAAGGTTATCACATGCGGATCCGGAACAGTTTATCTTCTCATACGAGTAGTTCCGATTCCCTATCATATGATACCGCATATATGTGGTATATGGACGGCAATTTTCCTTTCTCCAGCTTTGTTTCCTGGTTCCACAGTCTCCTGATCCCCATGGTATATCAGTTACTTGGGTGTTAGGTTTCTCTGATGCACATACTACACACTCTTTCCCATCACTGTTTCTCTGACCTGTATACTCAGCCCATTTCCACCATTTGTTTTTCTGCGCTTTTCCCCAAATAGTATTTGTGCTCACTAATCGTTCACGTTTTGTTCGTCTTAATACTCTATCTTCCTGATTCTGCACCCTTATGTCTTCTGTATCCCATTCTCCTTTTCTATGGGTCACGGAAGTCCCTAAGGGAAATAGTTTCCAAGTCCCAGGTGGGGAATGGGGCCCCTTCCCTGTCCTCACCTCCCTCGGCACCTTGACTAATAGGCTCAGGCTGGGCATTTGTATCATCAGCCAGCTCATGTACAGAACTACTTTCATCATCCTCTATTCTTTTTGTTCTTCCTTGGCTCTGTTCCTCCTCCCCACGATTCTCCCCGTGTATTTCTATTTCTTCCTCGCTATCACTTCTGTCCACTCTGTGTACTTCTTCAATTTCCCTTCTCTCCCCCACCCCTGGTACCGTTCTGGTACAATGGTTCAAGTGATACCACAGTGTACTGCCTTCTACTTGCAACGCCGTGGGAGACACTTTGGTGACTTCAAACGGTCCTTCTCGTCTCGGTTCGTTCCAACGTCTCCGGAACTTTCTGATGTATACTCGATCTCCAGGCTTGATCTGATGTTCTGTTACCGGATTCTCCTCCTCCTTGGCTTTTTCCTGTTCAAATATAGTTCTATGTATAACAGTTAATTGTTGTATATATTCTTTTGTGCTTTGATCTAAACATTCTAGCGTAGGACCTCCTGATCCCCTGATCTTAGGTACCGGCATTACTCTTCCTGTCATCATTTCATGAGGGCTCAAATGTGTGATTCTGTTTTCCTGACTCCTGTATTGCATTAGAGCCAATGGCAGAGCATCTATCCAGTTTTTCCCTGTTTCACTGCAAATTTTGCTTATTTTAGCCTTAAGGGTCCCGTTTGCTCTCTCCACCATTCCTTGGGATTGAGGATGATATACACATCCAAACTTCTGCTTTATTCGGAGTGCCGAGAGTGTCTCTCTCAGTGCCCTTCCTATAAAAGCAGATCCATTGTCTGAACTTAATTGCGTGGGTATGCCAAATCTTGGGATAATTTCTTTTGACAGGAAGTTAATCACCGTTCCAGATCCTTGATCTTTGGATGGCGTTGCTTCTATCCATCTGCTGAATCTATCAATAATCACTAACATGTATCTTTTCCCTCTTACCACCTTTCCCATATCCACATAGTCCATGCATAGATGTTTAAATGGTCCTTCAGGAATGGGTATATGCCCTATTGGGGCAGTAATGCCCTTCCTGATGTTATTCTGAGCACACACCTCACACTGACTTAGTATGTAGTCAATCGAGTTTTGCAGGTATGGTGACCAGAATCCTTCCTTCTTGATCTTTCTAGCCACTTCTCCTCTTGCACAGTGGTCCACTCCATGCGCTTCGCTAATTAGTACGGTTAGTAATGATGTGGGTGCTATGACTAATCCCTCCCCATTTCTCCATATCCTGTCCTGTTGTCCCTGTAGTGCTCCTCTATCTTTCCACATTGCCTTTTCAGCTACAGAGGTTTCCTCCTGTAACTGTGCTACATCCTCTAATGTGATGTGAGGTTCGATATTCCCCGTACCTGGCCCTGGGTGCGGCCTTGCTATTTCTACTGGGGCTATCGTAGCCTCAATGCATCCTGACGCTTCTTTAGCTGCCTTGTCGGCTTTGGTGTTTCCCTGTGTGATGCTGTCTGCTCCCTTTTTATGCGCCTGACACTTAATTATGGCTAATTCCCTTGGACCCATCATGGCCCTTATTAAAGCCCTGATTTGACCTTCGTGTTGTATTGGTCCTCCTCCGCTTTTCATAAATCCCCTTTGCTTCCATATTGCCCCGAACAGATGGCAGACCCCGTGGGCATAGGCCGAATCAGTATAAATTTCCACTGCTTCCCCGTTTGCTAACTCACATGCTCTGGTCAATGCTTTAAGCTCTGCCAGTTGGGCTGAACAGGGCTGTTCACATTTCTCTGCTTCTATGACTTCAAGTGTTTCCCCTTTCTGTTCAACTATGGCATAGCCTGCGTGGTTTCCTAAGTGATCCCTGTAACATGAGCCATCTACATACAGTATCCTTTTCCCTTCTGTCACTAGTCCCTCTGCTCTTAAATCTTTTCTCAGTTTCATTAATGTTTTTGCTTCTCTTAAGCATTCATGTTCTTCTCCTTCATGAGGTAATGGCATGTAATCAGCTGGATTTACTCTGTTGCACTTTATAATCGTGATATCTGGAAATGTAGTTAGCATTCGATAATGATGGATCCTAGCAGGTGTCAGCACAAATTTTCCTTGCTCAATCAATTCAGCTACCTTATGGTATACATGTATGTTTATCGGATATCCCATTGTGACCGTGGCTGCCTTTTCGTACGCCCACCAAGCTGCTGCCAGGCCTTGATAGCACGGAGGGTATCCCATCGCTACGTCGTCTAGCTTGGTACTGTAATATGCTACAGCCTGCCTTCGTCTACCCTTGCAATTTTCCTGCATTAACATTGCTGTAGCAAATCCGGCTTCTCTGTTACTCACAAATAAGTCAAAGGGCTTGTCATAGGTCGGTAATGCCAAGGCTGGTGCCTGTGCCATTTCTCTTTTCACGTTTTCAAATGCGTCTGAAGCATCTTTATCCCATTTTAGTTTGGCTTTTAATTCGTCACACCCTGCCTCCTCCATTATCTTTCGTAGTGCCTGCCTTTTTTCGGCATAGCTTTCCACCCATTCTGAACTGAATCCTGTCATTCCCAAAAATGTCATCATTTGTCCCACCGTCCGTGGTTTCGGAACTTTTAGTACTGCTTCTATTTGCTGTGAAGCTATCTCCTTCTGTCCTGCTGATATTTCTCTTCCCAAGTATTCTACCTTTTTCTGGCACAGCTGCAGCTTTTTCCTGGAAACTTTATGACCCCCTTCTGCTAACCTTTTCAATAGTTTTAAACTATCCTTCCTGCACTGTTCTTGTGTTCCTGTGCATAATAATAAATCATCCACATATTGTATCAGTGTTCCTTCCAACTGTATTCCTTCTAAATCTGCTCTCAACACCTGATTGAATACATGTGGGGAATGTTTAAATCCTTGGGGCATCCTATTGTATGTGTATTGTTTCCCCTCGTACGTAAATGCAAAGAGATACTGACTTTCTTGAGCTAGTGGCACACTAAAAAATGCCGAACATAGGTCTATTACAGTAAACCATCTACTTTCAGGTGGTATATTTGTCATCAAGGTATAAGGGTTTGGAACCTCTGCTGGCATATCTTCCACTACCTCATTAATTGCCCTTAGATCATGCACCAATCTCCGTTTTTCTCCGTCCGCCTTTTTCACTGGTAGTAGCGGTGTATTACACCTGCTCCGGGTTTCTTTTAATACCCCTGCTTCTATCAATCCCTTAATCGTCCCTCTAATTCCTTCAATTGCTTCTGTCTTGATTGGGTACTGCGGCCTATACGGCCCCTGGCATCCTGTCTTTAATCTGACTTCAACTGGATTAGCGTTTTTGACCCTCCCTACATCCGTGTCCTGTCTGGACCACAACTCCTGCGGGAGGGAGTTCAAATCCTGCTCTAACCTCTCTCTCCACTCCAGTTCCTGTTTCTCGATTTGCACTCCTATTGTTATCTGCTTCGGTTTCCCAAGCATTTTAACATCCAAAATTATTTTCGTCATTTGTCCATTGCTGGACGTCCAAATATCTACATTGTCTGTCTGGACAAATTCTAAATCTTGTGCTCTCAACACCATTGGTCCTAGGTCTTTTGATCTGTATCCCGGATTCACTTTCAATGTGACATGTGGCTCCGCCCCAGATACAGAGAACCATTTGTTAACCCATTCATTCCTAACAATTGTGAGGGCTACTCCCTCTAGTCCGATTAAAATACTTCCTGACTTTATTTCCTGTTCTCGTCCTGCCTCCCTTTCCCATTTCTCCTGTATCTCAGGTTCCTGCCCTTCATCAAATATCATTGTACTGTGTAATTCTGTTCTTGGCCATTTGGCTTGTGGAACCCAAGTGTTTATAAGCTTTCCCCAAACTTCCCATATCTGTTTTTTAACTTGTTCCTCTATATCTCCCAACCAATATACATTAACCCCTTCCTTTCCTGGTATTTCAAGTGGATACATTCCCATCAAATCAATTCCTTGTTCAGTGCATTCTAATTTCAGTCCTAAACCTAGGATTGCATCCCTTCCCAATAGATTTAAAGGAGTTTTATCACATACTAAAATAGGTACATGGGTTGTCTTATTTCCAATGGTAACAGGCACCGGCGTCGTCATTCGAGCTAATGTTACTTTCCCCGAGAACCCCACAGTTTTTACAAACTGGTTTGACAATGGTAAGTGATCCGCATATTTCGTTTGCATGCACGTACATGTGGCGCCGGTGTCTATCATCATGGGGACCTCGATCCCTCCTACTCTAACGTTAACTATAGGTTCCTGCTCTGCAGTTTCTGTTATCTGTACGTACTGTCCTACCATTTCGGGGTTCTCTGGGCCTCCCTATGGGGAATTCTGATGGTTTACCGGCCCTTGAAACATCGGGATGCTGTTTGGCGATCCTTGGATCAGTTGTTGGCCTGTCTGCTGCTGGTTTTCTCCCTGTCTGGGGAAATTCCGCGGGCAATTCCTTTTTATGTGCCCTGCCTCCCCGCACCCCCAACACACACCTGAAGGGCCAGGCAGTGGTCCCTGTCTCGGAGTCTGATGATTAACCTGTCCCTGTCCTCTCTGATTCTGATAGGGTGGCCTACCACCTCCCTGTCCTTTCCCATTTCTATTCCAGTCAGTCTGACTTTGCAGGGCGTATGGGTTTTGATAATTTAGGCCATAGGCTCCTGGGTTCATGGACAGTGGGAAGGCAGAAATGTTATAGGTTATGACGGGCTGGCCTCCATCTCCGCTCCCCCCTTTGATTAGTGCAGGTATTTCCTCTGGCTTTTGCTCCACCATCATTGGTGCTATTTTTCTGGGTGCGAGATCCTCTTTTGCCTTCAGTTTATCCTTGCTTTTGATCTCCTCCAACTGTGCCTGAAGGAGTTTACGTTGTACCTCCTTCAGCTGTTTGTCTGCATTCTTTTCATCTTTGCGATGTCTCTCTACTGCATGGGCAACATAGTCCACAAACTCTCGGTAATTTTTTGAGTCCAAGCCCACCACTTCCTCCAGCCTTGTCTTAGCTGGGGCTGGCAAGCCCTCTAGGATTGCAGCCCGGAACATGGAGTTGGTCAGTGGGTCTATTAGAATGTCCCTCTCCGTGTCCCTTCTCCACCTTTTTAATTGATTCTCCACATACACCGCTGCATTCTCCTCCTCACCCAGTGGCTCTCCCTTTAGGGTTTTTACATCCATTCGATTGGGGTACATATCCCGCAGTGCCTGCCAGATGACTTGGCGGTACTGGTCCATTAGTGTCCCATCCACCGCTGGGTCATAAGCTGCGGTCGGGATGCCAGCACGTCTCATTACTTCCGCCATTTGGTCCATTCCTAGCACCTTTGTCAGGAGAGCTTTGATGTCGCCCAGTGCCATCCTTTTTCCCACCATTCCCGCCTCCAACTGTCCAATCCACCTTCCAGCCCCATCCAAAATATTGGGTAATTCATTAATTAAATTAGGCAAATCCTGACCTGACCAAGGGATATACTGCGGTCTGCCACCCTTCAGAATCACCGGGAATACCCTTTTCCCTCTCCTATCCACATCTGGAAACTTTACAGGTGGGTGCCTTTCCCGCCTTGATTTTCTTTGCACCCCTAACATTGATTGCCTCCCTTCGTCTTCACTACTCTCTTCTGTTTCTCCTTCCGTCTCTCTCGCCATTCTACCTTCCTCTGGGTGCTTCCACCTCCATCCTTGTGATGTCTCACTTGCATACTCGCAAAAATCATTTCCTGTTTTCCCCTCATATTTATTTCTAACATTTTCTCCTCCCTCTTCTCGTTCTTTTTCCTTTTCCATTACCTTCTTTGCCCATTCCAAAAGTTCTACCACCTTTACTTCATCCTCTAACTCCTTCCTCCTGAGATTCAGCTCCTCCAAAACCTCTTCTGTTTTCCTAGCTGCTTCCTCTATACCTTGTTTCTTTTCTCCCTCCTTTCGTGCCCATTCCTCCTTCGTCATCTGTTCTATGTCATATTCTCCCTCAAAATTCATTGTGCCTGATATAACTGGGTACAGTCCCGTGGAGCTCTGTTTCTCTAAGTATGGGGGTGGGGCTACGTTTGGATCTTCCAATTTTGCTTTTTCCTCAAGTTGTACTGGCATCTGCATTCTACCTCCCCTCCATACCCCTCTTCTCTCTTTCCCTTCTTGTTGGAATAGGGCTAATATCTCTAACTCCTTTTCTCGCTTCTCCCTTCTTTTGCTCGATTTATCCTTAATCTTATAGTTCTTTATCATTCCCTTCTGGTCCTCACACCTCTCTATGGACCATGTGCCTTCCTCCGGCCACTGTGTATTGGTCTTATTTGTTCTTTTGGCCCATTTTTTAGAGACGTGTTCTATATCTCCCCTAAGGGCTGGGAACTTATCCCCTAATATCTCCACTGGTGTCTTAACTTGGTGCGCCATTACTCGTCTTTTTGGATCACTGTCGCAATTTTTGTCACTTAGTCCGTCAGAGTTAGGTATCACAGTGATTATTACTTGCTGTATTGTTTTTCCGTGCTCAGTCCCCTGTTTACCTTTCCTTTGGATTTCTTTTGCCAATATCTGTAATTCTAACCGGGGTCCTGATATCCACTTCCCCGTAGTCCCCTGTCCCGGCACTATCTTCCTCTCCCGGGCCAGAGGGTAGTAGGTTTTCACTTGCTCGTCTATGTGTATGAGAATCCTGTATCGGTCAGATCCCTTTATTAATTTCTCTAGGGTTTCCAATTTTATTTCGTCTATCCAATTCCTATCGACTACTCTTTCCCAATTTACATACGGCCACTCATTCTTTATCTCCTCTAAGTTAATTATGTGTGTAATCTTTTTCCAATCCAGTGTTGCTTCCGTTTTTGTTATTTTTCAAAGATTAGTTATTTTCAATCTTGTCACCAGGCAGTTTTGTCAGGGTAATTTTTCAAGTTGTTAGTTATTACCCTACCTATATTCCGACTCTCTCTCTTATTTCTGTCCTTCACGCTGTTTTCTCAGACCAGTTTGTTCAAATTGGTCTTTTACTTCCTCTATTCTAGCTGCTACTCCCCTTTCCTGTGGTTAAAATCCACTCCTGTGCTTTTGGCTACTGTATTAGGTCAGAGAGTGATCTCTCACTGATCTCTCTCCCTCTCGGTTGACGTCCCTTACCCGAGGTCCTGGGTAGGTTTGGACTGGCAGATTTTCCCACACTTACTCTCTTCTGGGCAAGTCGTGACCTGAAAAACCCGCTCCAAACCGCTTGACTTAACCTAATTGCATTACTTTAGCTTTCGGCCTTTTTCCCGTCTCACTTTTTACCCACTCACAGACAATACAGTATTCGCAGCGCGCTTTTGCATGCAAAAATTCTGCTCTTCGGATCAGACTCAGTCTCTCAAAATTTTTACACA
The DNA here is from genome assembly GCF_964213995.1 of Mustelus asterias. Lineage (NCBI taxonomy): Eukaryota > Metazoa > Chordata > Chondrichthyes > Carcharhiniformes > Triakidae > Mustelus > Mustelus asterias. Next base: position 265,472 of record NW_027590492.1, read on the forward strand.
ATTTGGTTTTACCTGTGCAGGATATCTTTTTGGGTTGGGGAGATCCAGGACCAGCAGAGAGCCGGGCGCACCGGGCCTCGAGAAAACCCCTTTCTGACAACAAGGATTTACATGCATGCAAGTCTGCTTACCTTGTTGACAGAAGGCCGGCTGGGGACTTCTCGGTTCCGGTTGGACCACCGTCTCCGCCACTCCTTCCAGATGCTTTTCTGGGCGATCTCTCACCAACCCTGCTAAGCAGCGCCAATTTTGTCGTGGTTCCCCAGGACGACAATTTATTCACATCAATTAAAACAGAGAGTCTGAGCAGCGATCTTCCAAGCAATAGACTTTATTTCTCAGCACAAGAGATAAAGTCGGGAACGTCCGGAACACTCCAAAGAGCCCTTGGGCTTACACTCTTTTATGTACATTTCAGCCTCATATCTCAAGATCCTCCTCTCCCTTTTACAGCCTGTCCTTGGTTGTTATCTTACCCTACAGCCCGACCTTTCTTTGGCCACCATTAGTTTTAGTTGACCCTTTATCTGTTTTCTTTGCAATTGGTCGCTCCCTGTTATATCTCGTTGTCTCTTAAACCATGGTGGTTATAACTCTTGCTCTTATCTGAACTTTTCTGTTTGTACAATAATCGTGGTTTTGTAAGCTAAGGCCGAATGTGTTTAGAAGAAAAAGACATTCTCTCTGCTAATTTATGGTCCACTAATGTGTTTAGAAGAAAAGACATTCTCTCTGCTGATTTATGGTCCACTATTAAGTTGAACCACCGAGCAGTCTTCCTTGTTTTCTTAAGTGACTATTGTCTGCTTTCCTTAATTAGTGATTGCTATATTACTTCTCTAGTTTCTCCACTTTGATCATATCGACTACACTTGATTATATTAGGTCACACGAAGTTATTTTAGGTTACATATCCATTTTCACTACTTATCTAAATCTGCTTTATTATTTCACTAAAACCTATGAATCTGAATTCCATACTAAACTCATACAATATCCAGTACAATTTCCCTTACAAGTGAATCTGAATTTCATACTAAACTCATACAATATCCAGTACAATTTCCCTTACACACCCTGTGTTACTGACTGTATCTGTACTGATGTTAATCCAGCTCCCTCACACTGTCACTCAGTATCCCCTCTCCCCCAGCACCCTGTGTTCCTCACTGTATCTCTGGGTGTGCAATTCCACAGATCCTTCAAGTTAACGTCACAGGGGGAGAAGCTGGTGAAGAAGGCATATGGCATGCTTGCCTTTATAGGACGGGGCATCGAGTATAAAAGTTGGGGTCTGATGTTGCAGATGTATAGAACGTTGGTTCGGCCGCATTTGGAATACTGCGTCCAGTTCTGGTCGCCACACTACCAGAAGGACGTGGAGGCTTTGGAGAGAGTACAGAGGAGGTTTACCAGGATGTTGCCTGGTATGGAGGGGCTTAGTTATAAGGAGAGATTGGGTAAACTGGGGTTGTTCTCCCTGGAAAGACGGAGGATGAGGGGAGACTGAATAGAGGTGTATAAAATTATGAAAGGCACAGATAGGGTGAACGGTGGGAAGCTTTTCCCCAGGTCGGTGGTGACGTTGACGAGGGGTCACAGGTTCAAGGTGAAGTGGGGGGAGGTTTAACACAGATATCAGAAGGACATATTTTACACAGAGGGTGGTGGGGGCCTGGAATGCGCTGCCAGGCAAGGTGGTGGAGGCGGACACACTGGGAACGTTTAAGACTTATCGAGATAGCCACATGAACGGAGTGGGAATGGAGGGATACAAAAGAATGATCTAGTTTGGACCAGGGAGCGGCACGGGCTTGGATGGCCGAAGGGCCTGTTCCTGTGCTGTTTTGTTCTTTGTTCTTTGTTCAACTGATGTTAACCCAGCTCCCTCACACTCAGTCGCCCCCCCTTCTCCAGCCACTGTGTTACTGACTGTATCTGGACTGATGTTAGTCCAGCTCCCTCACACTGTCACTTAGTAACCCCTCTCCCCCAGCACCCTGTGTTACTGACTGTATCTGTACTGATGTTAATCCAGGTCCCACACACTGTCACTCAGTAACCCCTCTCCCCCAGCACCCTGTGTGACTGACTGTATCTGTACTGATGTTAATCCAGCTCCCTCAGTGTCACCAAGTAACCCCTCTCCCCCAGCACCCTGTGTTACTGACTGTATCTCTACTGATGTTAATAAAGCTCCCTCACACTGTCACTCAGTAACCCCTCTCCCCCAGCACCCTGTGTTCCTGACTGTATCTCTCCTGATGTTAATCCAACTCCCTCAAATTATCACTCAGTATCCCCGCTCCACCCAGCACCATGTGTTACTGACTGTGTCGCTGCGAATGTTTGTCCAGCTCCCTCACACTGTCACTGAGTAACCCCTCTCCCCAGCACCCTGTGTTACTGACTGTGTCTCTACTCATGTTAATCCAGCTCCCTCAGTGTCACCAAGTAACCCCTCTCCCCCAGCACCCTGTGTTACTGACTGTATCTGTACTGATGTTAATCCAGCTCCCTCACACTGTCACTCAGTAACCCCTCTCCACCCAGCACCCTGTGTTACTGACTGTATCTCTACTGATGTTAATCCAGTTCCCTCACACTGTCACTCAGTAACCCCTCTCCACCCAGCACCCTGTGTTACTGACTGTATCTCTACTGATGTTAATCCAGCTCCCTCACACTGTCACTCAGTAACCCCTCTTCCCCAGCACCCTGTGTTACTGACTGTATATCTACTGATGTTAGTCCTGCTCCCTCACACTGTCACTCAGTAACCCTCCTCCCCAGCACCCTGTGTTACTGACTGTATCTGTACTGATGTTAATCCAGCTCCCTCACACTGTCACTCAGTAAACCCTCTCCCCCCAGCACCCTGTGTTACTGACTGTGTCTGTACTGATGTTAATCCAGCTCCCTCACACTGTCACTCAGTATCCCCTCTCCCCCAGCACCCTGTGTTACTGACTGTATCTGTACTGATGTTAATTCAGCTCCCTCACACTGTCACTCAGTAACCCCTCTCCCCCAGCACCCTGTGTTACTGACTGTATCTGTACTGATGTTAATCCAGCTCTCTCACACTGTCACTCAGTAAGCCCTCTCCCCCAGCTCCCTGTGTTACTGACTGTATCTGTACTGATGTTAATCCAACTCCCTCACACTGTCACTCAGTAACCCCTCTCCCCCAGCACCCTGTGTTACTGACTGTATCTGTACTGATGTTAATCCAGCTCCCTCACACTGTCACTCAGTAACCCCTCTCCCCCAGCACCTGTGTTACTGACTGTATCTGTACTGATGTTAATCCAGCTCCCTCACACTGTCACTCTGTAACCCCTCTCCCCAGCACCCTGTGTTACTGACTGTATCTCTACTGATGTTAATACAGCTCCCTCACACTGTCACTCAGTAACCCCCTCCCCCAGCACCCTGTGTTCCTGACTGTATCTCTCCTGATGTTAATCCAACTCCCTCAAATTATCACTCAGTAACCTCTCTCCCCCAGCACCCTGTGTTACTGACTGTATCTGTACTGATGTTAATCCAGCTCCCTCACACTGTCACTCAGTAACCCCTCTCCCCCAGCACCCTGTGTTACTGACTGTGTCTCTACTCATGTTAATCCAGCTCCCTCAGTGTCACCAAGTAACCCCTCTCCCCCAGCACCCTGTGTTACTGACTGCATCTGTACTGATGTTAATCCAGCTCCCTCACACTGTCACTCAGTAACCCTCTCCCCCCAGCACCCTGTGTTACTGACTGTATCTCTACTGATGTTAATCCAGCTCCCTCACACTGTCACTCAGTAACCCCTCTCCACCCAGCACCCTGTGTTACTGACTGTATCTCTACTGATGTTAATCCAGTTCCCTCACACTGTCACTCAGTAACCCCTCTCCCCAGCGCCGTGTTACTGACTGTATCTCGACTGATGTTAATCCAGCTCCCTCACACTGTCACTCAGTAACCCCTCTTCCCCAGCACCCTGTGTTACTGACTGTATCTGTACTGATGTTAATCCAGCTCCCTCACACTGTCACTCAGTATCCCCTCTCCCCCAGCACCCTGTGTTACTGACTGTATCTGTACTGATGTTAATCCAGCTCCCTCACACTGTCACTCAGTAACCCCTCTCCCCCAGCACCCTGTGTTACTGACTGTATCTGTACTGATGTTAATCCAGCTCTCTCACACTGTCACTCAGTAACCCCTCTCCCCCAGCTCCCTGTGTTACTGACTGTATCTGTACTGATGTTAATCCAGCTCCCTCACACTGTCACTCAGTAACCCCTCTCCCCCAGCACCCTGTGTTACTGACTGTATCTGTACTGATGTTAATCCAGCTCCCTCACACTGTCACTCAGTAACCCCTCTCCCCCAGCACCCTGTGTTACTGACTGTATCTGTACTGATCTTAATCCAGCTCCCTCACACTGTCACTCTGTAACCCCTCTCCCCAGCACCCTGTGTTACTGACTGTATCTCTATGGATGTTAATACAGCTCCCTCACACTGTCACTCAGTAACCCCTCTCCCCCAGCACCCTGTGTTACTGACTGTTTCTCTCCTAATGTTTATGTACTTCAGCAGTCACGGGCATTCAGCCTTGGATCTTCAGGTTAGCGTTCTCCAAGGCGGCCTTCACGACACACGACAGCGCAGAGTCGCTGAGCAGAAAACGATAGCCAAGTTCCCCACACACGAGGACGGCCTCAACCGGGATATTGGGTTCATGTCACACTATTTGTAGCCCCCACAGCTTGCCTGGACCTGCAAAGTTTCACTGGCTGTCTTGTCTGGAGACAATACTCATCTTTTTAGCCTGTCTTAATGCTCTCTCCACTCACGTTCTTTGTATCTTAAAGACTTGATTAGCTGTAAGTATTCGCATTCCAACCATTATTCATGAAAATTGAGTCTGTGTGTTTATAAGCCCTGTCTGTGAACAGAATTTCCACTCACCTGAAGAAGGGGCTTGGAGCTCCGAAAGCTTGTGTGGCTTTTGCTACCAAATAAACCTGTTGGACTTTAACCTGGTGTTGTTAAACATCTTACTGTGTATGGCTTTAGCCAGTGCATTATAACGGTTGGAATGTGAGTCTTTACAGGTAAGCAAGTCTGAAAGGTACAGACAATGTGAGTGGAGAGAGGGTTAAGCAGCGGTGAAAGATGTGTATTGTCTCCAGACAGGACAGTTAGTGAGATTCTGCAAGGCCAGGCAAGTCGTGGGGGTTACAGATAGAAACATAGAAAACTACAGCACAAAACAGGCCCTTCGGCCCCACAAGTTTTGCCGAACATATCCCTACCTTTTAGGCCGACCTATAACCCTCCATCCTATTAAGTCCCATGTACTCATCCAGGAGTCTCTTAAAAGACCCTATTGAGTTTGCCTCCATCACCACTGACGGCAGCCGATTCCACTCGCCCACCACCCTCTGTGTGAAAAAACTGCCCCTAACATTTCCCCAGTACATACCCCCCCCCCCCCCCCAGCAACTTGAACCTGTGTCCTCTCATAGCAGCCATTTCCACCCTGGGAAAAAGCCTCTGAGCCTCTCAACACCTTATATACCTCTATTAGGTCTCCTCTCATCCTACGTCTCTCCAAGGAGAAAAGACCGAGCTCCCTCAGCCTAACCTCAAATGACATGCCACTCAATCCAGGCAACATCCTTGTAAATCGCCTCTGCACCCTTTCAATCTTTTCCACATCCTTCCTGTCATGAAGCAACCAGAACTGAGCACAGTACTCCAAGTGGGGTCTGACGAGGGTCTTATATAGCTGCATCATTATCCCCGGACTCCTGAACTCAATCCCTCGATTGATAAAGGCCAGCACACCATACGCCTTCTTAACCACCTCCTCCACCTGCGGGGCCAATTTTAGAGTCCTATGGACCCGGACCCCAAGGTCCTTCTGATCCTCTACCGTACTCAGAGTCTTTCCCTTTATATTGTACTCCTTCATCCCATTTGACCTGCCAAAATGGACCACGACGCATTTATCTGGGTTGAAGTCCATCTGCCACTTCTCCGCCCAGTGTTGCATCCTATCTATGTCCCTCTGTAACTTCTGACATCCCTCCAGACTATCCACAACCCCACCAACCTTCGTGTCATCGGCAAACGTACCAACCCATCCCTCCGCTTCCTCATCCAGGTCATCCAGATAGTGTGACATGAACCCACGATGGCGGTTGGGGCCGTCCTCATGTGTGTGGAACTTGACTATCAGTCTCTGCTCAGTGACTCTGCGCTGTCGTGTGTGGTGAAGGCAGCCTTGGAGAACGCTTCCCCGAAGACTCACATTCCAACCGTTATTGTGTAAATTGAGTTATTGTCTCTGTCGGCCCTGTTTGTGAACACATCTCCCACTCCCCTGATCAAGGAGCAGTGCTCCGAAAGCTCGTGTCTTGTGCTGCCAAATAGACCTGTTGACCTTTAACCTGGTGCTGTGGCCCCGCCCACCATCTCACACCGTCACAATGCCCGGCTGATTGACGGCAGCTCCGGACCAATAGGAGGAGAAGGGGGCGGGGCTGGATTACCGAGCAGGAGGGGCTAGTCCTCCAACCAATCGGAGTGAATGAGGGGCGGGGCTGGGAGTGGAGCATGCGCAGTGTGCGGGATGCCAATGGGTGATTTGATGTGCAGTGAGTGGAATGGCGGCTCGGGGGGGAGCGATGGATCCGGCGGGTGGGCGGAGAGGATTCATAACCAGGTTTGTGTACAGCGGAAACTCAGAGAATGAAATCGCCGGTTCCCCGTTTGGACCCAGCGGGAGCCCAGTATTGTTCCCCGTTTCTGCCCCGAGTTCACCGCCGCCATGTTTCCAGCGGGGCTGTGCGCCTGCGCCGCCGCCATCTTTGTGAGGGGCAATGTGAAGTGAGCGTATGCCTAGTGCCATGTTTGTGAGGGGCAATGTCAGGAGAGCGCATGCCCAGTGCCATCTTGGTCTGGGTTTGACCAAAGGGCAGAGGTTAAAGGTGAGAGTGTTTCAGAGGGGATGTGGGGACAATGTTGAGGGGGGGCTGAAGAAGGGGCTTGCAGCTCCGAAAGCTTGTTTGGCTTTTGCTACCAAATAAACCTGTTGGACTTTAACCTGGTGTTGTTAAACTTCTTACTGTGTCTTCCCCAGTCCAACGCCGGCATCTCCACATCATGACAGATTGTTGAGCAGACTGTGTTGCAAATCTGGAACTCGCTGCCTGAGTGGCTGTTGGAGGCAGGGACTCTCTGATTGAAGAAGCTTCTGGACAAACACATCAATACACAAGGTATCGTCGCTGATAGTCCAAGTACATTGATTGGACTCAATTGGTATTGAGGGGGCGAGTTGTGGGGGGAAGTGGGGCAAGGGGGAGGGGTTGAAGGGTGCGAGAGGTTGTGGGGAGTGGGTGAGGGGTTGTGGGGGGGGTTGAAGGTTGTGGGGAGGGGGTGAGGGGTTGCGGGGGGCAAGGGATGAGGGGTGGTGGGGGAAGGTAAGTTTGCTGATGACACAAAGGTTGGTGGATTTGTGGATAGCGATGAGGACCATCAGAGGATACAGCAGGATATCGATCAGTCCAAGACTTGGGCAGAGAGGTGGCAGATGGAGTTTCGTCTGGGCAAGTGTGAAGTAATGCATTTTGGAAGGTCTAACACAGATAGGAAACTTACAGTAAATGGCAGAACCCTTCAGAGTATTGATAGGCAGAGGGATCTGGGTTTCCAGGTACACAGGTCACTGAAAGCGGCAATGCAGCTGGAGAAGGTATTCAAGAAGGCATACGGCATGCTTGCCTTCATCGGCCGGGACATTGAGTTTAAAAATTGGCAAGTCGTGTTGCAGCTATATAGAAGCTTAGTTAGACCGCACTTGGAATATAGTGTTCAATTCTGGTCGCCACACCAGCACAAGGATGTGGAGGCTTTGGAGAGGGAATAGAAAAGATTTACCAGGATGTGGTCTGGTCTGGAAATCAGCCTCCCACCATTCATTTGTTTATTTCTATGATTCAGGAATCCCAGTGGGTTGTGGCTGAGGCTTTTTTCCAAAGAGTGGGAGCTGAGAACTGAGCTCACACTGGAGACTCTGTGTCTTTTTTCACTGCACCGCCCCCCCTTGCTTTGCTTTGCTTTCAATCAATTTATTGTGTTCCCTCGCACTCTTTCCTGTCCCCATCACTCTCTTCACTATCACTCCCACGCACTCTCAATTTCTCTCTCCAGACCTTCATCCTCCCCCTGCCTCACTCATGCCCTTCAGAGACGGAAATATGCCGTCCTTACCTGGTCTGGTCTACATGCCATTCCAGAGCCACAGCAACATGTCTGACTCTAAACTGTCCTCCCAAATTGCATAGCAAGCCATTTTGTTCAAGGGCACAGTGGGTTAACACTGCTGCCTCACAGTGACACGGTGACACAGTGGGTTAACACTGCTCCCTCACGGTGACACAGTGGGTTAACACTGCTGCCTCACAGTGACACGGGTGACACAGTGGGTTAACGCTGCTGCCTCACAGCGACACGATGACACAGTGGGTTAACACTGCTGCCTCACAGTGACACGGTGACACAGTGGGTTAACACTGCTGTCTCACAGTGAAACGGTGACACAGTGGGTTAACTCTGCTGTCTCACAGTGACACGGTGACACAGTGGGTTAACACTGCTGCCTCACAGTGACACGGTGACACAGTGGTTAACACTACTGCCTCACAGTGACACGGTGACACACTGGGTTAACACTGCTGTCTCACAGCGACACAGTGGGTCAACACTGCTGCCTCACAGTGACACGGTGACACAGTGGGTTAACACTGCTGCCTCACAGTGACACGGTGACACAGTGGTTTAACACTGCTCCCTCACAGTGACACAGTGGGTTAACACTGCTGTCTCACAGTGACACGGTGACACAGTGGGTTAACACTGCTGCCTCACAGCGACACGGTGACACAGTGGGTTAACACTGCTCCCTCACAGTGACACAGTGGGTTAACACTGCTGTCTCACAGTGACACGGTGACACAGTGGGTTAACACTGCTGCCTCACAGTGACACGGTGACACAGTGGGTTAACACTGCTGTCTCACAGTGACACGGTGACACAGTGGGTTGACACGGTGACACAGTGGGTTAACACTGCTCCCTCGCAGTCAAACGGTGACACAGTGGGTTAACACTGCTGCCTCACGGTGACACAGTGGGTTAACACTGCTGCCTCTCAGTGACACGGTGACACAGTGGGTTAACACTGCTGCCTCACAGTGACACGGTGACACAGTGGGTTAACACTGCTGTCTCACAGTGACACGGTGACACAGTGGGTTAACACTTCTGCCTCACAGCGACACGGTGACACAGTGGGTTAACACTGCTGTCTCACAGCGACACGGTGACACATTGGGTTAACACTGCTGCCTCACAGTGACACGGTGACACAGTGGGTTAACACTGCTGCCTCACAGCGACACGGTGACACAGTGGTTAACACTGCTGTCTCACAGCGACACGGTGACACATTGGGTTAACACTGCTGCCTCACAGTGACACGGTGACACAGTGGGTTAACACTGCTGCCTCACAGTGACACGGTGACACAGTGGGTAAACACTGCTGTCTCACAGTGACACGGTGACACAGTGGGTTGACACGGTGACACAGTGGGTTAACACTGCTCCCTCGCAGTGACACGGTGACACAGTGGGTTAACACTGCTGCCTCACGGTGACACAGTGGGTTAACACTGCTGCCTCTCAGTGACACGGTGACACAGTGGGTTAACACTGCTGCCTCACAGTGACACGGTGACACAGTGGGTTAACACTGCTGTCTCACAGTGACACGGTGACACAGTGGGTTAACACTTCTGCCTCACAGCGACACGGTGACACAGTGGGTTAACACTGCTGCCTCACAGCGACACGGTGACAGAGTGGGTTAACACTGCTGTCTCACAGCGACACGGTGACACATTGGGTTAACACTGCTGCCTCACAGTGACACGGTGACACAGTGGGTTAACACTGCTGCCTCACAGTGACACGGTGACACAGTGGGTTAACACTTCTGCCTCACAGTGACACGGTGACACAGTGGGTTAACACTGCTGCCTCACAGTGACACGATGACACAGTGGGTAAACACTGCTGTCTCACAGTGACACAGTGACACAGTGGGTTAACACTGCTGCCTCACAGTGACACGGTGACACAGTGGGTTAACACTGCTGTCTCACAGTGACACGGTGACACAGTGGTTAACACTGCTGCCTCACAGTGACACGGTGACACAGTGGTTAACACTGCTGCCTCAAAGTGACACGGTGGCACAGTGGGTTAACACTGCTGCCTCTCAGTGACACGGTGACACAGTGGGTTAACACTGCTGTCTCACAGTGACACGGTGGCACAGTGGGTTAACACTGCTGTCTCACAGTGACACGGTGACACAGTGGGTTAACACTGCTGTCTCACAGTGACACGGTGACACAGTGGGTTAACACTGCTGCCTCTCAGTGACACGGTGACACAGTGGGTTAACACTGCTGTCTCACAGTGACACGGTGACACAGTGGGTTAACACTGCTGTCTCACAGTGACACGGTGACACAGTGGGTTAACACTGCTCCCTCACAGTGACACAGTGGGTTAACACTGCTGTTTCACAGTGACACGGTGACACAGTGGTTAACACTGCTGTCTCACAGTGACACGGTGACACAGTGTGTTAACACTGCTGCCTCACAGTGACACGGTGACACAGTGGGTTAACACTGCTGCCTCACAGTGACACGGTAGCACAGTGGGTTAACACTGCTGCCTCACAGTGACACGGTGACACAGTGGGTTAACACTGCTGTCTCACAGTGACACGGTAGCACAGTGGGTTAACACTGCTGCCTCACAGTGACACGGTGACACAGTGGGTTAACACTGCGGTCTCACAGTGACACGGTAGCACAGTGGGTTAACACTGCTGTCTCACGGTGACACAGTGGGTTAACACTGCTGCCTCACAGTGACACGGTTACACAGTGGGTTAACACTGCTGTCTCACCGTGACACAGTGGGTTAACACTGCTGTCTCACGGTGACACAGTGGGTTAACACTGCTGTCTCACAGTGACACGGTAGCACAGTGGGTTAACACTGCTGTCTCACGGTGACACAGTGGGTTAACACTGCTGCCTCACCGTGACACGGTTACACAGTGGGTTAACACTGCTGTCTCACAGTGACACAGTGGCACAGTGGGTTAACACTGCTGCCTCACAGCGACACGGTGGCACAGTGGGTTAACACTGCTGTCTCACAGTGACACGGTGACACAGTGGGTTAACACTGCTGCCTCTCAGTGACACGGTGACACAGTGGGTTAACACTGCTGTCTCACAGTGACACGGTGGCACAGTGGGTTAACACTGCTCCCTCACAGTGACACAGTGACACAGTGGTTAACACTACTGTCTCACAGTGACACGGTGACACAGTGGGTTAACACTGCTGCCTCACAGTGACACGGTAGCACAGTGGGTTAACACTGCTGCCTCACTGTGACACAGTGGTTAACACTGCTGTCTCACAGCGACACGGTGACACAGTGGGTTAACACTGCGCCCTCACAGTGACACAGTGGGTTAACACTGCTGCCTCACTGTGACACAGTGGTTAACACTGCTGTCTCACAGCGACACGGTGACACAGTGGGTTAACACTGCTGCCTCACAGTGACACGGTTACACAGTGGGTTAACACTGCTGTCTCACAGTGACACAGTGGGTTAACACTGCTGTCTCACGGTGACACAGTGGGTTAACACTGCTGTCTCACAGTGACACGGTAGCACAGTGGGTTAACACTGCTGTCTCACGGTGACACAGTGGGTTAACACTGCTGCCTCACCGTGACACGGTTACACAGTGGGTTAACACTGCTGTCTCACAGTGACACAGTGGCACAGTGGGTTAACACTGCTGCCTCACAGCGACACGGTGGCACAGTGGGTTAACACTGCTGTCTCACAGTGACACGGTGACACAGTGGGTTAACACTGCTGCCTCTCAGTGACACGGTGACACAGTGGGTTAACACTGCTGTCTCACAGTGACACGGTGGCACAGTGGGTTAACACTGCTCCCTCACAGTGACACAGTGACACAGTGGGTTAACACTGCTGTCTCACTGTGACACGGTGACACAGTGGTTAACACTGCTGCCTCACAGTGACACGGTGACACAGTGGTTAACACTACTGTCTCACAGTGACACGGTGACACAGTGGGTTAACACTGCTGCCTCACAGTGACACGGTAGCACAGTGGGTTAACACTGCTGCCTCACTGTGACACAGTGGTTAACACTGCTGTCTCACAGCGACACGGTGACACAGTGGGTTAACACTGCGCCCTCACAGTGACACAGTGGGTTAACACTGCTGCCTCACTGTGACACAGTGGTTAACACTGCTGTCTCACAGCGACACGGTGACACAGTGGGTTAACACTGCTGCCTCACAGTGACACGGTGACACAGTGGGTTAACACTGCTGTCTCACAGTGAAACGGTGACACAGTGGGTTAACTCTGCTGTCTCACAGTGACACGGTGACACAGTGGTTAACACTGCTGCCTCACAGTGACACGGTGACACAGTGGTTAACACTGCTGCCTCAAAGTGACACGGTGGCACAGTGGGTTAACACTGCTGCCTCTCAGTGACACGGTGACACAGTGGGTTAACACTGCTGTCTCACAGTGACACGGTGGCACAGTGGGTTAACACTGCTGTCTCACAGTGACACGGTGACACAGTGGGTTAACACTGCTGTCTCACAGTGACACGGTGACACAGTGGGTTAACACTGCTGCCTCTCAGTGACACGGTGACACAGTGGGTTAACACTGCTGTCTCACAGTGACACGGTGACACAGTGGGTTAACACTGCTGTCTCACAGTGACACGGTGACACAGTGGGTTAACACTGCTCCCTCACAGTGACACAGTGGGTTAACACTGCTGTTTCACAGTGACACGGTGACACAGTGGTTAACACTGCTGTCTCACAGTGACACGGTGACACAGTGTGTTAACACTGCTGCCTCACAGTGACACGGTGACACAGTGGGTTAACACTGCTGCCTCACAGTGACACGGTAGCACAGTGGGTTAACACTGCTGCCTCACAGTGACACGGTGACACAGTGGGTTAACACTGCTGTCTCACAGTGACACGGTAGCACAGTGGGTTAACACTGCTGCCTCACAGTGACACGGTGACACAGTGGGTTAACACTGCTGTCTCACAGTAACACGGTAGCACAGTGGGTTAACACTGCTGTCTCACGGTGACACAGTGGGTTAACACTGCTGCCTCACAGTGACACGGTTACACAGTGGGTTAACACTGCTGTCTCACAGTGACACAGTGGGTTAACACTGCTGTCTCACGATGACACAGTGGGTTAACACTGCTGTCTCACAGTGACACGGTAGCACAGTGGGTTAACACTGCTGTCTCACGGTGACACAGTGGGTTAACACTGCTGCCTCACCGTGACACGGTTACACAGTGGGTTAACACTGCTGTCTCACAGTGACACAGTGGCACAGTGGGTTAACACTGCTGCCTCACAGCGACACGGTGGCACAGTGGGTTAACACTGCTGTCTCACAGTGACACGGTGACACAGTGGGTTAACACTGCTGCCTCTCAGTGACACGGTGACACAGTGGGTTAACACTGCTGTCTCACAGTGACACGGTGGCACAGTGGGTTAACACTGCTCCCTCACAGTGACACAGTGACACAGTGGGTTAACACTGCTGTCTCACTGTGACACGGTGACACAGTGGTTAACACTGCTGCCTCACAGTGACACGGTGACACAGTGGTTAACACTACTGTCTCACAGTGACACGGTGACACAGTGGGTTAACACTGCTGCCTCACAGTGACACGGTAGCACAGTGGGTTAACACTGCTGCCTCACTGTGACACAGTGGTTAACACTGCTGTCTCACAGCGACACGGTGACACAGTGGGTTAACACTGCGCCCTCACAGTGACACAGTGGGTTAACACTGCTGCCTCACTGTGACACAGTGGTTAACACTGCTGTCTCACAGCGACACGGTGACACAGTGGGTTAACACTGCTGCCTCACAGTGACACGGTGACACAGTGGGTTAACACTGCTGTCTCACAGTGAAACGGTGACACAGTGGGTTAACTCTGCTGTCTCACAGTGACACGGTGACACAGTGGGTTAACACTGCTGCCTCACAGTGACACGGTGACACAGTGGTTAACACTGCTGCCTCACAGTGACACGGTGACACAGTGGGTTAACACTGCTGTCTCACAGCGACACAGTGGGTCAACACTGCTGCCTCACAGTGACACGGTGACACAGTGGGTTAACACTGCTGCCTCACAGTGACACGGTGACACAGTGGTTTAACACTGCTCCCTCACAGTGACACAGTGGGTTAACACTGCTGTCTCACAGTGACACGGTGACACAGTGGGTTAACACTGCTGCCTCACAGCGACACGGTGACACAGTGGGTTAACACTGCTCCCTCACAGTGACACAGTGGGTTAACACTGCTGTCTCACAGTGACACGGTGACACAGTGGGTTAACACTGCTGTCTCACAGTGACACGGTGACACAGTGGGCTAACACTGCTGTCTCACAGTGACACGGTGACACAGTGGGTTGACACGGTGACACAGTGGGTTAACACTGCTCCCTCGCAGTCACACGGTGACACAGTGGGTTAACACTGCTGCCTCACGGTGACACAGTGGGTTAACACTGCTGCCTCTCAGTGACACGGTGACACAGTGGGTTAACACTGCTGCCTCACAGTGACACGGTGACACAGTGGGTTAACACTGCTGTCTCACAGTGACACGGTGACACAGTGGGTTAACACTTCTAACTCACAGCGACACGGTGACACAGTGGGTTAACACTGCTGCCTCACAGCGACACGGTGACACAGTGGTTAACACTGCTGTCTCACAGCGACACGGTGACACATTGGGTTAACACTGCTGCCTCACAGTGACACGGTGACACAGTGGGTTAACACTGCTGCCTCACAGTGACACGGTGACACAGTGGGTTAACACTGCTGTCTCACAGTGACACGGTGACACAGTGGGTTGACACGGTGACACAGTGGGTTAACACTGCTCCCTCGCAGTGACACGGTGACACAGTGGGTTAACACTGCTGCCTCACGGTGACACAGTGGGTTAACACTGCTGCCTCTCAGTGACACGGTGACACAGTGGGTTAACACTGCTGCCTCACAGTGACACGGTGACACAGTGGGTTAACACTGCTGTCTCACAGTGACACGGTGACACAGTGGGTTAACACTTCTGCCTCACAGCGACACGGTGACACAGTGGGTTAACACTGCTGCCTCACAGCGACACGGTGACAGAGTGGGTTAACACTGCTGTCTCACAGCGACACGGTGACACATTGGGTTAACACTGCTGCCTCACAGTGACACGGTGACACAGTGGGTTAACACTGCTGCCTCACAGTGACACGGTGACACAGTGGGTTAACACTTCTGCCTCTCAGTGACACGGTGACACAGTGGGTTAACACTGCTGCCTCACAGTGACACGATGACACAGTGGGTAAACACTGCTGTCTCACAGTGACACGGTGACACAGTGGGTTAACACTTCTGCCTCTCAGTGACACGGTGACACAGTGGGTTAACACTGCTGCCTCACAGTGACACGATGACACAGTGGGTAAACACTGCTGTCTCACAGTGACACGGTGACACAGTGGGTTTACACTGCTGTCTCACAGTGACACGGTGACACAGTGGGTTAACACTGCTGCCTCACAGTGACACGGTGACACAGTGGGTTAACACTGCTGTCTCACAGTGACACGGTGACACAGTGGTTAACACTGCTGCCTCACAGTGACACGGTGACACAGTGGTTAACACTGCTGCCTCAAAGTGACACGGTGGCACAGTGGGTTAACACTGCTGCCTCTCAGTGACACGGTGACACAGTGGGTTAACACTGCTGTCTCACAGTGACACGGTGGCACAGTGGGTTAACACTGCTGTCTCACAGTGACACGGTGACACAGTGGGTTAACACTGCTGTCTCACAGTGACACGGTGACACAGTGGGTTAACACTGCTGCCTCTCAGTGACACGGTGACACAGTGGGTTAACACTGCTGTCTCACAGTGACACGGTGACACAGTGGGTTAACACTGCTGTCTCACAGTGACACGGTGACAGAGTGGGTTAACACTGCTCCCTCACAGTGACACAGTGGGTTAACACTGCTGTTTCACAGTGACACGGTGACACAGTGGTTAACACTGCTGTCTCACAGTGACACGGTGACACAGTGTGTTAACACTGCTGCCTCAGAGTGACACGGTGACACAGTGGGTTAACACTGCTGCCTCACAGTGACACGGTAGCACAGTGGGTTAACACTGCTGCCTCACAGTGACACGGTGACACAGTGGGTTAACACTGCTGTCTCACAGTGACACGGTAGCACAGTGGGTTAACACTGCTGCCTCACAGTGACACGGTGACACAGTGGGTTAACACTGCTGTCTCACAGTGACACGGTAGCACAGTGGGTTAACACTGCTGTCTCACAGTGACACGGTGACACAGTGGGTTAACACTGCTGTCTCACAGTGACACGGTGACACAGTGGGTTAACACTGCTGCCTCACAGTGACACGGTGGCACAGTGGGAAAACACTGCTGTCTCACAGTGACACGGTGTCACAGTGGGTTAACACAGCTGTCTCACAGTGACACGGTGGCACAGTGGGAAAACACTGCTGTCTCACAGTGACACGGTGTCACAGTGGTTAACACTGCTGTCTCACAGTGACACGGTGACACAGTGGGTTAACACTGCTGTCTCACAGTGACACGGTTACACAGTGGGTTAACACTGCTGCCTCACAGCGACACGGTGGCACAGTGGGTTAACACTGCTGTCTCACAGTGACACGGTGACACAGTGGGTTAACACTGCTGCCTCTCAGTGACACGGTGACACAGTGGGTTAACACTGCTGTCTCACAGTGACACGGTGGCACAGTGGGTTAACACTGCTCCCTCACAGTGACACAGTGACACAGTGGGTTAACACTGCTGTCTCACTGTGACACGGTGACACAGTGGTTAACACTGCTGCCTCACAGTGACACGGTGACACAGTGGTTAACACTACTGTCTCACAGTGACACGGTGACACAGTGGGTTAACACTGCTGCCTCACAGTGACACGGTAGCACAGTGGGTTAACACTGCTGCCTCACTGTGACACAGTGGTTAACACTGCTGTCTCACAGTGACACGGTGACACAGTGGGTTAACACTG
Source organism: Mustelus asterias (assembly GCF_964213995.1). Taxonomy (NCBI): domain Eukaryota; kingdom Metazoa; phylum Chordata; class Chondrichthyes; order Carcharhiniformes; family Triakidae; genus Mustelus; species Mustelus asterias. Next base: position 282,881 of record NW_027590492.1, read on the forward strand.
CTGCCTCACAGCGACACGGTGACACAGTGGGTTAACACTGCGCCCTCACAGTGACACAGTGGGTTAACACTGCTGTCTCACAGTGACACGGTGACACAGTGGGTTAACACTGCTGTCTGACAGCGACACGGTGACACAGTGGGTTAACACTGCTGTCTCACAGTGACACGGTGACACAGTGGGTTACCACTGCTGCCTCACAGTGACACGGTAGCACAGTGGGTTAACACTGCACCCTCACAGTGACACGGTGGCACCGTGGGTTAACACTGCTGCCTCACAGTGACATGGTGGCACAGTGGGTTAACACTGCTGCCTCACCGTGACACGGTTACACAGTGGGTTAACACTGCTGTCTCACAGTGACAGAGTGGCACAGTGGGTTAACACTGCTGTCTCACAGTGACACGGTGACACAGTGAGTTAACACTGCTGTCTCACAGTGACACGGTGACACAGTGGGTTAACACTGCTGTCTCACAGTGACACGGTGACACAGTGGGTTAACACTGCTGTCTCACAGTGACACGGTGGCACAGTGGGTTAACACTGCTGTCTCACAGTGACACGGTGACACAGTGGGTTAACACTGCTGTCTCACAGTGACACGGTGACACAGTGGGTTAACACTGCTGTCTCACAGTGACACGGTGACACAGTGGGTTAACACTGCTGTCTCACAGTGGCACAGTGGGTTAACACTGCTGTCTCACAGTGACACAGTGGGTTAACACTGCTGTCTCACAGTGACACGGTGACACAGTGGTTAACACTGCTGTCTCACAGTGACACGGTGACACAGTGGGTTAACACTGCTGTCTCACAGTGACATGGTGGCACAGTGGGTTAACACTGCTGCCTCACCGTGACACGGTTACACAGTGGGTTAACACTGCTGTCTCACAGTGACACGGTGACACAGTGGGTTAACACTGCTGTCTCACAGTGACACGGTGACACAGTGGGTTAACACTGCTGTCTCACAGTGACACGGTGACACAGTGGGTTAACACTGCTGTCTCACAGTGACACAGTGGCACAGTGGGTTAACACTGCTGTCTCACAGCGACACGGTGACACAGTGGGTTAACACTGCGCCCTCACAGTGACACAGTGGGTTAACACTGCTGTCTCACAGTGACACGGTGGCACAGTGTGTTAACACTGCTGTCTCACAGTGACACGGTGACACAGTGGGTTAACACTGCTGCCTCACAGTGACACGGTAGCACAGTGGGTTAACACTGCTGCCTCACAGTGACACGGTGACACAGTGGGTTAACACTGCGCCCTCACAGTGACACAGTGGTTAACACTGCTGTCTCACAGTGACACGGTGACACAGTGGGTTAACACTGCTGTCTCACAGCGACACGGTGACACATTGGGTTAACACTGCTGCCTCACAGTGACACGGTGACACAGTGGGTTAACACTGCTGTCTCACAGCGACACGGTGACACATTGGGTTAACACTGCTGCCTCACAGTGACACGGTGACACAGTGGGTTAACACTGCTGCCTCACAGTGACACGGTGACACAGTGGGTTAACACTGCTGTCTCACAGCGACACGGTGACACAGTGGGTTAACACTGCTGTCTCACAGTGACACGGTGACACAGTGGGTTAACACTGCTGCCTCACAGTGACACGGTGACACAGTGGGTTAACACTGCTGTCTCACAGCGACACGGTGACACAATGGGTTAACACTGCTGTCTCACAGTGACACGGTGACACAGTGGGTTAACACTGCTGCCTCACAGCGACACGGTGAAAAAGTGGGTTAACACTGCTGCCTCACAGTGACACGGTGACACAGAGCGTGAACACTGCTCCCTCGACATGACACGGTGACACAGTGGGTTAACACTGCTGCCTCGCAGTGACACGGTGACACAGTGGGTTAACACTGCTGTCTCACAGTGACACGGTGACACAGTGGGTTGACACGGTGACACAGTGGGTTAACACTGCTCCCTCGCAGTGACACGGTGACACAGTGGGTTAACACTGCTGCCTCAAGGTGACACAGTGGGTTAACACTGCTGCCTCTCAGTGACACGGTGACACAGTGGGTTAACACTGCTGCCTCACAGTGACACGGTGACAGAGCGGGTTAACACTGCTGTCTCACAGTGACACGGTGACACAGTGGGTTAACACTTCTGCCTCACAGCGACACGGTGACACAGTGGGTTAACACTGCTGCCTCACAGCGACACGGTGACAGAGTGGGTTAACACTGCTGTCTCACAGCGACACGGTGACACATTGGGTTAACACTGCTGCCTCACAGTGACACGGTGACACAGTGGGTTAACACTGCTGCCTCACAGTGACACGGTGACACAGTGGGTTAACACTTCTGCCTCACAGTGACACGGTGACACAGTGGGTTAACACTGCTGCCTCACAGTGACACGATGACACAGTGGGTAAACACTGCTGTCTCACAGTGACACGGTGACACAGTGGGTTAACACTGCTGCCTCACAGTGACACGATGACACAGTGGGTAAACACTGCTGTCTCACAGCGACACGATGACACAGTGGGTAAACACTGCTGCCTCACAGTGACACGGTGACACAGTGGGTTAACACTGCTGTCTCACAGTGACACGGTGACACAGTGGTTAACACTGCTGCCTCACAGTGACACGGTGACACAGTGGTTAAAACTGCTGCCTCAAAGTGACACGGTGGCACAGTGGGTTAACACTGCTGCCTCTCAGTGACACGGTGACACAGTGGGTTAACACTGCTGTCTCACAGTGACACGGTGGCACAGTGGGTTAACACTGCTGTCTCACAGTGACACGGTGACACAGTGGGTTAACACTGCTGTCTCACAGTGACACGGTGACACAGTGGGTTAACACTGCTGCCTCTCAGTGACACGGTGACACAGTGGGTTAACACTGCTGTCTCACAGTGACACGGTGACACAGTGGGTTAACACTGCTGTCTCACAGTGACACGGAGACACAGTGGGTTAACACTGCTCCCTCACAGTGACACAGTGGGTTAACACTGCTGTTTCACAGTGACACGGTGACACAGTGGTTAACACTGCTGTCTCACAGTGACACGGTGACACAGTGTGTTAACACTGCTGCCTCACAGTGACACGGTGACACAGTGGGTTAACAGTGCTGCCTCACAGTGACACGGTAGCACAGTGGGTTAACACTGCTGCCTCACAGTGACACGGTGACACAGTGGGTTAACACTGCTGTCTCACAGTGACACGGTAGCACAGTGGGTTAACACTGCTGCCTCACAGTGACACGGTGACACAGTGGGTTAACACCGCTGTCTCACAGTGACTCGGTAGCACAGTGGGTTAACACTGCTGCCTCACCGTGACACGGTTACACAGTGGGTTAACACTGCTGTCTCACAGTGACACAGTGGCACAGTGGGCTAACACTGCTGCCTCACAGCGACACGGTGGCACAGTGGGTTAACACTGCTGTCTCACAGTGACACGGTGACACAGTGGGTTAACACTGCTGCCTCTCAGTGACACGGTGACACAGTGGGTTAACACTGCTGTCTCACAGTGACACGGTGGCACAGTGGGTTAACACTGCTCCCTCACAGTGACACAGTGACACAGTGGGTTAACACTGCTGTCTCACTGTGACACGGTGACACAGTGGTTAACACTGCTGTCTCACAGTGACACGGTGACACAGTGGGTTAACACTGCTGCCTCACAGTGACACGGTGACACAGTGGTTAACACTACTGTCTCACAGTGACACGGTGACACAGTGGGTCAACACTGCTGCCTCACAGTGACACGGTAGCACAGTGGGTTAACACTGCTGCCTCACTGTGACACAGTGGTTAACACTGCTGTCTCACATTGACACGGTAACACAGTGGGTTAACACTGCTGCCTCACTGTGACACAGTGGTTAACACTGCTGTCTCACAGCGACACGGTGACACAGTGGGTTAACACTGCGCCCTCACAGTGACACAGTGGGTTAACACTGCTGCCTCACTGTGACACAGTGGTTAACACTGCTGCCTCACAGTGACACGGTGACACAGTGGGTTAACACTGCTGTCTCACAGTGACACGGTGGCACAGTGCGTTAACACTGCTGTCTCACAGTGACACGGTGACACAGTGGGTTAACACTGCTGCCTCACAGTGACACGGTAGCACAGTGGGTTAACACTGCTGTCTCACAGTGACACGGTGACACAGTGGGTTAACACTGCACCCTGACAGTGACATGGTGGCACAGTGGGTTAACACTGCTGTCTCACAGTGACACAGTGGCACAGTGGGTTAACACTGCTGTCTCACAGTGACACGGTGACACAGTGAGTTAACACTGCTGTCTCACAGTGACACGGTGGCACAGTGGGTTAACACTGCTCCCTCACAGTGACACGGTGACACAGTGGGTTAACACTGCTCCCTCACAGTGACACGGTGACACAGTGGTTAACACTGCTGCCTCACAGTGACACGGTGACACAGTGGGTTAACACTGCTCCCTCACAGTGACACGGTGACACAGTGGGTTAACACTGCTCCCTCACAGTGACACGGTGACACAGTGGTTAACACTGCTGCCTCACAGTGACACGGTGACACAGTGGGTTAACACTGCTGCCTCACAGTGACACGGTGACACAGTGTGTTAACACTGCTCCCTCACAGTGACACGGTGACACAGTGGGTTAACACTGCTGTCTCACAGTGACACGGTGACACAGTGGGTTAACACTGCTGTCTCACAGTGACACGGTGACACAGTGGGTTAACACTGCTGCCTCACAGCGACACGGTGGCACAGTGGGTTAACACTGCTGTCTCACAGTGACACAGTGGGTTAACACTGCTGTCTCACAGTGACACGGTGACACAGTGGTTAACACTGCTGTCTCACAGTGACACGGTGACACAGTGGGTTAACACTGCTGTCTCACAGTGACATGGTGGCACAGTGGGTTAACACTGCTGCCTCACCGTGACACGGTTACACAGTGGGTTAACACTGCTGTCTCACAGTGACACAGTGGCACAGTGGGTTAACACTGCTGTCTCACAGCGACACGGTGACACAGTGGGTTAACACTGCGCCCTCACAGTGACACAGTGGGTTAACACTGCGCCCTCACAGTGGCACAGTGTGTTAACACTGCTGTCTCACAGTGACACGGTGACACAGTGGGTTAACACTGCTGCCTCACAGTGACACGGTAGCACAGTGGGTTAACACTGCTGCCTCACAGTGACACGGTGACACAGTGGGTTAACACTGCGCCCTCACAGTGACACAGTGGGTTAACACTGCTATCTCACAGTGACACGGTGGCACAGTGTGTTAACACTGCTGTCTCACAGTGACACGGTGACACAGTGGGTTAACACTGCTGCCTCACAGTGACACGGTAGCACAGTGGGTTAACACTGCTGTCTCACAGTGACACGGTGACACAGTGGGTTAACACTGCTGCCTCACAGTGACACGGTGACACAGTGGTTAACACTGCTGTCTCACAGTGACACGGCAGCACAGTGGGTTAACACTGCTGCCTCACAGTGACACGGTGACACAGTGGGTTAACACTGCTGTCTCACAGCGACACGGTGACACATTGTGTTAACACTGCTGCCTCACAGTGACACGGTGACACAGTGGGTTAACACTGCTGCCTCACAGTGACACGGTGACACAGTGGGTTAACACTGCTGCCTCACAGTGACACGGTGACACAGTGGGTTAACACTGCTGTCTCACAGCGACACGGTGACACAGTGGGTTAACACTGCTGTCTCACAGTGACACGGTGACACAGTGGGTTAACACTGCTGCCTCACAGTGACACGGTGACACAGTGGGTTAACACTGCTGTCTCACAGCGACACGGTGACACATTGGGTTAACACTGCTGCCTCACAGTGACACGGTGGCACAGTGGGTGAACACTGCTCCCTCGACATGACACGGTGACACAGTGGGTTAACACTGCTGCCTCACAGCGACACGGTGACACAGTGGGTTAACACTGCTGCCTCACGGTGACACAGTGGGTTAACACTGCTGCCTCACAGTGACACGGTGGCACAGTGGGTTAACACTGCTCCCTCATCATGACATGGTGACACAGTGGGTTAACACTGCTGCCTCACAGTGACACGGTGACAGTGGGTTATCACTGCTGTCTCACAGTGACACGGTGACACAGTGGGTTAACACTGCTGTCTCACAGTGACACGGTGACAGTGGGTTAACACTGCTGTCTCACAGTGACACGGTGACACAGTGGGTTAACACTGCTGCCTCACAGTGACACGGTAGCACAGTGGGTTAACACTGCTGCCTCACAGTGACACGGTGACACAGTGGTTAACACTGCTGTCTCACAGTGACACGGTAGCACAGTGGGTTAACACTGCTGCCTCACAGTGACACGGTGACACAGTGGGTTAACACTGCTGCCTCACAGTGACACGGTGACACAGTGGGTTAACACTGCTGCCTCACAGTGACACGGTGACACAGTGGGTTAACACTGCTGCCTCACAGTGACACAGTGACACAGTGGGTTAACACTGCTGCCTCACAGTGACACGGTGACACAGTGGGTTAACACTGCTGCCTCACAGTGACACAGTGACACAGTGGGTTAACACTGCTGCCTCACAGTGACACGGTGACACAGTGGGTTAACACTGCTGCCTCACAGTGACACGGTGACACAGTGGGTGAACACTGCTCCCTCGACATGACACGGTGACACAGTGGGTTAACACTGCTGCCTCACAGCGACACGGTGACACAGTGGGTTAACACTGCTGCCTCACGGTGACACAGTGGGTTAACACTGCTGCCTCACAGTGACACGGTGACAGTGGGTTAACACTGCTGTCTGACAGCGACACGGTGACACAGTGGGTTAACACTGCTGCCTCACAGCGACACGGTGACACAGTGGGTTAACACTGCTGTCTCACAGTGACACGGTGACACAGTGGGTTAACACTGCTGTCTCACAGTGACACGGTGACACAGTGGGTTAACACTGCTGTCTCACAGTGACACAGTGAGTTATCACTGCTGTCTCACAGTGACACAGTGGGTTAACACTGCTGTCTCACAGTGACACAGTGGGTTATCACTGCTGTCTCACAGTGACACGGTGACACAGTGGTTAACACTGCTGTCTCACAGTGACACGGTGACACAGTGGGTTAACACTGCTGCCTCACAGTGACACGGTAGCACAGTGGGTTAACACTGCTGCCTCACAGTGACACGGTGACACAGTGGTTAACACTGCTGTCTCACAGTGACACGGTAGCACAGTGGGTTAACACTGCTGCCTCACAGTGACACGGTGACACAGTGGGTTAACACTGCTGCCTCACAGTGACACGGTGACACAGTGGGTTAACACTGCTCCCTCACGGTGACACAGTGGGTTAACACTGCTGCCTCACAGTGACACGGTGACACAGTGGGTTAACACTGCTGCCTCACAGCGACACGGTGAAAAAGTGGGTTAACACTGCTGCCTCACAGTGACACGGTGACACAGTGGGTGAACACTGCTCCCTCGACATGACACGGTGACACAGTGGGTTAACACTGCTGCCTCACTGTGACACAGTGGTTAACACTGCTGTCTCACAGCGACACGGTGACACAGTGGGTTAAGACTGCGCCCTCACAGTGACACAGTGGGTTAACACTGCTGCCTCACTGTGACACAGTGGTTAACACTGCTGTCTCACAGTGACACGGTGACACAGTGGGTTAACACTGCTGCCTCACAGTGACACGGTAGCACAGTGGTTTAACACTGCACCCTCACAGTGACACGGTGGCACCGTGGGTTAACACTGCTGCCTCACAGTGACATGGTGGCACAGTGGGTTAACACTGCTGCCTCACCGTGACACGGTTACACAGTGGGTTAACACTGCTGTCTCACAGTGACACGGTGACACAGTGGGTTAACACTGCTGTCTCACAGTGACACGGTGGCACAGTGGGTTAACACTGCTGTCTCACAGTGACACGGTGACACAGTGGGTTAACACTGCTGTCTCACAGTGACACGGTGACACAGTGGGTTAACACTGCTGTCTCACAGTGACACAGTGGGTTAACACTGCTGTCTCACAGTGACACAGTGGGTTAACACTGCTGTCTCACAGTGACACAGTGGGTTAACACTGCTGTCTCACAGTGACACGGTGACACAGTGGGTTAACACTGCTGCCTCTCAGTGACACGGTGACACAGTGGGTTAACACTGCTGTCTCACAGTGACACGGTGGCACAGTGGGTTAACACTGCTCCCTCACAGTGACACAGTGACACAGTGGGTTAACACTGCTGTCTCACTGTGACACGGTGACACAGTGGTTAACACTGCTGTCTCACAGTGACACGGTGACACAGTGGGTTAACACTGCTGCCTCACAGTGACACGGTGACACAGTGGTTAACACTACTGTCTCACAGTGACACGGTGACACAGTGGGTCAACACTGCTGCCTCACAGTGACACGGTAGCACAGTGGGTTAACACTGCTGCCTCACTGTGACACAGTGGTTAACACTGCTGTCTCACATTGACACGGTAACACAGTGGGTTAACACTGCTGCCTCACTGTGACACAGTGGTTAACACTGCTGTCTCACAGCGACACGGTGACACAGTGGGTTAACACTGCGCCCTCACAGTGACACAGTGACACAGTGGGTTAACACTGCTGCCTCACTGTGACACAGTGGTTAACACTGCTGCCTCACAGTGACACGGTGACACAGTGGGTTAACACTGCTGTCTCACAGTGACACGGTGGCACAGTGCGTTAACACTGCTGTCTCACAGTGACACGGTGACACAGTGGGTTAACACTGCTGCCTCACAGTGACACGGTAGCACAGTGGGTTAACACTGCTGTCTCACAGTGACACGGTGACACAGTGGGTTAACACTGCACCCTGACAGTGACACGGTGGCACCGTGGGTTAACACTGCTGCCTCACAGTGACATGGTGGCACAGTGGGTTAACACTGCTGTCTCACAGTGACACAGTGGCACAGTGGGTTAACACTGCTGTCTCACAGTGACACGGTGACACAGTGAGTTAACACTGCTGTCTCACAGTGACACGGTGGCACAGTGGGTTAACACTGCTCCCTCACAGTGACACGGTGACACAGTGGGTTAACACTGCTCCCTCACAGTGACACGGTGACACAGTGGTTAACACTGCTGCCTCACAGTGACACGGTGACACAGTGGGTTAACACTGCTCCCTCACAGTGACACGGTGACACAGTGGGTTAACACTGCTCCCTCACAGTGACACGGTGACACAGTGGTTAACACTGCTGCCTCACAGTGACACGGTGACACAGTGGGTTAACACTGCTGCCTCACAGTGACACGGTGACACAGTGTGTTAACACTGCTCCCTCACAGTGACACGGTGACACAGTGGGTTAACACTGCTGTCTCACAGTGACACGGTGACACAGTGGGTTAACACTGCTGTCTCACAGTGACACGGTGACACAGTGGGTTAACACTGCTGCCTCACAGCGACACGGTGGCACAGTGGGTTAACACTGCTGTCTCACAGTGACACAGTGGGTTAACACTGCTGTCTCACAGTGACACGGTGACACAGTGGTTAACACTGCTGTCTCACAGTGACACGGTGACACAGTGGGTTAACACTGCTGTCTCACAGTGACATGGTGGCACAGTGGGTTAACACTGCTGCCTCACCGTGACACGGTTACACAGTGGGTTAACACTGCTGTCTCACAGTGACACAGTGGCACAGTGGGTTAACACTGCTGTCTCACAGCGACACGGTGACACAGTGGGTTAACACTGCGCCCTCACAGTGACACAGTGTGTTAACACTGCTGTCTCACAGTGACACGGTGGCACAGTGTGTTAACACTGCTGTCTCACAGTGACACGGTGACACAGTGGGTTAACACTGCTGCCTCACAGTGACACGGTAGCACAGTGGGTTAACACTGCTGCCTCACAGTGACACGGTGACACAGTGGGTTAACACTGCGCCCTCACAGTGACACAGTGGGTTAACACTGCTATCTCACAGTGACACGGTGGCACAGTGTGTTAACACTGCTGTCTCACAGTGACACGGTGACACAGTGGGTTAACACTGCTGCCTCACAGTGACACGGTAGCACAGTGGGTTAACACTGCTGTCTCACAGTGACACGGTGACACAGTGGGTTAACACTGCTGCCTCACAGTGACACGGTGACACAGTGGTTAACACTGCTGTCTCACAGTGACACGGCAGCACAGTGGGTTAACACTGCTGCCTCACAGTGACACGGTGACACAGTGGGTTAACACTGCTGTCTCACAGCGACACGGTGACACATTGTGTTAACACTGCTGCCTCACAGTGACACGGTGACACAGTGGGTTAACACTGCTGCCTCACAGTGACACGGTGACACAGTGGGTTAACACTGCTGCCTCACAGTGACACGGTGACACAGTGGGTTAACACTGCTGTCTCACAGCGACACGGTGACACAGTGGGTTAACACTGCTGTCTCACAGTGACACGGTGACACAGTGGGTTAACACTGCTGCCTCACAGTGACACGGTGACACAGTGGGTTAACACTGCTGTCTCACAGCGACACGGTGACACATTGGGTTAACACTGCTGCCTCACAGTGACACGGTGGCACAGTGGGTGAACACTGCTCCCTCGACATGACACGGTGACACAGTGGGTTAACACTGCTGCCTCACAGCGACACGGTGACACAGTGGGTTAACACTGCTGCCTCACGGTGACACAGTGGGTTAACACTGCTGCCTCACAGTGACACGGTGGCACAGTGGGTTAACACTGCTCCCTCATCATGACATGGTGACACAGTGGGTTAACACTGCTGCCTCACAGTGACACGGTGACAGTGGGTTATCACTGCTGTCTCACAGTGACACGGTGACACAGTGGGTTAACACTGCTGTCTCACAGTGACACGGTGACAGTGGGTTAACACTGCTGTCTCACAGTGACACGGTGACACAGTGGGTTAACACTGCTGCCTCACAGTGACACGGTAGCACAGTGGGTTAACACTGCTGCCTCACAGTGACACGGTGACACAGTGGTTAACACTGCTGTCTCACAGTGACACGGTAGCACAGTGGGTTAACACTGCTGCCTCACAGTGACACGGTGACACAGTGGGTTAACACTGCTGCCTCACAGTGACACGGTGACACAGTGGGTTAACACTGCTGCCTCACAGTGACACGGTGACACAGTGGGTTAACACTGCTGCCTCACAGTGACACAGTGACACAGTGGGTTAACACTGCTGCCTCACAGTGACACGGTGACACAGTGGGTTAACACTGCTGCCTCACAGTGACACAGTGACACAGTGGGTTAACACTGCTGCCTCACAGTGACACGGTGACACAGTGGGTTAACACTGCTGCCTCACAGTGACACGGTGACACAGTGGGTGAACACTGCTCCCTCGACATGACACGGTGACACAGTGGGTTAACACTGCTGCCTCACAGCGACACGGTGACACAGTGGGTTAACACTGCTGCCTCACGGTGACACAGTGGGTTAACACTGCTGCCTCACAGTGACACGGTGGCACAGTGGGTTAACACTGCTCCCTCATCATGACATGGTGACACAGTGGGTTAACACTGCTGCCTCACAGTGACACGGTGACAGTGGGTTAACACTGCTGTCTGACAGCGACACGGTGACACAGTGGGTTAACACTGCTGCCTCACAGCGACACGGTGACACAGTGGGTTAACACTGCTGTCTCACAGTGACACGGTGACACAGTGGGTTAACACTGCTGTCTCACAGTGACACGGTGACACAGTGGGTTAACACTGCTGTCTCACAGTGACACAGTGGGTTATCACTGCTGTCTCACAGTGACACAGTGGGTTAACACTGCTGTCTCACAGTGACACAGTGGGTTATCACTGCTGTCTCACAGTGACACGGTGACACAGTGGTTAACACTGCTGTCTCACAGTGACACGGTGACACAGTGGGTTAACACTGCTGCCTCACAGTGACACGGTAGCACAGTGGGTTAACACTGCTGCCTCACAGTGACACGGTGACACAGTGGTTAACACTGCTGTCTCACAGTGACACGGTAGCACAGTGGGTTAACACTGCTGCCTCACAGTGACACGGTGACACAGTGGGTTAACACTGCTGCCTCACAGTGACACGGTGACACAGTGGGTTAACACTGCTCCCTCACGGTGACACAGTGGGTTAACACTGCTGCCTCACAGTGACACGGTGACACAGTGGGTTAACACTGCTGCCTCACAGCGACACGGTGAAAAAGTGGGTTAACACTGCTGCCTCACAGTGACACGGTGACACAGTGGGTGAACACTGCTCCCTCGACATGACACGGTGACACAGTGGGTTAACACTGCTGCCTCACTGTGACACAGTGGTTAACACTGCTGTCTCACAGCGACACGGTGACACAGTGGGTTAAGACTGCGCCCTCACAGTGACACAGTGGGTTAACACTGCTGCCTCACTGTGACACAGTGGTTAACACTGCTGTCTCACAGTGACACGGTGACACAGTGGGTTAACACTGCTGCCTCACAGTGACACGGTAGCACAGTGGTTTAACACTGCACCCTCACAGTGACACGGTGGCACCGTGGGTTAACACTGCTGCCTCACAGTGACATGGTGGCACAGTGGGTTAACACTGCTGCCTCACCGTGACACGGTTACACAGTGGGTTAACACTGCTGTCTCACAGTGACACGGTGACACAGTGGGTTAACACTGCTGTCTCACAGTGACACGGTGGCACAGTGGGTTAACACTGCTGTCTCACAGTGACACGGTGACACAGTGGGTTAACACTGCTGTCTCACAGTGACACGGTGACACAGTGGGTTAACACTGCTGTCTCACAGTGACACGGTGACACAGTGGGTTAACACTGCTGTCTCACAGTGACACGGTGACACAGTGAGTTAACACTGCTGTCTCACAGTGACACGGTGGCACAGTGGGTTAACACTGCTGTCTCACAGTGACACGGTGACACAGTGGGTTAACACTGCTGTCTCACAGTGACACGGTGACACAGTGGGTTAACACTGCTGCCTCACAGCGACACGGTGGCACAGTGGGTTAACACTGCTGTCTCACAGTGACACAGTGGGTTAACACTGCTGTCTCACAGTGACACGGTGACACAGTGGTTAACACTGCTGTCTCACAGTGACACGGTGACACAGTGGGTTAACACTGCTGTCTCACAGTGACATGGTGGCACAGTGGGTTAACACTGCTGCCTCACCGTGACACGGTTACACAGTGGGTTAACACTGCTGTCTCACAGTGACACAGTGGCACAGTGGGTTAACACTGCTGTCTCACAGCGACACGGTGACACAGTGGGTTCACACTGCGTCCTCACAGTGACACAGTGGGTTAACACTGCTGTCTCACAGTGACACGGTGGCACAGTGTGTTAACACTGCTGTCTCACAGTGACACGGTGACACAGTGGGTTAACACTGCTGCCTCACAGTGACACGGTAGCACAGTGGGTTAACACTGCTGCCTCACAGTGACACGGTGACACAGTGGTTAACACTGCTGTCTCACAGTGACACGGTAGCACAGTGGGTTAACACTGCTGCCTCACAGTGACACGGTGACACAGTGGGTTAACACTGCTGCCTCACAGTGACACGGTGACACAGTGTGTTAACACTGCTGTCTCACAGTGACACGGTGACACAGTGGGTTAACACTGCTGCCTCACAGCGACACGGTGAAAAAGTGGGTTAACACTGCTGCCTCACAGCGACACGGTGACACAGTGGGTTAACACTGCTCCCTCGACATGACACGGTGACACAGTGGGTTAACACTGCTGCCTCACAGCGACACGGTGACACAGTGGGTTAACACTGCTGCCTCACGGTGACACAGTGGGTTAACACTGCTGCCTCACAGTGACACGGTGGCACAGTGGGTTAACACTGCTCCCTCATCATGACATGGTGACACAGTGGGTTAACACTGCTGCCTCACAGTGACACGGTGACAGTGGGTTAACACTGCTGTCTGACAGCGACACGGTGACACAGTGGGTTAACACTGCTGCCTCACAGTGACACGGTGACACAGTGGGTCAACACTGCTGTCTCACAGTGACACGGTGACACAGTGGGTTAACACTGCTGTCTCACAGTGACACGGTGACACAGTGGGTTAACACTGCTGTCTCACAGTGACACGGTGACACAGTGGGTTAACACTGCTGTCTCACAGTGACACAGTGGGTTAACACTGCTGTCTCACAGTGACACAGTGGGTTAACACTGCTGTCTCACAGTGACACAGTGGGTTAACACTGCTGTCTCACAGTGACACGGTGACACAGTGGTTAACACTGCTGTCTCACAGTGACACGGTGACACAGTGGGTTAACACTGCTGCCTCACAGCGACACGGTGACACAGTGGGTTAACACTGCTGTCTCACAGTGACACGGTGACACAGTGGGTTAACACTGTTGCCTCACAGTGACACGGTGGCACAGTGGGTTAACACTGCTGCCTCACAGTGACATGGTTACACAGTGGGTTAACACTGCTGTCTCACAGTGACACGATGACACAGTGGGTTAACACTGCTGTCTCACAGTGACACGATGACACAGTGGGTTAACACTGTTGCCTCACAGTGACACGGTGACACAGTGGGTTAACACTGCTGCCTCACAGTGACATGGTTACACAGTGGGTTAACACTGCTGTCTCACAGTGACACGATGACACAGTGGGTTAACACTGCTGTCTCACAGTGACACGGTGACACAGTGGGTTAACACTGCTGCCTCACAGTGACATGGTTACACAGTGGGTTAACACTGCTGTCTCACAGTGACGCAGTGGCACAGTGGGTTAACACTGCTGCCTCACAGCGCCAGTGAATTGCGTTCGATTCTCGGCTTTGGTCACTGTCTGTGTGGAATTTTCACGTTCTCCCCGTGTCTGCAGGGGTTTCCTCCGGGTGCAGCGTATAATGTGACCTCAGTATTGTAATTTTGGAATTCTGCAATCACCCTGTGTACACAAAGATCACCAAAATAGTGGGATTTTTAAAATTCAGCTTTCTCACAGTGGATCTTACCTCTCTCAGTTTCTGCAGGATTGCTGTAATGTCGAAAATGACAGCAGGCATATAAATTGGAAATATTTTATTTTTGAGTAAATGTTTACAGACATCGACAGGCAGAGAGAATGAGGCAGAGAGAAAGAGAATGCGACAAACAGAGATAGAATCAGACTGAGAGAGAGACTGAGACTGACAGAGAATCAGACTGAGAGAGAGACTGAGACTGACAGAGAATCAGACTGAGAGAGAGACTGAGACTGACAGAGAATCAGACTGAGAGAGAGACTGAGACTGACAGAGAATCAGACTGAGAGAGACTGAGACTGACAGAGAATCAGACTGAGAGAGAGATTGAGACTGACAGAGAATCAGACTGAGAGAGAGACTGAGACTGACAGAGAATCAGACTGAGAGAGAGACTGAGACTGACAGAGAATCAGACTGAGAGAGAGAGACTGAGACTGACAGAGAATCAGACTGAGAGAGAGACTGAGACTGACAGAGAATCAGTCTGAGAGAGCGTGGGAAAAAGAGACTGAGACACGATCCCAACACGACCCTCAGAATTAATTTGGAGGGTGTGTCCCTCATTGAAGCCCCCTCCCACTAACAGCCTCAGTTTAACCCACCACATCCAGCTGTTTCCACATCCGCCTCGTTTCTCCTCTCCCTCTCTCTCTCTCTCCACCTGTTTCTGCTGCATTTGTTGTCATGTTGGAATCTGTGAAGAAACCACATTTCCACCACTGTTTTCACAATCTCTCTCTCTGTCACCTTTCCTTCATCTCCTTCAATCACAAAGATACACAAAGGGACGCAGAGAGAGCGAGAGAGCGAGTAAAACCCTCAATAACATCCCAAAAGAAGAATTAAAGAGGCTGCTACAGTTTTTATTGAATCATTCATCCCATCCAATTTAGCACAGACACTGTTTGGGGATGAAGCAAATGGAGGAGGCTTCCTGAGGGCCCTGTGAGATTAGAGCTTGAATTGAGGCCTAGTCACAGAGGCTGCAATAAAACTTGGGCCAAAGAGCTGGATTCGCTCCACTCCAGTGAAACACAACAATCCTGAAAGCTGGAGTGACAGAGGCAGTGATATTAAACCCCTGTCCTGACCCCCTGCCCCTGGCAATTCTCCAATTCACACCACCCCATCTAAAAACACAATCCAGACTCTGGAATTGGGAACAAGCCATTTCCAAGGCCGGGGAATTTTAATTTCATCCCTCCCTCCTCCTTCCCAAGTGTTTTACAGTCACTGAGCCAGTTCCATTTTAAATTTGCATGTTTACAAGTTGGAGTTCAGGAAAGGCAGCTGGTTATTGATGCACAGCCAGATCCCATGGGCAATAATTTGACGATATCCGGATGGGACAAAGGGGAGAAATGTAATTCTCCCAGCCTCATGCCTGGTGTAATCCTCCCACCCAGACACTGAACGCCACGTATATTCCGAGTATGAATAGACAACATCTCAGTCACAGAAAGAGATAAACTCCCCTCTTTAAACTGGGAACAAGCTGTGTCCATTCCTTGGAGACTTTTGAAAATCAGCCTCCCAACATTTATTTATTTGTTTATTCAGTTGTTTAATTCTGTAAATCAGGAATCCCAGAGGGCTGTGACTGAGACTTTTTTCTCCAGAGACAGGGAGCTGGGCACTGAGTCCATAACTCCACAGGTCCTTAAAGGTGACGTCACAGGTGGAGAAGGTAGTGAATAAGGCATATGGCATGCTTGCCTTTATTGGACGGGGCATAGAGTATAAAAGTTGGGGTCTGAAGTTGCGGTTCTATACAACGTTGACTAGGCCACATTTGGAACACTGCATCCAGTTCTGGTCGCCACACTACCAGAAGGACGTGGAGGCTTTGGACAGAGTACAGAGGAGGTTTACCAGGATGTTGCCTGGGATGGAGGGTATTAGCTATGAGGAGAGATTGAGTAAACTGGGATTGTTCTCCCTGGAAAGACGGAGGTTGAGGGGCGACCTAGTAGAAGTTTTCAAAATTATGAAGGGCATAGATAGGGTGAACAGGTGGAAGCATTTTCCCAGGTCAGAAATGACAAACACAAGGGGTCACAAGTTCGGGTAAGGGGGGCAAGGTTCAAGACAGATATACGGGCGATGTATTTTACACAGAGGGTGGTGGGGGCCTGGAATGTTCGACCAAGCAAGGTGGTTGAGGCAGACACGCTCGGATCATTTAAGACTGATCTAGATAGCCACATGATTGCTACCTGTGCCACGTGCCAGTGAGGGTAAGAGTAGGATGCTCGGACGGATGAACACGTGGCTGAGGAACTGGTGTAGGAGGTAGGGTTCCAGATTTCTAGGTCACTGGGACCTCTTCTGGGGCAGGTGGGACCGGTACAAGAGAGACGGGATGCACCTGAACTACAAGGGGACCAATATACTTGCAGGGTGGTTTGCCAGTGTTATTGGGGAGCGTTTAAACTAGATTTGCAGGGGGATGGGAACCAGAGTGCCAGAACAGATAGTGGAGCAGGGGTGAAAGTAAATGATGTTAATAGTTCATGAAATATCACAAATAGAAGGGTTGTGTGTGGTGGTAATAATCTTCTGAGGTGTGTCTATTTCAATGCCAGGAGTATTGTGGGGAAGGCAGATGAGCTGAGGGCGTGGAATGACACATGGAATTATGACATTATAGCCATCAGTGAAACTTGGCTGCAGGAGGGGCAGGACTGGCAGCTCAATGTTCCAGGGTTCCAATGTTTCAGGCGGGATAGAGGCAGAGGGATGAAGGGTGGGGGGTGGTATTGCTAGTCAGGGAAACTGTTACAGCAGTGCTCAGGCAGGACAGATTCGAGGGTTTGTCTCCCGAGGCCATATGGGTGGTATGACCACATTAATGGGGTTGTATTATAGACCACCCAATAGTCAGCGAGAATTGGAGGAGCAAATCTGCAGAGAGATAGCAGACAACTGCAGGAAACATAAAGTTGTGATCGGAGGGGATTTTAATTTTCCCCATATAGATTGGGACTCCCATACTGTTAAAGGTCTAGACGGATTAGAGTTTGTAAAACGTGTTCAGGAAAATTTTCTAAATCAATATATAGAGGTGCCAACCAGAGAGGATGCAAAATTAGATTTCCTTTTAGGAAACGAGTTAGGACAAGTGACGGAAGTGTGTGTAGGGGAACACTTTGGTTCCAGTGATCATAACGCCATT